>NC_136741.1:22727500-23312500 GCF_936440315.1 Barbus barbus | reverse complement strand
ATACAATGGCATCTTAAGATATATACTGGACTGTCTTTACAGTATTTTTTCTCAACACTCTATGACCTATTTTAACAAACCGAATGGAGCTTTGTCTTATAAAGTAAGAGAAGAGTATATGTGCATTGCTTAAGTATTATAAAAATATTATTTTAATAGGCAAGAAAATACTACTAAAACATACTAAAAAGATAAAGAAAAATACTTTTGGAAAACAGCCAACTTAATTAAGAAATAAAGAAATGAATAAAGAAACATGATGATGCTGACTTCAGAATCTTCACTTTAACTTGACTCTCAAACTCTCATGTCAAACAGAAGTACACCCTTAAATCCCATAAATTCACATAACAATACAGAAATTGTAGATTCTCAACATGCCAAAAGAAAATACATCAAGAAAATAACCACAAAAGGAAGCGTTTTTGGGTCTCACAAAGTTATCGGTACCGGGCAGACTTCCTGCCAAGGAAACAAATGGACCGAGCTGTCTCTGCAGGCGCCCTGCAAATATACGACCTGTAGCTGATGCAGAAGCACTCGTCACACACTGACTAAAGAATAAGACCCCGAAACTAGTCAGCCTAATTTACAGCTAATACGCTCTAAATGGAGGGTCACACAAAATGCACAGATGCAGTCACTTTCAAGCTGATTTATTATGTTTCTCTTCAGTGACGGTAGTTCTGCAGCTGCTCTGTGCTTAACAATTACACGGGACTTTCATGAATGTGAAATCACCAACAGTCGAACAGTTTTCAGCTTATATTTAAAATCATGAAATTCTTCAGCATACACATATATTTGATGTACAGGAATTTATAACATTACAACCATGGAATACACAAAAGAAGGTAAAATGATAGGCCTGCCAGGAATACAAGTATCTGATTTCTGGTCAAATTTACACTGAATTCTAATTCATTACTTGCTATTTAAACCTGTCAATAGGTCCATTACACACACCGAGACAAATGCCTTTCACTCTTCTTCTCTCCTTCTCGCTTTGTCTGTACACATTCTCTGCAGTGCATTATATGGGCACAATATTACAGAAAGTGAAACATTATATTAACACATAGATATTAACACATAACAGTTTTTCCTGAAGTGTTAATACTGTCTAGAGTTCCACGTACATTATTTAATTTTTTGTTAACATTTAGGCAAAGACTTAAAAAAAAATATTTCTTCATTATACAATGTGTATTGTCAGAAAGATTCTAAACTCAAACATGAACTGTGTTTATGTGAAGGTGTGTATGTGTGTGGTGACACTTACCAGTCGGCGCTTAGGTCTGATGAGTGGTCGGTTCTGGCCATTCATCTTGTGATAGAGTCCACATGCATTACAGAGATAATGACCTGTTCCATCTCTCCGCCACAGAGGAGTTGATGTAGCTCCACAGTTCACACATTCTCGCCCTTCAGGCACACATTATGTACAAAAGAGATGCACAAAATAAAAAAAACATAACTTATTCATGCTGAAATTATTAATTATATGTGGAGATCGATAACCAATTTGATATTTGTTTTACAGATATTCACACTTTTATACTTTTGGGATATTGGTCCTTCCATTTGGTGGGTATCTAATGAATAACACCCAACAGGAAGCAACAGTATTCAAAGGTAAAACAACCAACTTTAATCCACTGACCGCATTAATTAAAATTCATTTATAACTTTTTTACATTACAGCCATTC
Organism: Barbus barbus; assembly: GCF_936440315.1. Taxonomy (NCBI): domain Eukaryota; kingdom Metazoa; phylum Chordata; class Actinopteri; order Cypriniformes; family Cyprinidae; genus Barbus; species Barbus barbus. Next base: position 23,310,790 of record NC_136741.1, on the reverse strand, counting down.
CCTGCCAAATTAGAAGCGTGTTAAGATGAGCTGTTTGACATGGCCAAAACAGCCCTAAATAATTCAGCACAGTACTTGTATAATTATGATTATTTTTTATGCCATTCAAAATAAATAAAAAAAACTAAAAATGCAAATGATGTTTTTAGTCGAATTATTACTACTGTGCCAAAAAGCAGAAATAAAACGAATTAAAATTGGTTCTGCATATATGTTATTAAATATAAAAATAATCTATATGGTCAAATTACTTATACAGAATATTTCTAGATATTAATATTGTATATATTTTATTTAGCTATTATTCTAATAAAGTGCATTTTCCTTTATTTCAATCCAGATGCACAAACTGTGCCTACTGCAACAAAGTTATGGCAACACATTACAGTGTCTATGTATTTATAATTAGTGCTGGGCAATGATTAATCGCGATTAATCACGTCCAAAATAAACGTTTTTGTGTACATAATATATGTGTGTACTGTGTATATTTATTATGTATATATAAATACACACACACATGCATGTATATATTTAAGAAAAATGTTATGTTTATATTTTAAATATATCTATATATAATATAAATTATATGAATATAAATATGTAAATACATGTAAATATTTTCAAAATATATACTGTGTGTGTCTTTATATATTCATAATAAATGTACACAGTACACGCATATATATTAAGTGCACAAAAACGTTTATTTTGGATGCGATTAATCGCGATTAATCCCAAAAAGTATACTGCTCCATAAAATAATTATAAAATAGAACATGTTCATTCGGTACTGAAATTATACTATTACATTAACACTATGTTTGGATCATTTACCGGATGTTTAAAGTTAGACAGTTAATCTCTTGTAAATTCCACTGTTAATTTCAACTAAACTCTGAACTTTACCTGAGAAAGCACGGCTTTTGCTTTTGCATTTTGACGTCATGTTGCTCGCACAGCTCCCGAGCAGACCTCTGGAACGAAACACACTGCCTGGGTACTCGTGCGCTCCAGGTAAAGCGTAATCAGAATATGAAGGTATAGTTGTAGTTTGTGCCAGATTGCCACGGATTGGACTGGTGCACTCCATCTTCATCCCGTCGACCAGATGGAGATGGTACTTCCCAGTGTCCCTCACTGAAGTACAATCAGGGTCGGGGGACGCGTCTTTGGGTGGAGTAGGGGGCAGGCAGTAGAGCTGAGGGCTGCAGTGTTGAGTCATGGACAGGCAAGGCATGGAAGCTGGGCCAGGTGTTCCAGTGCCGGTGTACAGGTTGTTTACGTTGTCGGCGCCTGCTGAATGCAGAACCGCTTTGCTCAGGTGGCTGACGGTCCATGTGCTGTGGTGTTGCGCTGCCGAAAAAGTCGATTTGCTGTTGTCCAGTATAGAGAGACCTTGAGTGTGGATAAGGTGAGGTCGACACATTGAGCCACCCGTAAGCCGTGCTGCCAAAAGGAGAGGAAAAAATATATACACGTGCATAGTTAAAAGTCAATTCGATTCTAAATGTTATCCTCGTTTATCCACACTGCAAAAAACAGTAGGCTAGTTAAAAAGTAGGTAGCCCATTAAGCAATCCAAATGAGGAAACTCGAAAATGTGTTAAATTGCAACTAACAAAAGTGATTAACAAATTAAAACTTGTTCTGCGAGGCCAGATTGGAAATGCGAACCGATTACTATCATTTGGAATTAGAATTAGGACTAATATCTCAAAATATTTGGAACCATCATAATTATTTTCCTCGATGTCAGATGTTATTTTAATTTCCGTGAAACTAATTTGATTCAAAATGCGTGTCATGGTTTTTGTTTCTTAAATAGGCCTACTACTCAAATTCGTTAAAACAGACATTAATATAGCCTAATCTAATATACAATTTATTAATATGATATTAGGCCTATATAACACATTTAAATGTACAATATTAAAATAATAATCGTTGTATATTTAATTTGTGATATTTGTAAATACACTTGGCTACTTAATATTCTTAATATAGGCCTACTTAATACACAGTTTATTAAGAGTCGTCAAACTGAATTCGAGCTTCGTGTTCATTGAAACTGATATCACAGAATTAGCCTACACTACTATAACATTAATAATAATAACAAAAGTAATTTTGTATTGGGATACAATATTAAAGCAGGAGAGAAGCATCTAAAGCATGGATCTGATTAGAAAAAAAAGAGAGGGGAAAAAAGTGATGCAGTAAAAAAAGCATATCCCTTGATCTCAAAATTGTCCCGTTACACTGACAATAAAAAACTAATAATTGTAATTAAGAAAAAAATTGACAGAGCTCCAGGCCTACTCACCATGCGTTTGACTGTAAGACATTCGTTCACGGGTATGAGAGTGGGACCCGTGTGTGTGATAATAGGGGTTTCCTTGAGAGTCCAAATGACTGAGAAATACATCCACCTCGTCTGGTGGTAATAATGGGGTACCTGTCTCCATATATCCCGAATGATGTCCTAAACCAGCGTGCGGAAACACCGAGTCTGAGGTAGCCATTAAGGCTGAATGATGGGCATGCATCATCTCCGCAGGGAGCTCCATCATCTGTAGATGCTCTCCCAGGACAGGGATGCAAGTTTTCGTGAGCGGTGATTTTTTTTTTTTTAACCTTTTTAAAAAAAAGTTATTTTATTTTCAAGTTCATCCAGCGAGTATGTTTTTTCCAAAGTGTTGTTTTCTTGAATATCTTAAATAAAAGCCCAATTAAGTACGCCTATGAGTGCGTAAGCCTAAATGACTAATATAATAACCTAGATCGCGCGTGCAAAGATCACAAAAATTCCACCACAGCTGATTACCCCAGCTATATGAGTTGGTGTGTACTGAGGTAGATCCTCAGATAATGTTCGAAACCAAATCCTGTGCGTTGGAAGAAAAGCAGAGGTTGAAAAAATAGTCCAAGAAGAGTAACCGACCTTATTATCTTGTCACTCCATAACGCGCCTACGGCTCAAAAAGTACTCGTGCATGTGAGGATGAGGATGATCGCCACAGGTAGTCACACTAGCGACTAGTCAACAAACAGTGTGCAAAATAGTTGTATATGAGGCAGAGGCCGAGGGCGGACTCCTCCCTTCAGCATAAATGATTTTCTAGCCAATTAGAGTTCGCCTTTTTTTCCAGTTTGACACCTGAAACTCCAATTTACCCCACGCGTCTCTTTCTTTATCATTCGTTGCGCTGCTAGTAGTTATTGCACATTTCACACAGCAGCATCCTGTAGCTTCGCGCGAATGGATAATAAGTCGCTAATTGGTAACGCTTAACGTTTATATTAAGAAAAAAACATACAAATAATGTGTACACATTTATAATATTTATATAAAAATTGGTATTTAGGCCTAAATTTATATTAATTCTCTGAAAACTATATATCAAATAATGCAGACCGCTGTGTTGCCAGTGAAATTGGTTGCAATTCTTAAGAACATTTAATCGGAGTTTATGAAACTGATGTAGCGCCTGGAGAAACCAGCGCATGCTCCAGGTGAGGTGAGTATTATTTTTTCCCTCTACGAAGTAATGCAACGCAACGTCCTCTATCGACTTCTCCTGATCTTTAATAATTCAGGGAATAAGTTTCTGGCCAGTGCGCGCGTATCGTTTGTCTCGGCAGATACGTCTCGTGCGCGGTCAATGACAACACGAAACCGCTGACCACCTACCCTGACTCTCATAAGATCTTTCCGTCACTTTGATGAGAGAGAGAGGGAAAGTGAGTCAGGCAGGGTGAATGAGAGAGAGAGAGAGAGAGAGAGAGAGAGAGAGAGAATGACATTCCTTCAAAGCGCCTGTCGTTGCCATTCAAAATTAGACAACTGCAGTCATTTGGCACGTAAATTTTTCATAAATCGATCTGTAAATGAAGTGGTGTGCTATAGATTTGTTATGTGTTTGATTGAGGGTTAAACCAAAAGAAAAAAAACAGCTGATTTAGATGTTTGTTAGTTCTGTCGTGTAACATTCATCCAAACATGCACATCAAATGATAAACCAGACATTAAATTATACTTTCGTTCTTATGTATTTATTGCACTGTGATCAAAAAGTGACTGAAAGAACTAAGTTTATCACTTAAATTCCATTTTACAATTTGATTTGGATGTTTTCTGTAAAGAAAACAATCCTTCCTCTCATGCTTCAGATTTTAAGTAATCAAAAGGCTCAAAAGGGTAAAGAGCAGCACTTAATAATTTCCAGTATACGTTTATATATTATGGAGTCAGCCCACTAGGATGATCAAGTGCTTCATTGTGTAGTCTTTTGTTGTGTTCTTTCTGCATCTGATGGAGCAGTTTGAACAAATCTTATGATTTCATAAAACCTGCATGATGAACATTTTAACCTGGAACTCTCTCTTATTCTCTCTGCCCTCCTCTCACTCTCACTTTCTCTCTCTCCGCTTGACAGTGTAAGCTAAACAGTGTAGCCCATGATCCCTTAATTGCCTGTTAATTTCCTCCGCAAAAGAGTATCAGGAAGGCAGTATTAACAGCATACTGCAGTAACAATCTGTCAGTCTTGCCCTTTCTCAGGCAAAAGACCAGAAAGGAATGTTAAACTAATATATATCATAACAGTCATTACAAGTCTTGATTTGATTTACACTGGGATTATGAGTGTTTTGTTTTTTTAAGGCCGGACCTCCCTGCTGAAAAAACCAGCTTAAACCAGCCTAAGATGGTTGGCTGGTTTTAGCTGGTTTAAGCTGGAAATAGCTGGTTTTAGCTGGTCTCCCAGCCTGGCCAGGCTGGTCAGGCTGGTTTTAGCTGGTTGGTCAGCTGGCCTTCCAGCCTGGTCAGGCTGGTTTTAGCTGGTCTCCCAGCCTGTCTAGGCTGGTCAGGCTGGTTTTAGCTGGTTGGTCAGCTGGCCTTCCAGCCTGGTCAGGCTGGTTTTAGCTGGTCTCCCAGCCTGTCTAGGCTGGTCAGGCTGGTTTTAGCTGGTTGGTCAGCTGGCCTTCCAGCCTGGTCAGGCTGGTTTTAGCTGGTCTCCCAGCCTGTCTAGGCTGGTCAGGCTGGTTTTAGCTGGTTGGTCAGCTGGCCTTCCAGCCTGGTCAGGCTGGTTTTAACTGGTCTCCCAGCCTGTCTAGGCTGGCCAGGCTGGTTTTAGCTGGTCTCCCAGCCTGGTCAGGCTGGCCAGGCTGGTTTTAGCTGGTCTCCCAGCCTGGTCAGGCTGGTCTCCCATCCTGGCCAGGCTGGTTTTAGCTGGTCTCCCAGCCTGGTCAGGCTGGTTTTAGCTGGTCTCCCATCCTGGCCAGGCTGGTTTTAGCTGGTCTCCCAGCCTGGTCAGGCTGGTCTCCCATCCTGGCCAGGCTGGTTTTAGCTGGTCTCCCAGCCTGGTCAGGCTGGTTTTAGCTGGTCTCCCATCCTGGCCAGGCTGGTTTTAGCTGGTCTCCCAGCCTGGTCAGGCTGGTTTTAGCTGGTCTCCCATCCTGGCCAGCCTGGTTTTAGCTGGTCTCCCAGCCTGGTCAGGCTGGTTTTAGCTGGTCTCCCAGTCTGTCTAAGCTGGTCTCCGAACCTGGCCAAGCTGGTGTCTATTTTACCTAATTACAAATTAATTAGATTGTTCCACTTTCTGACAAGGTTAAATTCAAGGGTAGTTTAGTATCATAGTCAAGCATGCTAGATGGTACATCTTAAATTATTCTAGTTGCTAATGATATAATATATCTGAGAGGAGTCTAAAACAAAATTATAAAACTGGTTTCACAAATAAATTATAGCATAAAATACAGTATAAATCTGTAGCATGCCCTGACTTAAATCAGATTAAATTATTGTCTGATGAAATACATTCACCATAGTTGTATGACCAAATATAATTTGGTATTTATATAATATATAACAATTTTAGTGTCATCAGTAATTAAAATATACTAAAATTTAATTTTTACAATATCTTTGACAAGAAATGCATAACGCATATATAACTTCTGGAATGTGTGAGTCATTGAGGACTGATTGAGGACGTTTAATATGTACAGAATATCATTTTCTTAGTTTTCTGTAACACTTTGTACTATTTTAAATATACTTCAGTTATTTCCAAGGATGGAATTCAATTGTGTGATGTTTGTAAAATAATTAAACACTACTTGTTATAGAGAATGTAAACTCACATTTGTTTTTCATTAACATCTTTTCTCTGTTCCGACAATTTTAAAGTTAAGGCAAGACGTGTTGTTGTCGACTCCTGGCAAATGTCCAGGCTAAAGTAATCCCAAGTCAACTACTTCCATTGTTCAAAACTAGGTTTCCCACTTACTGTTACATACAATTCTCAAAAGCATGACTGACAGTAGCAGTCTGAAAGATCTGAAAGTGTAGGTTGTATGTGTTGGAGTGGGGTTTGGGGGTGAGTGAGGGGAGAGAACAGACTGACAGTCACACAGAAACAGCATCACTATATGAAAAGAGCTGCACTGTGACACACCTACATCTACAATCCCCCCACCCTAGACTGCTATACACACACCCACTCTTCCTCATCGACATCCACTCACCCAAACCTCCCATAGCAATACACCAACATCCCACAAACTCTTGCCACCACACTTTTCTCACCCAACCCACACTCATACACCCTCCTCTACACCCATCCACACCCCTCACATCAACTACCTCTCACCCAATCCACTTCTCCCACATCGATATACCCACCTGTGCCCTGCACTTACTGCCCCCACCGCCCCCTCCCCCCCACACACACACACACACGCATGTTGGTTTTTGTGGTTTATTATTTATGGGGACTCTCCATAGGCGTAATGGTTTTTATACTGAACAAACTGTGTGTGCTATTGCCCTACACCAATCCTACACCTAAAATTACCCCTCACAGGAAACCTTGTGCATTTTCAGATTTTCAAAAAAACACCATTTAGTATGTTTTTTAAGCCTTTTGAATTACGGGGACATAGGCAGTGTCCTCATAAACCACCTTCATATTATAATACCTCTGTCATACCCATGTCATTATACAAATTTGTGTCCTCATAAACCACATAAACATACACACACACACACACACACACACACACACACACACACAGAGTGAACACAAAATAAAACAAAATAAATAAAATAAATTAAAAATTAATAAAAATTAAACAAGTAGATTGATTGAAAGAGGGAACACTAATGTTAGAGGAAAAGAAAAGAAAAGAAAAGAAAAGAAAAGAAAAGAAAAGAAAAGAAAAGGTGGACAAGTATGGTGTCCCATACTCAGAATTTGTGCTCTGCATTTGACCCATCCAAGTACACACACACACACACACACACACACACACACACACACACACACACACCGTGAACACAAAATAAAACAAGTAAAAAGAATAGAAAAATAATAGATGATTTAATAATAATTTATTTATTTATTTATTATGTAATGTTCTAATTTTAAATGTTTATGTGAATTCTTCGTGACTGTGACGTGTTTTAATTGGCGCGCGTGCTGAACATTCGAGTCTCATTCAAACACTGGAGTAGAGGGAGTTGCCATGGAAACGACGACTGACTAGCAGGAAGCTCCGTCTTTCGCTGCTGTTTTGACTGTTTTCGGTAAGCTTAGTCCCTAAAATCACACAGATATTACATACAACTGTCCCTGACACTTCTCTTGCTTGTAATTGTCTGTTGAAATTAATTTATAAATGGTTTAATGTCTTCGAACATGTCCGTTAGCATTTTAGCAGTTTTCAGAGGACGTAACATTAGGCTAACTCCATAGACTGAGCTCTTTATGAAAGTTTGGGATTTTAATTACATATGTATGTGTAGATGAGAGCTTTTGACAGTTCTGTAATAGTTTTGCTGGTGTTTTTTTCAATGGGTAATTGGAAATAGGCTCATTTATTTAACCTAAACATTTAGCCTCACAGTTGCACTGTACCGTTAATCCGCGACGTCACTGCGCTACAGTTAAACTGAATCAAGTTCAAGCGTGTTGTGATCTCTCCTGCTAAACAAATACAAAAACTACTGATTGCAGGAGCAACAAACAACAGGGGAAGCTCCAAGATTCCACAATGTCTGAAGGGAGCCCTAGACGGAGAAGGACAGGTGAACTGGGAAAGCTTCTTAATTTTTTAAGACGGGTTTGACATCCATAAGTAAGCAGTATGAGAATATTAAATAAGTAAACCTAGAAACAAATTCGGTTATGTTAAGAAATAATTTTTAACTTTTCCACATTTCACCTCTGCTTTAGAGGTGGCATTTACATTTTCCTTGTAATAAACCTGGCATTGCATACTAAATATGGTTGTCTCTGTGACAGATTGCTTGTTATGTTCCTAGATTCTTCAATGCTGATGGCCTGCTGCACCCCAGAATCTGAGCGAACCTCCTGTCAGACAACATCTCCAAAGCACAGTGAACCTCAAATATACACTATTCTTCAAAATTTTATATTTTTAGAAAATACATCTCTTATGCTCACCAAGGCTGAATTTATTTTAAAAAATCAGATAAAAAAACACACAAAAAAAAGCCCCAGTAATATTGTAAAATATTACGATTTAAAATAGCTGTTTTGTGTGAATATATAGTAAAATGTAATTTATTCCTGTGATCAAAGCTGAATTTCCAGCATCATTACTCCAGTCTTCAGTGTCACACGATCCTTCAGAAATCATTATAATATACTGATTTGCTGCTCAAGAAACATTTCTGAAAACAGTTGAGCTGCTGAATATTTATTTTTAATTTTCTTTAGGATTCTTTGATGAATAGAAATTTCAAAAGAACAGCATTTATTTTAAGCAAAATTCTTTACACTCACTTTTGATCAATTTAATGCATCCTTGCTGAATAAAAATATGAATTTCTTTTTTCTTTTCTTTTTTAAAATAACTTTTAAACTGTGGCGAGGGGGCTTGTTTCATCCCACTGTTTTTGGGAGAAGCACGCACAAGCTCCCAGTCCAGACTCTCTCTCCACCTTCCCGTTCTCCGGTGGCTTTTTATCCAGCCAAATGTACCATCATGGATCACAAGTATAACCAAACCATCATATCAGTTATCATAGCAAAACATTACAATCAGAGTTGTTTCAAGGTAAAAAAATTTAAAATCAGCATAACCTTATCCACGCTAATTACTGCAATTAGACACAGGTGTTTATCATTTTGCACTTTACTCAATGCTCGTCTCCCAAATCTCTCTCCTGCTGCAGACCTTGCTGAACCACGCCTGCTGAAAATACAGCTTTGGTCACAGAAATAATTTACAGTTTAACAGATATTCACACAAAACACATATCATAATCGTGCACTACAGTTATATGTGAAGAAATGGATCATCTTTTGTGTGAAATAATACGAACAGCACCTCTGCTAATCTTTCTCCTTTTGGTTTCCTGTTTCTGTCTCGGGATGCCCATCCCAAGGTTACTAAAGATTATGCAAGTTCCAGTTTGGATCCAGCCTCACTTGAGAAGACTTCAGAAGACGCCAAATCTCACGATGACTTCAGATGAGGACAACTATAAATGAACATACAAAGCTGCCAAATATTATCCTTATATTGTAATCATTGCCCTAAAAGGTAAGTTAACAGATTTTCAACCAGATTTGTATTGTTACAGTGTTGGTAATATATGTAAATGAACAGTGTTTACCTGTTCTCTAAATTACATGTACCGAGATATCACCATTTATTTGTAGGCAAAACTCTGCCAGATGATGCAAAAGGTTGATTGCACATCTCATTTGTGTGTGGTGGTGTGTACTATAACTTTTGAAGAGGAACTAATGCTCCTTTGCAGGGCTTTACAGTGCGACCATTTCAGTCCAGCCAAGCCGCTGTGCATCTTCATTCAAATACAGCGGTGTTTCGTTTAAGAATGAACTGCGTTTTTAAATTAATGAGTCAATGATTCAATTACCCATTCATAAAGGCAGTCATGTACTTCACTCCTGAATGAATCAGCCGTTCGAACGAATCAATTCAATTAATGATTCAGTGATAAAATCAGTGAATTTAATTGCACTTATGCAACCTCTGAGCCTCATTAAACATCTGAAAATACACCTACAAGCCACTTGTGTTCTTCTGTGCCACCTCTGTAGTACACATTTATTCCTTATTTACTGATTTAATTTGATATTTAGCATCGTTTGGTACTGTGTTGCCTCCAGGCAACATACTTTATTTTAGGATTTTTTAATAAAATGAGACACCCATTTAATTGATAAATGCTATCTCAGGGTAGTAGAACTCAAACACTAATCAATGAAAACCCCAAAAAAGTGGTCACATGACCCACAGTGGTCCATTTTGCTTCCAATAGGTGCGTTCGACTTCATGCAGCACTTAGCAGACCGATCGGCGGCTGACTTGAAGCAGTGCATGCCGGTTAGAAATTTAGTCCGACTTGAACCGGCGCCGACCACACGTCACTGTCACGTGTGGCATCAAAGTACCGCGATAGCGTTTCGAGAGCAGCCGGCTGACTCAGCCGGCGCAATTTCTCCAGAGCGACTGCGGGAGCGCTGATGACGACACAGCTGTTTCACGATTGGCCAAATTCACCACATGACAACACCAACGTGTATTTCGGGTTTATTCTGACAACTTCAGTCCCACTAATGCTCATATACGGACTTTCAAAAAAATAAAAATAAATTAACTTTTCATGTCATCTTCATCTCGTAAATCATGTTTATTAAAAGATTACAATTATTTTTACTGCAATCACTTTTTTGTTCATTCGTATAGCATAGGTTTATTTTGGACCTTTTTCATACAGACCCTTTACAGTATTAAGCTGCATAACCTATTTAGATAATCATTTTTTTATGGAATAAATCAAATGTCAATCTTACAGATTTTTAATATAATGTGGTCATCATGGATTCTGATTGATACTAATTGTCTAGTTACTGGGTTCATCCATCTTCACTTGCATGTGATTACTGCCAACAACTGGATGTCAACTTAATACAACATTCAGATCACTTTCATAAGCTGGTATAAATCATAATAGAAAGGCAAATAAATTGGGCTTATCCGTAGGCCTGTTCATGGTGTTCACGTATGAATGTTCATGGTGTTTTGTCTTACTAAAATGTGCTTTTTTATTATTTTTATTAAGTTGCAGTAGCAAAAACACGCATAATGAATCATACTGCACAAGTCAAATTTTCAATATGTTCTGTTTATTTACTTAAAACTTGTTTCTGTCGTGATGACACCCTTTCAAAATATTACATACATCTTAAAGGTTTATTAAAACAATACTTATTACATTGAACCTTTACTCACTTTCGTTGCTCATTGTGCTCAATTTCATACAACAATAACGGCATTTCTATAGCTTCCAGTTCGTCTGCAATAAAGCAAGCAAACGCCACGTGATCTGCCATGACTGAGGTAGATGCAGCAAATTACGAGAGCCCCGAAGTGTCCGACTTGACGACTCCGTTTTCAACTCCGCCCCTGACTGCAAGCGGCTACTCTCGTTGATCGCCGTCTGTAGCCGTGCTTCAAGTCGAACGCACCTAATGTCAGGACATGTGCACGTCACATGACTCCCTATTTTCTCCAATGAAAAGTGCATATATCATCAATTTTCATCCATATAATTGCCTACAACAAGTATGAGTCACCTTCATTATTAAGTTAAGAAGTATTTTCAAAAACTTTTCTTTATATCATCATATTTATTTTAGGAAATTAAAACTTCATGTTGCCTCAACATTGTACCGTAATGGAATCGGATGAGGCCATGCAGGCCTGCTAAGTTATAATACAAGTATATGATATTAGTAAGGAAAAGAGTTAGAATTATCTAAATGTATTTGCATTTTTGCAAAATTTTGTAATGCATTTGTAAAAATAGTAATTCAGATACTATATCTGCACATTATGATTTTTCTGTTGAGGAATTGCTTTCTCAGAAGCAGTGAGGTGTCATTAGTGAGGAAGTAGGATTTTACATGCATGTGCGTGTGTGTGTGTGTGTGTGTGTGTGTGCATGCTTGTAAGGATAAAGTGCATATTAGGATAAGGTTATGCTGATTTTTTTACCTTAATTTTTTAACTTGAACTCTGATTGTAATGTTTTGATATGATAACTGATATGATGGTTAGATTATACTTGTGATCCACGATAGTACAATGTTGCCTGAGAGCAAGAGCTGGATATGAAATTGCATTTTATTAAATATGAGATATGCAATACTTTAAAAACTTGATAAAACTAACTGTTCAGGTGTTTGGTTATGGAAAATGATGTTAACAATAAATATATTTATTTTTTATGCATAAAAATGTCAAATGTTTAATTTGTCCGTTGTGGTACAATGTTGCCTTGAGGCAACACACTTTTAAAATATAAATAAATAAAATTAATGAAAATGTTTATTGAATTTGTTATAGTGTTCAATTTTAAGCAGGAAAAACATCACAAATATTTTTTTTTCTCGTTGATATTATATTGCGTACTGTAGAGGGTTAATCTTGTATGAAAATTGCATGAAAAAGAAAATGCCAGTATTATGCCACAAATATTTTCTACTTAGCTAATCTTAAATTAAACTTGGATTGATACTTTATAATACCAGAGACCAGATGTGATACTTCATAACGCAGGGGTGTCCAGATCTGAATTTAGGAAGGCAGATCTCCAGGAGCAGGATTAGGCAGCCATGTTATATTGGTTATGTATGATGGATTTTGAACTGTACTATATTTATTGCATGTTTTCTTGGTTTACAGTTGAAGACATCAGTACATCAGATGTTGGCCTGGACAGCTGTATCAGTAACAGTACACCACACTGACCTCTCTGCGTTTGCATGGATGGCTGACTACTACCATGTTCTATGAAGGTATTATTTTAGCAAAACTGAGCACCTGTGACAGTGGAATTTGCAGTTATAAAAAATAGTCACACATGCGTATCAGTAAATTCGAAGTCACAAAAATTTTTTTTAGGAGTTGCAAATGTTTTATTTACACTTTCTCTCTCACAAACACAACACGACAGTAATACAATTTCAAATCCTGAGGTGCACAAATCCTATTCTACAAATCACAAATTAAGAAACTCATATGCTCACAGTTAGGAAAGAGTTGTTGCAGTGAATGTGGGGCAAAACGCATTCATACACCCGAATCAAAAATGTGAAGTCATAAACAAATTAGGCACATTTGTATATACAGTCGTGGTCAGAATTACTGGCACCTTTGATAAATATGAAAAAAGAGGCCTGTGAAAATAAACATTAAGACAATATAGACACACATCATCTTCCAAGCAGATTTGTGACATTTTCTGTGGACTGGAAATTTTAATTATGGCCCTGATGGTGGAAATGGGAATTTTCAATGCTTTAGCTAATGTTCTTATAGCCACTTTGCAATTTGTGATGCTCTTCAATCTTTTGCTGCATATCAAAAATATATTCTTTTTTTTACTCATTGTCGGGCACGTGCAGGTGGGGGTTTGGTGCTTGAGCACCTGCCCCTTTTCCCCTCGATGCCCAAAGTGCCCTTTTGTCAAGGCAATTTTTTTACTTTTTTTAATTGTAATTAAACGCCCTTTTGTGAAGGCCTGCCCAATCTAACTATTAGTAAAATTAATGAATAATAGTTTAGCAGTAAATTCAATTATCCACATGATAACCTTTCACCTGACGATTTCATCCGGGGCAATCCCTCACGTTCAGACACCTTTAGGATGCTTTCAGTAATGCAAGTTGAAGCAAGCTTCAGACGGGCCCGGACATGTACTGGCTTAAGCAGGGGGACACGTCTGGCACTGCAGGATTTGAGTCCCTGGCGGCGTAGTGTGTTACTGATGGTAGCCTTTGTTACTTTGGTCCCAGCTCTCTGCAGGTCATTCACTAGGTCCCCCCGTGTGGTTCTGGGATTTTTGCTCACCGTTCTTGTGATCATTTTGACCCCACGGGGTGAGATCTTGCGTGGAACCCCAGATCGAGGGAGATTATCAGTGGTCTTGTATGTCTTCCATTTTCTAATAATTGCTCCCACAGTTGATTTCTTCACACCAAGCTGCTTGCCTATTGCAGATTCAGTCTTCCCAGCCTGGTGCAGGTCTACAATTTTGTTTCTGGTGTCCTTCGACAGCTCTTTGGTCTTGGCCATAGTGGAGTTTGGAGTGTGACTGTTTGAGGTTGTGGACAGGTGTCTTTTATACTAATAACGAGTTCAAACAGGTGTCATTAATACAGGTAATGAGTGGAGGACAGAGGAGCCTCTTAAAGAAGAAGTTACAGGTCTGTGAGAGCCAGAAATCTTGCTTGTTTGTAGGTAACCAAATACTTATTTTACTGAGGAATTTACCAATTAATTCATTAAAAATCCTACAATGTGATTTCCTGGATTCTTTCCCCCCATTCTCTCTCTCTCATAGTTGAAGTGTACCTATGATGGAAATTACAGGCCTCTCTCATCTTTTTAAGTGGGAGAACAATTGCACAATTGGTGGCTGACTAAATACTTTTTTGCCCAACTGTATATTCCCTGCACTCCACAAAAATATCCTGGAAATTTAGCAGTGTTCAGAATAGAAAAAAGAACGAAAATATAAGTAAAAACTAACACAAACTGCAGTAGCATTCACTATACCACGTATTATAAACACCCAGCCTAAATATTTAAAGTGAAACTGAAACGAGTGGCGTGGTTGCTGGAAACTGCACAATACAAACTCTAAATAAACTCACTTTTCTCATTCGTCACCAATCCTAATGTGCACGCTTTGCTCTTGACCTTGATTGTTTTATATAAGTCGCCTTAGAAATCGCAGCACCTTGGAATGAATAATCCAGAAAAACAGTATTATATCCATTTTCATAAAAATGTGTGTGGAAACAGAAGAAAGCATGTCTTTGCAAGATAAAACAACAAATTATTTCCATGTTTTCCTCACAAAATTACAGTGCCAGTGAGCAGGTGGATAACACTGACAATTTAATTTATGCAATTCATGATAATTCATGTACCCTTACTGGAAAGTGTTACTGAATCCTGAAAAAAAATGTATCACCATTTCCACACAAAATATGAAGCAGCACAACTTTTCAACATTGATAATAATCAGATATATTTCTTGAGCATCAAATAAAATTGGTTTCTAAAAAACCATGTGACACTAAAAACTGGAGTAATGATGCAGAAAATTATCCTTTGCATCACAGGAACAGCATTACATTTTATAATATATTAAAATAGAAAACTTTTTTTTTTTTACATTTCCACTTTTTTTTAAATTTGTAATAATATTTCACAATATTTTGATCAAATAAATGCAGCCTTGATGAGCAGAAGAGTTTATACTTTAAGGTACTTTAATAATAACAATTCTATTTATGCTTTATATTATATTATTATCATGATTATTAAATGCTGCTTTTTATTTTTACAGGACAATAGTATGTATTACAATATAAGATATATCTTTTAATGTGCTAAAATATATATTTTTAATAATAAGTGCCGGGGGCGTGGCTTGTGGGCGTGGTGATATTTTCCTGCTTTTTTTTATTTGTCTCTAACTGATCACATGCCTGTTTTATTTTTTTAATTTTTTTTTACTTATTGAAAGGTTAGATTTTTGTGATTATTTTATTTTTAATGAAAGAGCAAAGTATAAACAATAGATTTATTTTTTATAGGCTTCTTTGATCTTATTTATTAAGGGTGCCTATAATTCTGACCGCGACTGTAAGAATGAGAACTCATATGCGAGATCTCACATGACATATCAGTATGTGAGATCCCACATGCATACCTGCGCTCTATCCACTGATAAACACAGCATGTGGCCCTTGACCCATTTTATTTGACACAGAATTCTGACATGATCGTGTCATTATTACTCAATCGACACAACACCACCCTGAAATTACTTTGCCACTGTACATTTCTTGCCAAAACCATATTTCTACAGTGCAATTTTTTTTTTGTGCAATTTTTTTTGAGTGCTACTATTTCACATTCAATATTCTAGACTAAATTAAAGGTATATAAGTCACTTTTATGGATGTTTCTTTACAAACTTCATAGTTTGTTTTTTTATACCAAAGATATACCACAACAACAACAAAAATACCAGAGTTAAATTCTAATAAAGTCTATAAAAAATGTTCAGTTCTAATAAACACACATTACAGGAAAAAAAGAATTAAATATTATGACGAAATTAATATTACAGAATATTCTGAAAAAAATGAAATATATCCCTGCATAAATCAGGTATAACTGAGCCTGTGAAGTTCTTCATTTGTGATTTATAGAATAGGATTTATACACCTGCAATGGAGATTTTGAGAAGGTGTAACTGTTTTGTTGTGTTTGTGAGAGAGAAAGAAACAAAATATAAGATTTCAACTCCTAAAACATTTTCTTAAGGGAAATAAAAGTGCTCAGTTTCGTTACAATAATACTAGATACAATAGATGCACTGTATGCAAATATAACAAAGGGACATAAACAACTTGCAAACTTATTATCTTTAAGTGAAAATATTCATTTTGAATACAAAATAGATCATTTGTGTGATTCGTGTAGACCCAAAGAGTTATTGAAAATTAACTTTGTCTACTGATATTAAAATTGTGGGTTACATGTTCATCACCTTTTTCAATCCTGACCTGATTAGTTTACATCCCTGATCTGATAATGCAAAGAACTTAGTTTTAATTGCAACATTTTAATTTCTATATTAGTCTAATAAAGAAGCTTTGTATACAGAAGGTTTGTATGCTCTAAACATGTATTTGTAACTGTATATTTTGTATTAATAAAGATATTATGACTAAATGTGGTGTGTTTAATAAATTATTACTAATGTATCTATTATTAAGTATGTGAGATTTTTAAAAAGCAGAAAATCAACATTGTTTTGATGCCACGAGAAACTACGCTGATTCCATGTCAGTCTGCTATCTAGCCGGTCTTTGACCAGCTTAAACCAGCCAAGACCAGCCTGACTGACCAGCTAAAACCAGCCAAGACCAGCCTGACCAGCTAAAACCAGCCAAGACCAGCCTGACTGACCATCTTAAACCAGCCAAGACCAGCCTGACTGACCATCTAAAACCAGCCAAGACCAGCCTGACTGACCAGCTAAAACCAGCAAAGACCAGCCTGACCAGCCAAGACCAGCTAAAACCAGCCAAGACCAGCCTGACCAGCTAAAACCAGCCAAGACCAGCTAAAACCAGCCAAGACCAGCCTGACCAGCTAAAACCAGCCAAGACCAGCCTGACCAGCTAAAACCAGCCAAGACCAGCCTGACCAGCTAAAACCAGCCTGACCAGCTAAGACCAGCCAGCCTGGCCAGCTAAAACCAGCCAAGACCAGCCTGACCAGCTAAAACCAGCCTGACCAGCTGAAATAAGCTAAAACCAGCCTGACCAGCTGAAACCAGCCAAGACCAGCCAGCCTGGCCAGCTAAAACCAGCCAAGACCAGCCTGACCAGCTAAAACCAGCCTGACCAGCTGAAACCAGCTAAAACCAGCCTGACCAGCTAAAAATGTGGTCAAAACCCCTCTAAAACCAGCCTGATAAACCAGCTATGACCAGGCTGGGAGACCAGCTAAAACCAGCCTGGCCAGCTTAGGCTGGTTTAAGCTGGTTTTTTCAGCAGGGCTGTATGTAAATTCAATGACAATTCACATCTGCATTATTTATACTTTTTTATTCTGTAAAGAAATAATATTAGTATTAGACAGATCTTTTAATAAACCAGATTTACACTTGTATAATCAGATTACAGTTAAGGACTTTAATTATGAAATAGATCATTTTTTTCATTATGATATTCACTTCTTTGACAAGATTGTGATCTGAAACCATACTTTTGTCCTGAATTGGATAATGTGGAAATCATAAGGACTTTAGTGAGTGAGTGTGTGTGTGTGTGTGTGTATGTGTACATTTTGTGCATCTGTTTGTGAATGATAGTGAATGTGTGTGAAGATGTTGTAGTGTTAGTGTAGTGCCATATTAAATAAATGTATTAGTGTGTTTTGGTTGTGTAAGTGCATGGCAGTAGGACAAAACTAATATGAAAAAAAAGTGATGGGGACAAGAGTGACTCAACTCTTGGATCTCAGGCTATATTTTTATTCATATTTGGATTAGGTGATAATTAGCAGTTGTTCCCCTGTCCCCAATATGTTTAGTTATATTAAACGTCTGTTAAGAATCTACTGAGATGGCACTGAGCACCTTTAGAATGCTTCAATCAAAACAAAAGGTCTGAAGAACAGATTTTCAGTCATTTTTAACTCAAAGCTGCCATCTTCTGGCCATTTTTGCCTTTCTGAAAAATAGAGCTTCAATTGAACTAAGATAACATGCTCAACATGCAGCCTCCCGATTCCTTCAGGCCCTGTTTTCCAATTAACCTGCTTAATCAGCATGAATAGTGACAAATACAGATGTATGTCATCTTATTTAGATGATGAAAATACAATATATTCAATAAATCAAAGTGGCTTTTTAACTTTAGCATAATCTGCTTCTGAAACATATATCTAGATGTTGACAGTTCCTTGGGGACAAATGCAAACAAGCTTTTCTCCGCTATGTACAGTATGCAAAAATGTGTGGTAAGAGAGTAAGTGTATGTGTGCATGAGTGTTTTCAGCTTTAAGGGGATGTGCTGGGTAACTGTTGCCCGCTTTGGGTTTCCGGACTGGGTGCCTGCAGACTGTTAGTTCCCCCTCTCCCTCTCCCTCTCCCTTTATCTCTCTCCCCATCACTCCTTTTATCTCCTTATCATACCAGCCAGGCACTCAGCCAGGATACTGTGGTAACAGCCGAGCTGGCTTCTGCTTCACCATAGTGATCTTGATGGTGGAAAACGAGAAGAGCAGAGAAGCCTTCATTGAGAGTAACTATGTTAATTTGTTCTGATTTTGATCCACTTGATTCATTTGCCAGCCAAACAAACCAGGTGACATATGATGGACTGAATGTCCACAAAGAGGCCTGTACCAATGCAATGCCATCCGCATTTGTGAGTGAGCATCAAATCCTCATGGTCTGTACATACTTAAAAATATGTCAGTATGAAGCTGTTTTCCCCTGTGCAGAGTAATTTTCTGATGTCCCATGTTCTCTGTGTTCTGAAGTCACAGGCCTGACAAAACTCATCCAACTCTATGGATGAAAATAGTCTTTAAGTCCGGGGAAGTCGTGGCCTAATGGTTAGAGAGTCGGACTCGTAATCCAAAGGTTGCGGGTTCGAGTCTCGGGCCGGCAGGGATTGTAGGTGGGGGGAGTGAATGTACAGCGCTATCTCTACCATCAATACCACGACTGAGGTGCCCTTGAGCAAGGCACCGAAAGCCCAACTGGGGGTTCGCAGCATAAATGGCTGCCCACTGCCAATTTAACAATAAAAGAAATTAGAAACATCTTTTTTCTGTATTATGACATATTCGAGAAAATGGATTATCACTGAACCACCAACTGCTCTCCGGGCGCCGCAGCATAAATGGCTGCCCACTGCTCTGGGTGTGTGTTCACTGCTGTGTGTGTGCACTTTGGATGGGTTAAATGCAGAGCACGAATTCCGAGTATGGGTCACCATACTTGGCAGTATGTCACTTCACTCACTTCACTTCATGTGTATAAAATCACAACACAAACCATTATCAGTAGATAGACATCTGGCGTTTAGAGGAGAAAGTGAATTATTTTGAAAAATTTTAAATTCTTTCTTTGTTTTATTTCTAAGAAACTGATGTGTTGCAGAATAATGAACTTTCACGACCTGATATGTTGGCCAGATATGATGCATCCTTATTCAGGTTTTCCTTTTGATTATTATTATTACCTTGATTAAAAATATCTTCTTATTTTATGGTATTAGTTTTTAGTTCATTTGCATCTGGAAAAAAATGTTACGAAGCTTATTGCCATTTATGAGATGGCTGGGGTCACAAAAATTGTTGAAACGAAAAAAAAAAAATTCTAATTTCTAAAATAATCAATACAACTGAACACCAGTGATTTTAAGATCACAAATATATATATTCCCTTGATATGTTTTGAAACTCTCAGGAGTATCACGTTATGGTTATATTAATCAAACCTGTATCTAATGGAAGGAGTAACTATACTCTGTGGCGACCCCTGAAGTTTTTAAACAGCATATGCCAGAATAGGGGTGGGGTTTGCTCGAGATTTTTGAAAAATACCCCATTGTTAGTTAGACTCTCTGTTAAACTAAACTTAGATTTATTATCATATCATGTTTTAGCATAGAATTTTAACTATATGCGTCATGCCCAAATAGTTTTAACGCTCTCTATCATGGTCAAAATGAAATCACAGAAAGTTTTACAGTTTATCTCTAATCTGTCAGCTCATGTTGCAGCTCAGTGCAGTAAAGAACATTTTAGATGTTAACTATGACCAGGTGGTTTAGTAACGAGTTGTCAGACTCCGCGAATTCTGGCAACACCTTTGATATAATAAACCATTTAAAACATAGAAAGCGTGGTCTTTAACGTACCATAAAACGGCATGTCAAATACTCAAAAATGTCATGACTTTATTTGTGCAAAACATTCACTTTCACAAATAGGCAAGAAGGATAAAGTGTTAAGTCACCAGGAACAAAAGAGCGAAGCAAAGAAAAAGTTTGCCAATACACAACCACGCGAGGGCGTTTAATGTGTTAGTTGAGTGAAATTAAACTGCTTACGTCTCGAAGGCATTTGATAAAAACGGAATTAGTATAATTCTACAATCTTTACTTTATAAATCTTCAAATCAAGTTTAATGCATGAACTGTCTCAATATCCATAAAAAGATTTTCGCTAGCAAAGTAAGTGCCCCTACCCAAAATCGCAAGGCATTATGTGGGCAAGATCTTTTCTTTGCTTTCTCGCGCCACGGTTTTGCCTTTATTTCACCGCTTCTGCACACTGACAGAAAGAGCACCTTTTGCACTTCCCATATAAATAATTTAACTTGGTAATATATGTCAGGCTAACAAGATAATAGCTCACTAAGTCGTGGAAGAAAACACAACTCGAAAACAAAAGCGCCTCTGCCGACGGTGTTGTTGTTCTCAATCACGTCCGCGTACCGCAGTTAAATCTGATGATTCAAACTCTGAGATGATGTTCGCATCATATTTGAGCGGATATTCTCGGACAACACACATAGACGCATCAAGTTTGATCATGTCTGCTGAGGTCGAAGAGTCAACACCCACCCAAGCCCCCGCTCCAGCAGCAACCAAAACCAAGAAGGCATCGGCGAATAAGGCAAAACCTGCCGTAGCTGCTTCTCCAGCTAAAAAGAAGAAAAAGAAGAGCAAGGGGCCCGGCAAGTACAGCCAGCTCGTCATTGATGCGATCCGCACCCTGGGCGAGAAAAACGGCTCGTCGCTTTTCAAGATATACAATGAAGCGAAGAAAGTGACCTGGTTTGATCAGCAGAACGGGCGCGTGTATCTGCGCTATTCCGTCCGCGCGCTCCTGCTCAACGACACGCTCGTGCAGGTCAAGGGACTGGGAGCCAACGGCTCGTTCAAGCTCAATAAAAAGAAATTTGAGAAAAAGCCAAAGAAGGGTGCCACCAAGGCGACCAAGACAGAAAAACCTGCAAAGCCGGCTTCCAAAAAAGACGTGAAAAAGAGAGTGACCGCAAAGAAGAGCAGCAAAAAGACCCCAGTTAAAAAGAAGACGAGTGTTAAGAAGGCGACACCCAAACCGAAGAAAGCAGCCAAAAAGACAAATGTCGCGGCGAAGAAGGCAACCAAGACAAAGAAATCAAAATAGACTTTCTTTAATATTGAAGGATTATATTTTTGTATATAGCTTATTGGATAGAGAACCAAGATCTAAGGGGATTCGTTTTTTTATTTTTGATATATTTTGATATTTCTGTTGAATTTAGGTATGCTGTCATTTACTAAGAAACGGCTTCATGGTAGAGACACACCCGCTTTAGTTTCTGCATCATGCTTCTCTCAAATTAAAGGGACTTTCGTTTGCTGCACTAAACTGGAAACTTGGTACTAGCTAACTAATGTCAATATAAGCTAAAACAGTGTGTTTTTAAAAAAAAGCTATTTAATATGAAATGTTACTGAACTGCAAAATACAACTTGTATGTCAAATAAACCTCTTATTTTTTTATATTGTTTTAATAAAAATTACTGCACAACCTTCTTGACCGGTGTTTAATATTGATGCATTTTTAACCTGTTAATTTAAACAAGATATTATAGCAAGATTAGATCAATGATTCAATTTAATTATATTACCTTTAGAGCATTTTATGTGTTAACCGTAAAGGGTGCATGCACAAAAATCATCAGGGGTGAAAAGATAAATACATTTAAAACGACAGATCTGGAATCTAATAATCAAGTTGTTGGACATCTCAACTTTTTTTCCTTAAAGCTTTTGACAATAACATTTATATCTTTTAGTGAAGGAGTTATGTACATTTTCCCCTTTCTGCTTTTTTTATCCCTGCTGAGCTCTTTAAAAACGACCATCATGCAAAATGTGATTTTAAATATGATACAAAAATATTAGGCGGTAAAACAATCAAGAGAAAGTCGTACTGTATATTCACAAACAAGTTATGCTATCGCTGCAGCTGACAAGAACGTCCTCTTCTACAACTTATTGCAAAAAAATCAATTAAAGCAATATTGTCAGCGAATTAAGCACTTAATACAGGCATGTTAGCGCATTTCACCATCAAGATATTTTCAACCAGAAACAGCAGTAAAAGAAAATTCCGTTAGATTTATACAGTCGTCGCCCCCTCTTTGGTGAAAAGTTGGTATCTTCCGATGAATAGCGTTACCCGCGGAAGTCGCCCCCCTCTTTGGTGAAAAGTTGGTATCTTCCGATGAATAGCGTTACTCGCGGAAGTCGCCCGGTGTTTGTAGCACTTCCGTCTTCTGCTCCAGCGGGTACACAGCAATGGTAGGATTGCCTTTCAACACTTCAGGAAAAATATGAGTTGTGTTTTGTTTGTGTAATCATTATTACATGAATGATAATGCTGTTGTGAGGCAAAAGTCTGATTCCAGGTGTTTGTTACTGCGTTGGTGTGAAGTTGCTCAGTAGTGCTAAATCCCTAACGTTAGCTAACATCCCCACCCTTATTCCCCAGTCGCGAGTTGACTGATATTGATTTGACAATTCAGTGTGTATTAACACTGGCAGCGCGTTGTAATCCAGAGTTTGTGTATTATGGGCAAGACAACTCAAATTGACCTCATTTCATATTGTGCATTAATGAATGGACTGAAAATGATTAACAGACACCCCTTTATTTTTAAATATACCAGTGTTGTGCTACAAATTTTCCTTCTTCAGTATTGTTACACCTTTGAATAAACGGGTGTATAAGTGCACATTCTGTCGAGATCGTTGCTGGTTACCTCTGTGTTATGCACAACACAAATGAGTGAACAACATTTCTTAGGTGTTATCAGCTATTCAGTATAAATTAACTTGCTTTAGTTATGAAATTTATGTGTACAGTCTGTTTTAGAGTCTAGTTCAATGCAGTGAGCTATTTCTGAATTCCAGGCAGCCCACATAATACTAAACAAGGTCAGTGTTTTAATAATGCATCATGTTTCATGCAGGTTTGCACTTCCTTCATGTCTTGAATTTAAGTTCAGGAAGTGTCGAGCTTCAGACAGTGCAGTCTATGAAGAGATTCATGATGTTTGCAGGTTGACTGAGCCACTTAATGTGTAAAGAGAATTTTTTTTTCTTTTCTTTGGAGGGCTTGTGTAGGACTATCCCAAAAATTTCCCTGCAGGTTCAGGCGTGTGTGGAACAAATAGAGCTTGCTGTCAGGTTGCAGACATGGTTCATCATCCTGAGTACTGATTTAATTTTTGTTTCATCAGACAGCGACTCTGCGTCCGTACCTGAATGCGGTGCGTGCTACACTGCAGGCAGCTCTCTGTCTGGAAAACTTCTCCTCACAGGTGGTTGAAAGACACAACAAACCTGAGGTTGAAGTCCGGTAAGTGTGTGTTACTGTGTTTGCATGTGTGTTTTATTTGTGTGTAAAAGTTTCATGATAGGTCAATAGCCTACATGCACACATCTGACTGGTTCAAACCTAACATTAAAGTTTTAAAATGTTTGCAATATGATTTGGCCATAGATAGTTTGAAAGAGAATACAAGCATAAGCTGCAGTATACAGTCAAACCTGCCAATTCAGTATATTCTTCAAACTTTCATTTCAGCGTTTAAAGAAATAGTGGATGCATGACAATTTCTAATGTTTTACTGGGGTTTTAGTTTAATATCAAGTTTTTGGTTTACTCGTGGTGATTATTCCAAGGTCCTTACATGCATGACATCATGAGACCCATGTTTATTTTATAAAAACAATGTAAATATGAAATGAAAAGCTTAAAATTTAAATGAAAATGAGATATGTTGCCTTGACAGTATAAAATTAGTAAAACAAAAACTAACTTGCATAAAATGATTGCAAGTTAAATGAATTTAAACTTATTAATTTTTAAAATGTAACTGTTAAAAAGTATTAAACTGAAAATGTAGAAATAAGCTAATTCCAAAATAATAAATTCTATAGTAGTATTAAAAAAAATAACGCTGACCCATTTGTATGTAAAATGGAATGTATCTGTTAGAATGAGCATGTCAGCAGTTTATATTTATTGAACTGAAACCTGTTTTCATGTTTATGGTATTGCGGCAGATTTCAGGCCACTTGGTGGTGACCCAGCATGCCATTTTAAAACCATTTATAGGCTTATTTATACTGCATAGTATGCAGAATGCCAGTGTGTTTGTGTGTATACTTTACTGTTTTTGTCTAATCGTCTCAACAGGAGCAGTAAGGAGCTTTTGCTTCAGCCTGTTGTGATCAGTAGGAATGATAAAGAGAAGGTTCTAATAGAAGGTTCCATCAACTCTGTGCGAGTCAGCATTGCTGTCAAACAGGTAAGCACACACATTGTTTTACCCTAAACTCACTCTTGCTGTCCTTTCCGAGATGGGTTTTGAAATATTGTTATATACAGAATACAGAAAATGCTACTAATAATACAAAAAGAGAAGTATTGTGGTGGAGATGAGACAAGTCAGGGAGTTTGGTTTCAGTCTGACTCATTAATATCAACACATGCAGTCCACTGAACACTGTAAGCCAGTGGTTCTCAACCAGGGGCCTACTTAGGGGCCTCAGCAAACTTCCATGGGAGCCACAGGATTTAAATGAATAAATTATTATTGAGATATTAAATTAATCATGCACTGAAGTAAAATAATAATAAAAAAAACCCCACAAACAATCTAGATGGTTTAATATATCAAAATAGGAAATCAAGCAGTTATGTTATAGTTACAGCAGAAATACCAATAATATCTTAGCCTTTATTGGTGGAGGGGGTCCTTTGAATATTGTGATGGTGATTGTGGGCCCTTTAGGTCACAACGGTTGAGAACCACTGTGGTAAGCCAGCAGTATGTGATTTATGTTTCAATAAAACAAGCTAAGAATCCAGTCTGATGGTTTGTTTTGGTCCTTAATGGTCTGTGATTGGATGATGCACCTCAACTTGTCAATTGAAGGCTGATGAGATTGAAAAGATCCTGTGTCACAAGTTCATGCGCTTCATGATGATGAGAGCTGAGAACTTCTTCATCCTCAGAAGAAAACCTGTGGAGGTGAGGGAGAGCGGAGAAATTTTACTGCATTTTGAATTCTTGCTAACAAAATAACCTTCATTTCTTTTGTCAGGGATATGACATCAGTTTCCTCATTACTAACTTCCACACAGAACAAATGTATAAGCATAAGTTAGTAGACTTTGTCATCCATTTTATGGAGGAGATCGATAAGGAAATCAGTGAGATGAAACTGTCTGTCAACGCCAGGGCTCGCATAGTTGCAGAGGAGTTCCTCAAAAATGTGAGTGTCTCTGCAGTATGATTTATTAGAAGGAAAATTTCACTGTCACACCAACAATCTCTTACTTTATTTTCTGTTTTTGCTCAACAGTTTTAGGAAATTTTCAGTACTCCTTCTGCTGGCTGCAATACCTGTGTCACCTTGGTTGCCGGAAAAATACGATGGAGAGCTGTGGGGCCAGTGAGGAAGTGGTTAAGGTGTAATTTGATTCCTGGACCACCAGCAAAGGTGGAAGAGCTGGATCCAGAGGGTGCCGTCTGTCACAGGAATGAATTCAGAGTATTGCAGTATTGTAACTCAAGAGCAAAGTAATGGTTTTCACAGACGGGCACGGTACTACTTTTGTTGTTGTTTTATTCTTTGTTTGACTTTTTTGCCCCTCTTATCTCTTTTTTAACTTTTGCTAATGGCCTAATTTTGTTTTAAAAGTATTTTGTTTCTTCATACTTTGCAATTCCATTTGTGTATTCTGTCTCCCTTTATCTTATCCCAAATCCCTTTGTTATTTTTTAGTAGTAAAGCGCTCACAATGTTGCAATATTCTGAATATAACTCAGCTTTCCCTCGTGCTCGTGAATATTAATGAGAATATACTGTACATATTAACAAGGATAAACTAATTTTACCTCTGCCTTTCTAACAAACCTTAAAATCAGGGTGGGTCTATATAAATGAAACTTCGTTGATCCTCATGAGCACAAAGGAAAAATGTTCAGTGTCCAATAATTTAAACAGTTTGTTTTGTCAGTGTTTTATAAATATATATACTGTGTTCAAATGACCATTTTTCATGTTGAGTTTTGATATTAAAAAACAAACCTCACGCTGGTGCACATGGATCTTACAAACCATATCAGTCATGGCAAAATAATGATGACGATGCTAAATAAATCCCTTTATAGCTTTTTTTTTTTTTGTATTTTGTTGTTTATTGTGGGAATGACAGGTCTTGGTTCAGTTACGTATTGCAGTAAGTTTAGCTTCTGTATATTTTGAATGTTACAGTATGTACAATACAATGATGGGCCATATTTGAAGAGCTTGAGAATGGTCAGTAACTATTTGATATGCAGCATCTTTGTGATATTTGGGGAAAAAAGACATTTCATATCATCACAAGATATTCAAATAGTAGATGCAATGCAAACTATATAGACAGAAGGGAGAAGCTTCCTGTTTTTACTTGTTTGTTCCTACAACGGAGGTCAGTTATCTAAGCTTTCTTCTGTGTCACATGATATGTAAAAACTACCATATGTTAGTATTCTAATTAAAACATTTTAAAATGGCATTTTTATAATTAATGTTTTTTGCCTGTATTTAAGTTGACTTATTTTTACATTTATTTAAAAATGAGTTCTTTATTTATTGCACAGACTTGGGGAGAATTCGAAGCTTTTAATTCAATTTTAGTTGGCAATACTTGAAGTACTGTCATTTAGTTTGATCTATTTTATAGCAAAGAATTGATAGCAATCTAGTGTTTTCACAACTTTTCCCTCATTTTTATAATTAAAATGAGATAATAAAAATAAAGTACTCCCCTATCAGTTCTCCCTTCAGGCTGTTGTATATTTTGTGTTGTTTTCGAAGGGCAGCTGCTTGAGTGTATCTATATTTACACTTAATCCTTATAAGACGATAATATGAAATATCATGTATCACTTTTTATTGAGGAGATGAGCTCACCGTTGTGGGTAATCTCTTGAGAATTTTTACAGCACTTTCCCGTTTTACAGAGCCCCTATCTTGTTTCCCATCCCAAGGAAACTCTGAGTGTAATTGGTATAAATCGTTCAATCTCATGTTGAATGGCATGCAGTTCTTTGACAACCACAAAAGATGGGTTAAGAAATAAAGCTGGCAGTGAAGAAGTTACCTTAGTTTCACCATAAAAATACACACCAAGTATAACAACTATTGTGTTTAAACACTAGATGGAAAAATGCAAATGCTCATTTGCCTCAAATCTCATACCTCAAAAAGCTATATCTGAGATGAAGATGAACTCAATAAAATTAGCAGCTTATGGTCACTTTCATCCTGTCTGTGTGCTCATGCAGCTATTTTCAAAATTGAAATTTCTTGTCTTTTATCAAATGTATGTTTGGAAGTAATTTGCAACAGTATACATGTGACATTTGCGGGCTCCCCCTCAGCTAAAGAGAGATGTCCCACAGTGCCAAGGAACATTGTTAAGATTGAATTGACACAATTTAGACCACTGCAGTGCTATATATTATAATAGAGTGCATACATTTTATTACAGAGCATCAAGGTTCTCACATGATTTTAATGTTACATGAGTTTTCTTTCATTTTCATCAAAAAAATGTATATATATGCATGCATGCTATGTTTAAAGCTTCAGTACATGTCTTTGATATGCAAAGCTCTGGACTGTTTCGAAAATGTGGAAATATTGGAACTGAACTGCAATACTCTATCCAAAATCACTTTAGATTTATCATCAGATAAAAATAATATTCCAGAGAGAGATGCGGAGTTGAGGGCAGTCCAAGCACCAAATAGAGAAAGAGAGAGTTTTGCTGATTGAACACATTATATAAAACAAGACGTCGAGTGCAAAGCCATTGACTGGGGCCGACTCCGGTGAGTAAAATAATAATATTCAAGTCAATGTACAGTCATTTTAGACACTTTCAAAACTGTTGCAACAGAGATGGAAATACAGTTTTTAAATACATGCATTATGCTTCCATCTTTGTTGCCACAGTTTTGGAAGTGCCTTCTTCTGTTCTAAAGAAGGGGGTACCCCAATACTTTTTCCCATATAGTGTATGTAGAAATCATTGGTGTTTGGTGATGAGTTTTCGGCTCAAGGTCTGCATTTAAAGTCACACCAGAGGTGTTCAGCTGAGATTAGGACTTTGCTTTATGCAGACCAGTCAAGTTCTTCCACATTCACTGAATTAATCATTTCTTTTTGAACCTTGCCTTATACACAGAGGCACTGTCATGTTAGAATAGAAAAGGGTTCTGTCCAAACTGTTGCTATAAAATTAGAAGCACACAATTCCCTAGAATATCATTATATGCTTAAACATTAAGATTTGTACTCATATAAATTACTAAAGTAGTCAAACCTGTTCATTAGAAGGGTGATCCAATACTTTTGGCAATATAGTGTATCTGAAAGTATTAATATTGTGCAGGGTTTATTTTTTAATAAATGTATTATAATATTTACAGATTATATTTGTATTATTTATTATACTGTACAGAGGCAGGGGGCAAGAAAAAGGGTGGCTCTTTCCAGACAGTGTCTGCACTGTTAAGGGTAAGTTTACCATGTTAAATATGTGTTCATGTTAAATGTGTTCGAAAAATGCTAATATTATTAATATATGTACTTGTACACTGGTCAAATATTTCAACATATTTTGGAAAAAATTCTACAGGAGAATTTGGGTAAGCTGATGACCAACTTGAGGAGCACACATCCCCATTTTGTGCGGGGACCCCTGGTTGGTATTGTTATTTTTTCCAATATTAAATTGTGCTTTGCTTAGTATAACAATATCAGCTTTGTTTAGCTGTAATAAAAAGACTCAGAATCCTATTTAAGAATGTTTTAAGATTAAGATCCCTCTACCTATTTTT
This sequence comes from Barbus barbus, assembly GCF_936440315.1. Taxonomy (NCBI): domain Eukaryota; kingdom Metazoa; phylum Chordata; class Actinopteri; order Cypriniformes; family Cyprinidae; genus Barbus; species Barbus barbus. Next base: position 23,281,211 of record NC_136741.1, on the reverse strand, counting down.
CCAGGTCTTATGGAGAACTTTCTGGTCATCCACCAGCTGCGCTGTAATGATGTACTGGAGGGAATCAGAATTTGCCAAGCAGAATCCTCTATGGTGACTTTAAGCAGAGGTATCTCACATACATACCATGTGTGAATATCATGCACATTTTATTTTTTACCATGACACTTCTATTTGTGGTGTAAGGGTACTTATTCAGATGAAAATTTAACTGAAATGTAATGAAATCACTTCTGTTTCAGGTACAAAGTATTGAATGCTAGTGTCATCCCTGAGGGTCATTTCATTGACAATAAGAAGACTTCAGAGAAGCTTCTTGGCTCCATTGATGTGGATCATACCCAGTACAAGTTTGGACACACAAAAGTACACACTGTCAAACCATATTTTGTACCTTATTTTGCAGATATTAGATAATAATGCATAATTGCTTTATTACTTATTTGTGATAGGTGTTCTTCAAAGCTGGTCTGCTGGGTACCCTTGAGGAGATGCGAGATGAAAAACTAGCTGAGCTGGTTACCATGACTCAGGCTCTTTGTCGTGGATACGTTGAGGAGAGAATTCGTCATAATGAAGAGGAGGTATGTTTTTTCACAATATAGTATATGGTATGGGGTAACTTCATGCTTATACACAGGATCTGGCCATTTCTTCTGATTCTATGATCCAGAGAGTCCATCTTCTCCATCCAGTACAACATCCGCTCATTCATGAATGTGAAACACTGGCCGTGGATGAAGCTGTATTTTAAGATCAAACCTCTGCTGAAGAGTGCAGAGACTGAGAAGGAAATGGCAGCCATGAAAGATAATTTTTTAAAAATTAAGGAGGATCCAGCAAAGGCACTTGCCAAGAAGAAGGAGCTGGAGGAGAAGATGGTTTCCCTGCTGCAGGAGAAAAATGACCTGCAGTTACAAGTGGCATCTGTAAGTTTTTCAGCGGCATCCTGCTGAAAAGATCACAAATAATAAATTTGTCTTTATAACGTAACAAATGCACAGCTAAAATAAAATGATGCTCTAATCAACAGGAAAAGGAAAACCTTTCTGATGCTGAAGAGAGATGTGAAGGACTAATCAAAAACAAGATCCAGCTGGAGGCGAAACTTAAAGAAACAAATGAAATATTAGAGGATGAGGAAGAAATCAATGCAGAACTGACAGCCAAAAAGAGAAAACTAGAGGATGAGTGCTCTGAGCTGAAGAAAGATATTGATGATTTAGAGCTTACCTTAGCCAAAGTGGAGAAGGAGAAACATGCCACTGAGAACAAGGTTTACTCACTTAATTCATATTACCCATCAAATATGACCTGATGTGACTCTTAACAATTTCACTAAATTTCTTTATTAGGTGAAAAATCTTACAGAAGAGATGGCCTCACTGGATGAAAGCATTGCAAAGTTAACCAAAGAGAAGAAAGCCCTCCAAGAGGCACATTAGCAAACTTTGAATGATCTGCAGGCAGAGGAGGACAAAGTCAATACTCTGACGAAAGCCAAAACCAAACTTGAACAACAAGTGGATGATGTAAGTTACATTAGTTGCTGCAATATATTGGTTGAATTGTTTAATTTTAGATGTAGATGCCTTTAAGACCAACCAATATTGGAATCTTGCTTGATAGCTGGAAGGTTCTCTGGAGCAAGAAAGGAAACTCCGTATGGACCTTGAGAGAGCCAAGAGAAAGCTTGAGGGTGACCTGAAACTAGCAGAAGAATCCATAATGGGCCTGGAGAATGACAAGCCACAATCAGATGAGAAGATAAAGAAGTAAGACTTTAACTTTTATTTGAAACGTTTTGAAGAGAATAATATTTTTGATGGTATGTAAATTATCTGTTACAACTATTTCCCACAGGAAGGACTTTGAGATAAGCCAACTTTTAAGTAAGCTTGAGGATGAACAGTCTATTAGTACCCGACATCAAAAGAAGGTCAAGGAACTCCAGGCCATCTCTCAATGAATAACACTAGGATCACTGATCATGTAGTCTGGTTCAAGTCTGATCATCATCATAACCACTGTTTATTTAAGGCCCGGATTGAGGAGCTGGAGGAAGAAATTGAGGCAGAACGTGCTGCTCGTGCAAAGGTCGAGAAGCAGAAATCCGATCTCTCCAGGGAACTTGAGGAGATCAGCGAGAGGCTTGAAGAAGCAGGCAGCGCCACTGCTGCCCAGATTGAGATGAACAAAAAACGTGAGGCTGAGTTCCAGAAACTACGCCGTGATCTGGAGGAGTCCACCTTGCAGCACAAAGCGACGGCTGCAGCACTCCGCAAGAAGCAGGCCGACACTGTGGCAGAGCTGGGAGAACAGATAGACAACCTCCAGCGTGTGAAACAGAAGCTGGAAAAAGAAAAGAGTGAATACAAATGGAGATTGATGACCTGTCAAGCAATATGGAGGCTGTCGCCAAATCAAAGGCACGCAAATTGCTTTTCCTGAATATTGCGTTTTTAACATAACAGTCATATTTATAGCAGTTTTTCCTTTCAGGGTAACTTGGAGAATATGTGCCGTACTCTTGAAGATCAACTGAGTGAAATTAAAACCAAAAACGATGAAACGATCCGTCAACTAAATGAGATAAGTGCACAAAAAGCAAGACTGGCTACTGAGAATGGTACGTTTGAGTACAAAGCCACACTTCAAACTCCAAATTCAAGGTTTTGCCTACATTTTCAAGGAATTGTTCTTCCTTTTAAAAGGTGAATTCAGTCGCCTGCTAGAGGAAAAAGAAGCTTGTTTCTCAGTTGACTCGAGGCAAGCAAGCTTTCACTCAGCAAATTGAGGAGCTTAAGCGACATATTGAGGAAGAAACCAAGGTAATTGTTTACTATTTTGGTAACACGTGTCTCGTAACGGGTATTAGCAACATTAGCAAATAATGCTTTGTTTGTTGTTTTTCAGGCCAAAAATGCTCTGGCTCATGCTGTCCAGTCAGCACGACATGACTGTGATCTGCTCAGAGAGCAGTACGAGGAGGAACAGGAGGCCAAATCTGAGCTTCAGCGTGGCATGTCAAAGGCCAACAGTGAAGTAGCTCAGTGGAGATCCAAATATGAGACTGATGCCATTCAGCGTACTGAAGAGCTTGAGGAAGCAAAGTAAATTAAATAATCTGCTTAAATAAACACTCAACAGGAAATAAAGTAGAAGCAATGTCTAATATTTCATTGTTGTTCTTAGGAAAAAGCTTGCTCAGCGAAGAGTCCATTGAGGCTGTGAACTCAAAGTGTGCCTCTCTGGAAAAAACCAAGCAGCGACTGCAAGGTGAAGTTGAGGATCTCATGATTGATGTGGAGAGAGCTAATGCTCTTGCCGCCAATCTTGACAAGAAGCAGAGGAACTTTGACAAGGTACAGGGTGTATTAATTGTTGCTGATTGTTTGTACAACAGCATAAGGTCTTTGCTCACAAATTCAGTTTACTTTTTCCAAGATTCTGGCAGAGTGGAAGCAAAAGCATTAGGAAAGCCAAGCAGAACTGGAAGGAGCTCAAAAAGAAGCCCGTTCTCTTAGTACAGAGCTTTTTAAGATGAAGAACTCCTATGAAGAAGCCCTGGGCCATCTGGAGACCCTCGAGGGGGAACAAAAACCTTCAACGTAAGGTTTTTTTCACAAATACAAAGTGCAGACCGTTTCCATGCTTACATGTGAATACTCTGGTTTTTATATTATTCAGAGGAAATGTCTGACTTCACTGAACAAATTGGAGAGACTGGGAAAACCGTTCATGAGCTGGAGAAAGCCAAGAAGACAGTTGAAACAGAGAAAATAGAAATAAAGGCTGCTCTTGAGGAAGCTGAGGTAAGCTGAAGCGTTTCTGAATAACTACTATAATACTTAACAAAACTGTTTTTTTGTAATGTTAACTGATTATTGCTCTTCTACTGGTCAACAGGGAACCCTGGAACATGAGGAATCTAAGATGCTTCGTATCCAGCTTGAGCTAAGCCAAGTGAAAGGGGAGATCGATCGTAAATTGGCCGAGAAAGATGAGGAAATAGAACAAATCAAAAGGAATAGCCAAAGAGTGATTGATTCCATGCAGAGCACTCTAGACTCTGAGATCAGGAGCAGAAATGAAGCCCTAAGAGTCAAGAAGAAGATGGAAGGAGACCTCAATGAGATGGAGATTCAACTGAACCATGCAAATCGCCAGGCTGCTGAAGCTCAGAAACAGCTCAGGAACGTCCAAGGATAGCTCAAGGTAAAACAGAATAGCTCTTGTAAACGTTCCAGTTGTCCTCAGCTGGAAGCTGAACCTCATACTCTTCAATACTTATTCCAATGAAACAAGTTATTCATATGACCTGTTTACCAAGTTCTGTTGTTATCCTTATCCTTTAAAAAAATAAAATATAAAAAAAAAATCTCCAGATCAAAAAAAAAAAAGAAAAAAAAGAAACAAGTTATTCATCTTTTAATAGGATGCCCAACTGCACCTTGATGATGCTCTGAGGAGTCAAGAGGACCTGAAGGAACAGGTTGCTATGGTTGAATGCAGGAATAACCTGATGCAGGCTGAGATTGAGGAGCTGAGATCTGCTCTAGAGCAAACCGAGAGAGGTCGCAAAGTGGCTGAGCAGGAACTGGTGGATGCCAGCGAGCGTGTAGGACTTCTACACTCCCAGGTTTGTTTTCAAGTGTTTCCAATTTAATTCAGATGGGCTCTTAGACAGAATCATCATTGGTAAACCATGTTACTCTCCAATATACAGAACACCAGTCTCATCAACACCAAAAAGAAGCTTGAGGCCGATTTAGTTCAAATCCAAGGTGAAGTGGATGATGCTGTTCAGGAGTCACAAAATGCAGAGGAGAAGGCTAAGAAAACTATTACTGATGTAAGTGCCTATTTATATGAAAATACACAATGATATGTTCTATATGACCACATTTTTTTCTAGTCAAATCCAATTAAATGCATCTAGTGAACACTGAAAAAGAGTCACGTGTGATTACAGGCTGCCATGATGGCAGAAGAGCTGAAGAAAGAGCAGGATACAAGTTCTCATCTTCCGAGGATGAAGAAGAACCTGGAAGTCACAGTCAAAGACCTGCAGTACCGTCTCAATGAGGCTGAGAGTCTGGCCATGAAGGGAGGAAAGAAGCAGCTCCAGAAACTGGAAGCTAGGGTACTTTTTTGTGCAATTTGTAAGAAGGTTATGAAATCTAAAGGGTACACTAGAATTTTTTTAATTTATTTTTTCTATCTATTTCCTAGGTTCGTGAACTGGAGAATGAGGTTGAGGCTGAGCGAAGAAAAAGTGCCGAAGCAGTTAAAGGAGTTCGGAAGTATGAGAGAAGAGTGAAGGAGCTCATTTACCAGGTAAGTGATTTTACTTAACTTCTGAGAAGGAATGGTTCATCAACAGCAACATTAGTTACAATGCAGTCTTTTTAACAGACTGAAGAGGATAAGAAGAATGTAACCAGACTGCAGGATCTGGTGGACAAACTGCAGTTGAAAGTGAAGTCCTATAAGAGACAAGCTAAGGAAGCTGTAAGTACAGTATTATATGGTCATATTTCATCATAATTAAGACATTATTATTTTGTTTGACAATTTAATAAACTATTGATTCCTGGGTAATCTCATCACAGGAGGAACTGGCCAGCACTCACCTGGCAAGGTACGGGAAGGTGCAGCATGAGATGGAGGAAGCTCAGGAGAGAGCTGACATCGTAGAGTCCCAGGTCAATAAGCTCAGGGCAAAGAGGCGTGATATCGGAAAGGTATTTTTAAAAAGTTATTTATTCAAAACTTCTGAATATACACAAACTAAACTCAAAAGTCCAGAATATTTGACTGTTATTTATTTATTTATTTACTCATTTTTCTTCCTCAGGGAAAAGAGCTTGCAGAGTAAATATCACCTTTCAAGAAGAGTCAGCAATAAACAATAATTTAATATGAATTTGTGCTAAGTCATGTGGTCAATAAAGTTGCCTTTATAATGGCTGCAGTCTTTTCTTTTATTTAAAATTTTGACTTGCTCTCTTCATTTCACTGATGACACAAAAACTAATAAGTCTTTAATAAAAATGAAAGCTTCTTACATGGTTTAAAGTATCAGTATAAATAAAAAACTATGGATAATTGGTAAATTGTTTAAACGTGATGTGGCCTTTGCTTACACGAAAATGTAGTCCACAAGACCATACTAGGAGTGTCCTATTTGTCCTTTCACAAGAACCTTTTTCGGGATATGATGCAACCTCAATGCATTTTGCTAAATCTGAACTGGTGCACACTGGATTACAACCAAATAACTATTAATCAGCCTACATGGTGCTCTGTCACTCAAAGTTTACACTTTTGTGAAGTAATGCCACATTGGATAGCAGTCTCGTGTGAAATCCAAAGGGTGTCCAAGTCATATCAGCTAACCAACCTCTTGTCATTTTAAGACTCTTAGAAGACTAAGAATCTTCTAGATAGAAGATGATTCACAATATAACGGCGCACATACTTCTCCCAATCTGTGTGACTCTAGGATAACACCATGCTACTTCAACATGCTCCTACAGGTTTGTTGCCTTCTGTCCCCATACCCTTCTCTGTGGTGAAACCTCCACCTGAAGACTGGTTGAAGACACACTTCATCCATGTGCATTTATCTAAACCATAACCAAAAACATAAGACACTTCCTAGATATTATAAAGCTGTGCTACTCCAGTTTACTCTTTTATTTTTTGCTCCAGTATGATAAATGATGTAAACTACTTTGGATTAAAATCTTGGCTAAATTATTAATTATAAATAGAAATATATCATCCCAAATACCACCTTATTGCTTACCAGTTACCTTAAAGTAGCTAAAGTAAGTAAGTAAGTAATCTTAAAATGTATTATATTGAACCTTTAGTTTCATACATTTAAAATCAGCTGTAGACTCATCGTCCTCACATTCCTTGTCACATTTGTTAAAATGAGAACCTTTACAATCTCATCTTATGAACAGTATCCAAAAATGTTTGTGCTGGTTGTGGCTCAGAACTGATGCACCATTACATGAAATATATGTTTAGATATATATACCTTCCTTCACCAATCTATAGAAGACTAATTCCATATTCAAGATATTTCATGTTTGGGAAGTTTAGGGCTAACTCTCTAGAGAAGTTTGTTTACTTACAATTATGTTTATTCAGCTCACTAAATATGACTTGCAGGTTCGCTATATTGCTGCTTTCTTAACGTTACATTTAAGAATTATTCCTCAGGATGAAAACAGGATCTTATCTTTTTATCCCTCAGGTATTCATTCTGCCATGGTTTGAAACCAATATTTTAGAGAACTGCACCCTGTGAGTTAATGTTAAAAGCACCCCAAACCAAGTCTGTGCAATATCATGCAACTGCATCAAAAATATCATATAAATAAAAATGTATACTTATCTGTGGTGGTACACAAAGGAACCCAACTGCATCCACCAAGAGATAGAGAGAGACTTCGTAAGCAGCAGATCTTTGCATGGTTAATAGTGTAAATGCGGCATCATACTTACACAGACGGGTGCTGCGTATTAATTATATTAATTATATGGCTCCGCGTTATCGTCCGGGCAGAAATTGTTCCAGCCACCAAAGACAGATTCACAAATAACCTGCCTAATTTATCTCAACTGCTCTGTGTACCCATAAATACACATGAACTAGACGAAATGACTAGCAACATGGGCACTATCTTCTCTAATACATTAGAAGCTGTAGCCCCCCCGAAATTGAAAACGGTTAGAGAAAAACGTACTGTGCCATGGTACAACAGTTATAACCATTATCTCAAGAAGGAAACTCGTAATCTTGAGCGCAAATGGAGAAAAACTAACTTAGAAATTTTTAGAATTGCGTGGAAAAACAGTATGTCCAGCTATAGACAGGCTCTAAAAGCTGCCAGGGCAGAGCATATCCGCAAACTCATAGATAATAACCTAAACAATCCAAGGTTTTTATTTAGCACAGTGGCTAGATTAACAAATAAACACATGCCACCCGATCTAAATATTCCCTCACAGTTTAATAGTAATGACTTTTTTGAATTTCTAAAATAGATAACATCAGAAATACAATAACAAATGTATATTCTGCTGCGTCTAGTATTTCAGCTTCATTCATCGCACCCAAAGAAAAACTGCAGTGCTTTACAACTGTAGGACAGGAAGAGCTAAATAAACTTATCAGTGCATCTAAACCAACAACATGTTTATTAGATCCTGTACCCACTAAACTACTGAAAGAGTTGTTACCTGTAGCAGAAGAACCGCTTCTCAATATTATTAACTCATCGTTATCTTTAGGTCACGTCCCAAAACCATTCAAGCTGGCGGTTATTAAGCCTCTTATTAAGAAACCACAACTAGATTCTAATGAACTGGCAAATTACAGACCCATTTCAAATCTTCCGTTTATGTCTAAAATTTTAGAAAAATTTGTGTCTGCTCAATTGTGTTCCTACTTGCAAAAAAATGATCTCTATGAAGAATTTCAGTCAGGTTTCAGGCCTCACCATAGCACAGAATCTGCACTTGTTAAAATTACAAATGACTTGCTTCTTGCTTCAGACCAAGGCTGCATCTCATTGCTAGTATTACTTGATCTTACTGCTGCGTTCGACACTATAGACCATGACACACTCATAGATCGATTACAAAACTATACTGGTATTCAAGGGCAGGCTTTAAGATGGTTTAGATCCTACCTGTCCGATCGCTACCACTTTGTTCATTTAAATGGGGAGTCATCTCAATTATCACCAGTAAAGTATGGAGTACCACAAGGATCTGTCCTAGGTCCTCTTCTATTTTCAATATACATGTTGCCCCTTGGTAATATTATTAGAAAATAAGGGATTAGTTTTCATTGTTATGCTGATGATACTCAACTATATATCTCAAAAAGACCAGATGAAACTTCTAAACTAAGCTAATAGATTGTGTAAAAAATTTAAAAGATTGGATGACCAATAATGTCCTCCTATTAAATTCAGATAAGACAGAGATATTACTTATTGGACCAAAAACCAGTACACAAAACCTCTTGGATTACAATTTGCACCTAGATGGATGTACTGTTACGTCCTCTAAAGTAAAAAATCTGGGTGTTATATTAGACAGCAACTTGTCCTTTGAAAATCATATTTCCCATGTTACAAAAACAGCATTCTTCCATCTTAGAAACATTGCCAAGCTTCGAAACATGCTACCTGTTTCTGATGCAGAAAAGCTAGTTCAAGCATTCATGACCTCTAGACTGGACTATTGTAATGCACTGCTAGGTGGTTGTCCTGCATCTTCAATAAACAAGCTACAGATAGTCCAAAATGCAGTGGCTAGAGTTCTTACCAGGTCAAGAAAATATTATCATATTACCCCAATTTTACAGTCTCTGCACTGGCTACCTATTCAGTTCCGTATCATTTACAAAATTTTATTACTTGCCTATAAGGCCCTAAATGGTTTAGCTCCTGCGTACCTAACTTGTCTTCTACCACGCTACAATCCAACCCGCTCCCTAAGGTTGCAAAACTCTGGACTTTTGGTAGTACCTAGGATAGCAAAGTCCACTAAAGGAGGTAGAGCTTTTTCACATTTGGCTCCCAAACTCTGGAATAGCCTTCCTGATAACGTTCGGGGTTCAGACACACTTTCTCTGTTTAAATTAGATTAAAGACACATCTCTTTAGCCAAGCATTCACATAATGCATCTTATAATCTTGTACTGCAGTTATATCTGATCAAATGTACATTATTATTATTCTTTAGCTTGGGTTGAACAAATCATTTTTGCTTAGACGGAACAGCAGCTACGCTAATTTTGTCTCTACTGTTTCTGTTTCTGTCACGGGATTAACATCCCATGGTAATTAAGAATGACAGAAGCTTCAGTCTGGATCCAACCCCTAAATGATCTGAGATGACTGAACACCTGAGAAAAGATAATGCCAACCCCTCAGAGGAACTAAGAGGATGCCAACGCTCAGACAACATACAGAATTACCAAATGACCACTGGAACTAGTTGAGACCTTACAATCTGACTTTGCTGCAGTTGGAATTGAACTGCTGGTTCGTTTGGCCAGAGAAGAACTGGCCCCCCACTAAGCCTGGTTTCTCCCAAGGTTTTTTTCTCCATTCTGTCTCTGATGGAGTTTTGGTTCCTTGCCGCTGTCACCTCTGGCTAGCTTAGTTGGGGACAATTCATTTCCAGCGATATCGTCGACCTGATTGCAATTTTTTTTTTTTCTTTTTACACTATTGACACACTATTTCCTTTTTTTTGGGATATTGTGCAGTTGCTTTGACACAATTTACATTGTTAAAAGCGCTATATAAATAAAGGTGACGACTTGACTTGACTATACAAATAAACTTGAACTTGAACACATTGAACAATAAAGCAAAGCCAGTACAAACTCATTTGTCTTTTACCATGAGAAGCAAAGACGCTGTATTATATTTCAAAGTCCTAAAATAAGAGGCCGCGAAGACTTGAAACTATGATGCGACTGTCTCACCCAAGAACCGTTGTACAAACCCACAATCTTTTAACGATGCACACTTGCAGGCTCTTGACAGACACTAAAACACTTGGATTTTGTTTTGTAATATAATGCAGGAAGTTCAAGACACAATGAATCCCCTGAGCCTGCTGCCATTTGGTGGGTCAAGACTGCACTGGTGGCTATATTTGTATTTTGTCCAAATAAGAATGTAGTGTTATGGGTGGGTGATCAAGTTTCACATTTTTATTCAATGGAGCCCATTATATCTCAGGAGTAAGTCCCCCACAATTTTTAAAGCTTTCGGTTCTTTGCCAGTATGGGATAACCTTTCCAGTGGAAAGACTGACCTTAAGGCTCACAAAGCCTACTTTAAATCTAATTTCATGTTACACCTAACCAAATAGAAGACAACTATCAGACTAAAGAGTTCCTGATCCACAGGTCTGGAAGCATCTTGATAAAGTGGCATTCTGTTTGATGTTTTCATTAGAAAATGTTACCCGTTTGAATTCAGTCGTACATAAATGTACATTGATTTATGCATAATGCATGTCTATTTCAAACCTTAAAAGTGTATAAAAGGCCATGCACACATTCTTCCAGCACTCTCAGTGTGGAAAGGGACAGCTATTAGCACACAATGACTCAAGTTGGCCTGTTGACATCAAGGATTTTGTCACCACCTTGGACTTTGTTTCATCCCCAAGAGAGGCCTGGAGAGCCTCAGCTGTTCTAAGCAAGGAAAGGCATGATCTTTTGGCATCCCTGCTTGTTTCTTGAAGGGACAGAAGTATACCAATTTGATTTCTTTGTAACATGTCAAATTTGTAAGGCTCCTGCAACTTTACACCAGTGACATTTGAGATCTTCTCCACAACGAGGTGGATGACTTATTATTGACAGACGTTCTTAAGAAGGATTTACAACTGAGGGTTAGATGTACTGACTTGAGCATTGTGGTTATTCATTTGCTCTCCTTATTTGTCTCTACTGAATTATTTAAGTTAAAAATAAATTAATTACCCTTGTAGGGTCATGATTGAGGATGCTTGGAATATAGTTTTGTCGTTTTGTTACTTGATCCATTTTTGTACATACAGTAATGATGCAGATTCTGAACAATAGTAATAAGTAATTCATAACAGTTCAGAATTACATTTAAACACTTAAAACGGGCAAAATATCTCTCCACTTTTCTGTACTAGACAATAACAATTTGAAGAGATAAAACCATCTTGGGACTCCTTCTCAATTCAAGAGATAAAAATAATACAGTGATGCTGCTGAAGGGGACAAATGGAAGTGGGCAAACAGGACTCATGACCAAAAATGAGATGCTGAAATGTGCTGACAGGACACTCACACTGCAGTATAAAAGAGGGCTTTTCCAACTCCTCCCAGGGCTCACAACTACACAGCAAAGGTAAGTATTTGAACGCTAAGCCTCAAAGCAGATGCTTTCTCTACACACAATTCAGGTTTTACTTTTTGTTACTTTTAACAAAAAGGGATATTTTAGGCCTTTGATTCCAAATTACAACATTGTGCTCCTCAATGAAAACTATGCTATCCTGTGCTAATTGTAAGAAATTATTTTTGCCTTGATGACTTATTTTATAATTTGAGCAAATTTCAACTGACAACAAATGCCTTGTTTTAATTTACTGTACACAGAGGTGGTGAATTACAACATCAAGATCAAGTCCTAAGAATTGGTGCAATACAAAGGTAAACATGGTGCATATTTTTAATTAACTCTAAATGCTACACAATGTGACAAATTCATGCATAACTTTTTTTTTTAAACAAGGTTTTGACATTCTCAACCACCATCCCCCAAATATGAAGTTATATTAATATGTATGATTGAATACTGTAGGATTTTTGGCTTTGGGTGACAAGTTAATCAACCAAGTACTGTATTATTTGACATTTTAGTCTAATGTTAAAGGGTAATATAACACATGCATAAACGTAAATGGTCCTTTGAATATAACTTGCATTACATTGGTTGTTCTGTCAGAGTTCCACCATGAGTACGGATGCGGAAATGCAGAGTTTTGGCCCTGCGGCCATCTACCTCCGCAAGCCAGAGAAAGAACGACTGGAAGCTCAAAATACGCCATTTGATGCCAAAACTGCCTATTTTGTGACTGAGCCCAAGGAGATGTACCTCAAAGGGGTCCTCAAGAGCCGGGAAGGTGGCAAAGCTACAGTGCAAACTCTGTGTGGCAAAGTGGGTATAAGAGATACTTAGATAAAATTTGACAAATAAATTTTATAGTCATTTGCATTGCGTTTATAATAACTGTAAAATGACACTCCTTCTAGACCATCACAGTGAAGGAGGATGACATTTTTCCAATGAATCCCCCCAAGTTCGATAAGATAGAGGACATGGCCATGATGACCCACCTCAACGAACCCACTGTGCTGTACAACCTCAAAGAGCGTTATGCAGCATGGATGATCTATGTACGTAACCAAAAATGCTTAGTGTTAATCTGTTTCAAAAGCATTGTGCTGTTTTACTTATAAATCAATGTCTATATTTAGAATGTAAAATAACATTACTCTCTTGCAGACCTATTCCGGGTTGTTCTGTGTCACTGTGAACCCCTATAAGTGGCTCCCAGTGTACGATGCTGTAGTTGTGGGAGCCTACAGGGGCAAAAAAAGAGTTGAAGCCCCACCTCACATCTTCTCCATCTCTGACAACGCCTATCAGTTCATGCTCACTGGTATGAACAAAATAATGTTTATGGCTAAGTTCAATAGCTAAGATTGTTAAAAGATCCCGTTTTTAAAAATAATAATAATAATAAAAATAAAAACACTTATTTTGAATGTAATAAATGATTTTCTACTCTTTTGTAGATCGTGAGAATCAGTCAATCCTGATTACGTACGTATTAAGTATAAAGTATTTTCACCACAAATGCAATGTGATAAACAGAAACTGTGCAGTCTGATGCATATTATAATATATTGTACCATATTTTCAGTGGAGAATCTGGTGCTGGAAAGACTGTGAACACCAAACGTGTCATCCAGTACTTTGCGACAATCGCTGTATCTGGACCGAAGAAGGCAGAGCCCGTCCCAGGAAAAATGCAGGTATATATGCTTTTTGTTTGCCAATATTATACTGAGGATGGATTTATTAAATTGTATATTCATCAATCAAAATCAAAATCATCAATGCAAAAAAAAGTCTTAGTAAAATTAGCAAAGCAGTAGAACACTTATTTGACTGGCATATCTAACACATTATGTGCCCATCAGGGGTCACTGGAGGATCAAATCATTGCAGCCAACCCCTTGCTTGAAGCCTATGGAAATGCCAAGACTGTGAGGAATGACAACTCTTCCCGCTTTGTGAGTTCTGAGCCAGCTGCCATGCTTTACTTACATGCTTATATGTTTTGGTGTTTTGATTCTGTAATGGAAAACTGTTGTCTAATCAATTTTGCATCTGGTAAAATCTGCAGGGTAAATTTATCCGAATTCATTTTGCCACCTCTGGAAAACTGGCATCAGCTGATATTGAAACTTGTGAGTCCTATATTCTTTCACAGATCAACTGATTAATATTGACATTAATTTTATCCCTCTGACAATCATGTTATTGATCCATAGATCTGCTGGAAAAGTCCAGAGTAACTTTCCAGTTGTCTGCTGAGAGGAGCTACCACATCTTCTACCAGCTCTGCACTGGCCATAAGCCAGAACTGCTGGGTAAGAAACTGTATATTATTGCATTAGGATCATATTTTGCAATATATAATTAGAATTTAATAAAGATTGCAAGAACAGATATTAAGTATTAATTACAGTATTAAGTCTTTCTTTCTTGTCATATTCCTCTTGTAGAGGCTCTTCTTATCACTACAAACCCGTACGACTATCCCATGATCAGTCATGGTGAGATCACAGTCAAGAGCATCAATGATGTGGAAGAGTTCATTGCAACTGATGTAAGCAGAACTTACAACTTGTCGAGTAATTTGCATAAGAAGCCTATTTTGTATTTGCAATGTACCATCAGCAACATGACAAGAGACACATGACTGTTTCTGACTTGTAGATAGCCATTGATATCCTGGGCTTTACTGCTGATGAGAAAATAGGCATCTACAAGCTGACAGGAGCTGTGATGCATCATGGGAACATGAAGTTCAAGCAGAAGCAGAGGGAGGAGCAGGCCGAGCCTGATGGAACTGAGGGTATGACTTCAATCTAAATTCAGCTGTAGAAATATTCATATATGGTAAAAAAATATGAAAGGAAACATATTATTTTAATAATCTATTAATATTTTACTTGAAATATTTTTTTTCCAGTGGCTGATAAAATTGCTTACCTCATGGGACTGAACTCTGCTGACATGCTGAAAGCTTTGTGTTATCCCAGAGTGAAGGTTGGCAATGAATTTGTGACCAAAGGTCAAACTGTTCCTCAGGTGTGTGCATTTAAAAATGTATAATTAATAATTGCATAACTGAATTTTTAAGAATATACTGTTTTTTTTTTTTTAATAAAATGGAATAAAATGGCATCATTTTTTTCTAAATTAGGTGAATAATTCAACCAGTGCTCTGTGCAAGTCAGTCTATGAGAAAATGTTCTTGTGGATGGTTGTCCGAATCAATGAGATGCTGGACACCAAACAGTCAAGACAGTTCTTCATCGGAGTGCTTGACATTGCTGGGTTTGAAATCTTTGATGTAAGTTTACAAGATAAAATATTTGAATCTGTTGCTTTAGCTTCTTGGTTCTGATACTGAATTATTTTATGTTCACTACAGTACAACAGCCTGGAGCAGCTGTGCATTAATTTCACAAATGAGAAACTGCAACAGTTTTTCAACCACCACATGTTTGTGCTGGAACAAGAGGAATACAAGAAAGAAGGTATCGAGTGGGAGTTCATTGACTTCGGTATGGACTTGGCTGCTTGCATTGAGCTTATTGAAAAGGTAACAAATTTCAAATTTAAGACATAGTGTTTTTGTTTTTTTTAGCATGAGTGCTTTGCTTTGATTCATTTTCCTATCTCAAGGAACTGTGCTCTTTCTTGCAGCCAATGGGTATTTTCTCCATCCTTGAGGAGGAGTGTATGTTCCCTAAGGCAACAGACACAACCTTCAAGAACAAGCTGCATGACCAGCATCTTGGTAAAACTGCATGCTTCCAGAAGCCCAAACCTGCCAAAGGCAAGGCCGAGGCCCACTTCTCCTTGGTGCACTATGCTGGAACTGTGGATTACAACATCACAGGCTGGCTGGATAAGAACAAGGACCCTCTGAACGACTCAGTGGTTCAGCTGTACCAGAAGTCTTCAATGAAACTGCTGGCTCACCTGTATGCTGCTCATGCTTCTACTGAAGGTCTGCAAAACAAATTCACACATTAATGACTGACACATTAGGATACAAATATAAAAACTTATTCAACTTTGTTAACAAAAAAATGATAGTTCTTTACTGTACTGCTTCATCAACAGCTGAATCTGGTGGCAAAAAGGGTGGGAAAAAGAAGGGTGGCTCCTTTCAGACAGTGTCTGCTCTGTTCCGGGTAATGATGTGGTTTCATTTTACTCCTTAATATTTTATAATATTTTTATTAAGGTGTACTGGGTGATAGCTTATCAGTTTATTCTTCAAACAACAGGAGAACTTGGGCAAACTGATGACCAACCTGAGAAGCACTCATCCTCATTTTGTGCGTTGCTTGATTCCAAATGAGTCAAAGACTCCAGGTCAATATTTTTTGTTTTCATGTTAGAATACAGAAAAGCATACAGTATATTTAAATTAGTAACTCTGTGTTAAAATGAACATGAGCGACTTTTCTCAAAACAATAATAAAGTTTATTGAACTTTTTTTATTTTAGGTCTTATGGAAAACTTTCTGGTCATCCACCAGTTGCGCTGTAACGGTGTACTGGAAGGAATTAGAATTTGCAGAAAAGGTTTCCCAAGTAGAATCCTCTATGGTGACTTTAAGCAGAGGTAATCAATGTACATTATGTATAAATATGTTTTACAATTTGTTTTCTCAGCCTTTTTGTAATGTTGATGAATCTGCATTTTTCTAAATGAAGGGCATGTACCCACAGCTAGTAATTTGCATTTAAAAAAGTGTGCTTTCCCTAACACATATCTCTTGCATGGGCAACAAGATCTTATAAATTTGGAATAAATGGAAATTCACATACACAGATTTTACACACAAAAGAATGTGTACACAAGATTAGTGGGCGAGACTGGTGTCCTTTCTTAGTACTTCATGTATGTACCATCCAGGTGCAAATTTAAACTTAGTATGATTCCAAAACCACATTATTGAATTAATTCAAGGTAAATATGGTCATATTTTGTATGTCTTTTCTTTAGATACAAAGTATTGAATGCTAGTGTCATCCCTGAGGGTCATTTCATTGACAATAAGAAGGCTTCAGAGAAGCTTCTTGGCTCTATTAATGTGGATCATACCCAGTACAAGTTTGGACACACCAAGGTTAGGATGTTTACAAGACTCTCCAATCACTGTTGATTATGCAGTTGTCACTAACAATGTGAAAACCAAACCAAATTTCAGGTGTTCTTTAAAGCTGGGCTTCTGGGTCTTCTTGAGGAGATGCGAGATGAAAAACTTGTTATCCTTGTGACCATGACTCAAGCACTTTGCAGAGGCTATGTTATGAGGAAAGAGTTTGTCAAAATGATGGAGAGAAGGTAGTTTTTCTTGAAAAAAAAATACTTTAGGGGATAACACTTCATATTCACACACAGGATCTGACCATTTCTTCTGATTCTATGATTCAGAGAGTCCATCTTCAGCATCCAGTACAACATCCGCTCATTCATGAATGTGAAACACTGGCCGTGGATGAAGCTGTATTTTAAGATCAAGCCTCTGCTGAAGAGTGCAGAGACTGAGAAGGAAATGGCAGCCATGAAAGAGAATTTTGAAAAAATGAAGGAGGATCTAGCAAAGGCACTTGCCAAGAAGAAGGAGCTGGAGGAGAAGATGGTTTCCCTGCTGCAGGAGAAAAATGACCTGCAGTTACAAGTGGCATCTGTAAGTTTTTCAGCGGCATCCTGCTGAAAAGATCACAAATAATAAATTTGTCTTTATAACGTAACAAATGCACAGCTAAAATAAAATGATGCTCTAATCAACAGGAAAATGAAAACCTTTCTGATGCTGAAGAAAGATGTGAAGGACTAATCAAAAACAAGATCCAGCTGGAGGCGAAACTTAAAGAAACAAATGAAAGATTAGAGGATGAGGAAGAAATCAATGCGGAACTGACAGCCAAAAAGAGAAAACTAGAGGATGAGTGCTCTGAGCTGAAGAAAGATATTGATGATTTAGAGCTTACCTTAGCCAAAGTGGAGAAGGAGAAACATGCCACTGAGAACAAGGTTAATATCTTGAGAAACAGATTTTGGAACACTTGATCTTTCATTCAGATTGCAGTCACTGAAATTATTCACTGTATCTCTTAGGTTAAAAACCTTACAGAAGAATTGACATCTCAAGATGAGGTTATTGCTAAGCTGACTAAGGAGAAGAAAGCCCTCCAAGAGGCACATCAGCAGACTCTTGATGATCTCCAGGCAGAGGAGGACAAAGTCAATACTCTGACAAAAGCCAAAGCAAAGCTTGAGCAGCAAGTCGATGACGTGAGTTTGAAATGTAACAAATTGTGCAAATTAGTACTCACCTGTCTGCCTTTTGTTACAACAAGCAGCAGAAATCAAGCATGAAAATAATATTTTGGAGGAAAATTATGCTTACTAATCTTTCACATTTGTGAAACAGCTGGAAGGCTCTCTGGAGCAGGAGAAGAAACTCCGTATGGACCTTGAGAGAGCCAAGAGAAAGCTTGAGGGTGATTTGAAACTTGCCCAGGAATCCATAATGGATCTGGAGAATGACAAGCAACAAATAGATGAAAGGCTGAAAAAGTGAGGAACTAATAAAATATTGTTATCCTATCCTACTTACCATTATAATTCAGACCCTTTGTTAACTTTTAGAATAATTATAAAACATTTTTAACAGGAAGGACTTTGAATCAAGTCAACTTCTGAGCAGGATTGAAGACGAGCAGACTCTTGGTATTCAGCTCCAGAAGAAGATTAAAGAACTTCAGGTCACTTAAAGTGCTACTGTGATTTTATGCTTATTCCTTGTAATTAACTGTAACTCATAAAAGTTATGCTACCACAGGCTCGTATTGAGGAGCTGGAGGAAGAAATTGAGGCAGAACGTGCTGCTCGTGCAAAGGTCGAGAAGCAGAGATCCGATCTCTCCAGGGAACTTGAGGAGATCAGCGAGAGGCTTGAAGAAGCAGGTGGTGCAACTTCTGCCCAGATTGAGATGAACAAAAGACGTGAGGCTGAGTTCCATAAACTACGCCGTGATCTGGAGGAGTCCACCTTGCAGCACGAAGCAACAGCTGCAACTCTTCGCAAGAAGCAGGCCGACACTGTGGCAGAGCTGGGAGAACAGATTGACAACCTCCAGCGTGTGAAACAGAAGCTGGAAAAAGAAAAGAGTGAATACAAAATGGAGATTGATGACTTGTCGAGCAGTATGGAGGCTGTTGCCAAATCAAAGGCAAGTATTAGTATGAAATACTGGACAAGAAACAGCACTGTATTGTGTAAAAATATAAATAAAAAAAATTGTGTTTTGCAGACAAATTTTGAAAAGATGTGCCGTACACTGGAAGATCAGTTGAGTGAGTTTAAAACAAAGCATGACGAACATGTACGCCACCTCAATGATCTAGGTACTCAAAAGGCAAGACTTCAGACTGAAAATGGTAAGTAGTATTTTCTACAGAAGGGATAATAAAATGACATTCTCTCCATACACACACCTATACAACACTGCAGTTATTGACCATCATTAAATCCATGCAAGGTGAAATGGGACGTCAACTAGAAGAAAAAGAGTCTTTAGTTTCTCAGCTGACTCGAAGCAAACAGGCTTTCACTCAGCAGATTGAAGAGCTGAAGAGGCAAATTGAGGAAGAAGTCAAGGTGAGGAATTAGCATTTTCCTAATGAATGACCTTATGAACTGAACTTACTGAATAACTTACATATTTTATTGTTTTAAAGGCCAAAAATGCTCTGGCTCATGCTGTCCAGTCAGCACGACATGACTGTGATCTGCTCAGAGAGCAGTACGAGGAGGAACAGGAGGCCAAATCTGAGCTCCAGCGTGGCATGTCAAAGGCCAACAGTGAAGTAGCTCAGTGGAGATCCAAATATGAGACTGATGCCATTCAGCGTACTGAAGAGCTTGAGGAAGCAAAGTAAATTAAATCATCTGCTTAAATAACCACTCAACAGGAAATAAAGTAGAAGCAATGTCTAACATTTCATTGTTGTTCTTAGGAAAAAGCTTGCTCAGCGTTTGCAGGATGCTGAAGAGTCCATTGAGGCTGTGAACTCAAAGTGTGCCTCTCTGGAAAAAACCAAGCAGCGACTCCAAAATGAAGTTGAGGATCTCATGATTGATGTGGAGAGAGCAAATGCTTTGGCTGCCAACCTTGACAAGAAACAAAGGAACTTTGATAAGGTAAACAACCACATCTTTTGCACATTATTTCAGTTTCATTTAATATTGCTGTGATGCACCTCATCATAGGTATAATGTTCAATGTCATAAAGGTCTTGGCAGAATGGAAGCAGAAGTATGAGGAGAGCCAGGCAGAGCTGGAAGGAGCCCAGAAGGAGGCTCGTTCTCTTAGCACAGAACTTTTCAAAATTAAAAATTCTTATGAGGAGTCTTTGGACCACCTGGAGACTCTGAAGAGGGAAAACAAGAACCTTCAACGTATGTACAATAATGTATTGCAGAATTGACCATTTCTTTTGGTTTTTAAGATCTTCTATGGATTAGTATGTTTCAACTCACTGTTAATTATGTGCCCTTTCACGTATACAGAGGAGATCTCAGATTTGACTGAGCAGCTTGGTGAAACTGGAAAGACTATTCATGAGCTGGAAAAAGCAAAGAAAACTGCTGAAATGGAAAAATCTGAAATCCAAGCTGCACTTGAAGAAGCTGAGGTAATGTGATGCTTTTTTTAAATACAGATTATTTCCACTGTTCTAGCAAACAATTCCCTACAAACTACTCTTATTTTCAGGCGACCCTAGAGCATGAAGAATCTAAGATTCTTCGTGTTCAGCTTGAGCTGAACCAAGTGAAAGGGGAGATTGATCGGAAATTGGCTGAGAAAGATGAGGAAATTGAACAGATCAAGCGAAACAGCCAGAGAATCATTGATTCCATGCAGACCACCCTGGATGCTGAAGTCAGAAGCAGAAATGATGCTCTGAGAATTAAGAAGAAGATGGAAGGAGACCTCAATGAGATGGAGATTCAGTTGAGCCATGCAAATCGCCAGGCTGCTGAAGCTCAGAAACAGCTCAGGAACGTCCAAGGACAGCTCAAGGTTTGTTCTGTTTACAGCAGTGTAGCACTATGTCTTGATCTGACTAATGAGATCAGTAGACCTAACTATCTCTTGATTGCTTCAGGATGCTCAACTCCATCTTGATGAGGCTTTACGAGCACAAGAGGACATGAAAGAACAGGTTGCTATGGTTGAACGCAGGAACAACCTGATGCAGGCCGAGATTGAGGAGCTGAGATCTGCTCTGGAGCAGACAGAGAGAGCTCGCAAAGTGGCTGAGCAGGAACTGGTGGATGCCAGCGAGCGAGTGACTCTCTTACACTCCCAAGTAAGAAGAATAATTTGCTTTAAGGAATTTTTTAAGGAATAACTCATAATCAACGTTATTTTTAACATTCTCTCATTTTCTTCAGAATACTAGTCTTATTAACACCAAGAAGAAATTGGAAGCAGATCTTGTTCAGATTCAAGGTGAGATGGAAGATGTAGTCCAGGAAGCACGCAATGCTGAAGAGAAGGCAAAGAAAGCAATAACTGATGTGAGTAAAAACTGTCAACTACTGATTTACATATTTTTATTAACCGAAGAAACTGAATTCTGAGTAAAACATTTTTGCAGGCCGCCATGATGGCAGAGGAGCTGAAGAAAGAGCAGGATACAAGTTCTCATCTTGAGAGGATGAAGAAGAACCTGGAAGTTACAGTCAAAGACCTGCAGCACCGTCTGGATGAGGCTGAGAGTCTGGCCATGAAGGGTGGAAAGAAGCAGCTCCAGAAACTGGAGGCCAGGGTATGTGGCTATACACATAATACATGACATTTTTAGATACTTAACATTGGCTAATTTTGCAGATGAAAGATGACATCAGTATAATTAATGTTTTAAAAACTGGGTGGAGGGACTGAATTATTCAACACACTGAAGAAGGCCTTGAGCTGAAATGTTTGTGTTTTGCCCTGCTAGTGATCCATGTAAAATAAAACGATAAAAGAGACTATTTTTGTGAATGCGAATCATGGTTTTATATACGAAGTAATTAAATAGATTGATGCATCAAAATAAAGTATTAAGTGACAAAAGAGCGTGGTGCAAATGGCTTTGTGGAATATACATAATTTACATATTTTATCACAAGCATAAAGTCAGGAATAACATCAATTATAATCTGTGTTTCAGATTCGTGAGCTGGAGGGCGAAGTTGAAGCAGAACAGAGACGCAGTGCTGAAGCGGTGAAAGGTGTCCGCAAATATGAAAGAAGAGTGAAGGAACTGACTTATCAGGTACTCCATCAAATACAAATATGTATGTAGGCATGATAAATGGTCCGATTAAGGCATTACATTTTTCTGATGCAGACCGAAGAAGATAAGAAGAATATTATCAGACTGCAAGACCTTGTGGACAAACTTCAACTGAAAGTCAAGGCCTACAAGAGACAGAGTGAAGATGCTGTGAGTAATTTTAAAGTTTGATGAGTGGTGTGCAACAAAATATTCTGGATATGATGACCCTAAACATGTCTTACATGCCTTGACAGGAGGAACAGGCCAACGGTTACCTGACCAGGTTCAGAAAGGTGCAGCATGAGCTGGAGGAAGCCCAGGAGAGAGCTGACATTGCTGAGTCCCAGGTCAACAAGCTGAGAGCTAAAAGCCGTGAATTGGGGAGGGTAAATATCAGACTTATATTTAGTTAATTTTTTGTGCTCAAGTATTTTGTTATTCATACAATTTTTTTTTTTGCATAGGCCTAAACCTTGTAAACAAAATCTACAATGTTAAACATTATTAAAAAGTACAGTATTGTGCTCATTTCGATAATGCTTCACTTTATTATTTGATTATTTTCATTTGTTTACAGGGTAAAGAGGCCGAGGAATGAACCTTTTGAGAAAGAGAGTGGGCAGAGAAACAAGAACTAATATAATATGAAATCCTTGTAACATGTCCACAAAATAGTAACTAATAAAAAAGCTGTTCATCTGAGGTGTCTTTGTGTTTTGTTTTTGTTGGTTACATTTGTAAAGCCTATTGTTACATCCATATCTATGTGTGCATTCATCTGATTTAAAAAATGCTAGTCCTACATGATTCCAACAAAATGTATTTTTGAGGAAGTCCAGATATGTGGGAATACAAATACCTTGGTCATCATAGCACATCCAAACCTTACGCTAAATGGAAAAATGTACTGAAAGACATGCATGATCCTTCTGTAGAAAATCCTACTAAGAAAAACAGTTGTTTAAAACCTGCAAAGCTATGACAGAACTAGCTATTACTTACCGTAAAACCACATTAGCATCCAGCAAATGACTCACAAGCCACATCGACAGAATTCTCTCTCTCTCAAAAAAAAAAAGCCTGCACCAAATATTAGAAAAGAAACACAATTTCTTGGGAACCCTAAGCAATAAACAAAGTTATTTTTAATTTTTAATCTCTCCTTTAGATACGATATCCATGACCACTTGGGGTTGCTATGTGCTACTTCTCGATCTAAGCTGCTGTACAACCGCGTCTGTCAGTTCCCTCGATTCGGTTCTTTCCAGCAGTTTATTTCAAAGAACAGGTTTTTAAAAAAAAACCATTTGCGATGGACATCACAAAACGCTGAACGTATTATTGCTATTAAATTATTAATTTACATTTCTTGGTTTTTGTGCATTCTATACAGGTACATCTCAAACAATTAGAATAGCATGAAAAAGGTCAATATTTTTTTGTCACTAATTTCAGAAAGTGAAACCCATATATTATATAGAGTGAAATATTTCAATCCTTTATTTCTTGAAATTTTGATGATTATGGCAAACAGATCATGAAAACCCAAAATTCAGTGTCTCAGAAAATTTGAATATTACATAAGATCAATAAAAACAGGGATATTTTAAACAGAAATGTCAGGCTTCTGAAAAGTATGTTCATTTCTATGCACTCAATACTTGGTTGGGCCTCCTCTTGCATGAATTACTGCATCAATGCGGCGTGGCATGGAGGCAATCAGCCTGTGGCACTGCTCAGGTGTAATGGAAGCCCAGGTTGCTTTGATAGCGGCCTTCAGGTCATCTGCATTGTTGGGTCTGGTGTCTCTCATCTTCGTCTTGACAATACCCCATAGATTCTCTATGGGGTTCAGGTCAGGCGAGTTTGCTGGCCAATCAAGCACAGTAACACCATGGTCATTGAACCAGCTTTTGGTACCTTTGGCTGTGTGGGCAGGTGCCAAGTCCTGCTGGAAAATGAAATCAGCATCTCCATAAAGCTTGTCAGCAGAAGGAAGCATGAAGTGCTCTAAAATTTCCTGGTAGATGGCTGCGTTGACTGTGGACTTCAGAAAACACAGTGGACCAACACCAGCAGATGACATGGCAGCCCAAATCATCACTGACTGAAAAAAATAGGGCTAAAGCATTCAAAGTGGAAACTTCTGTCATGGCTCAATAATCCAGGATTGGGATGGTGGAAGGAGCAGAAAAGCCAGAAGAACAGAGATCTGGCAGAAATCTACTGGTGTGCCTGAGGGAACCGATTTACCTAATGTCTTAGTTAAGCCAAAAATTTTCATCACTCACCTTCATGTCGTTCCAAATCTTTAAGACCTTTGTTCATCTTTGAAACACAAATATAGATCTTTTTAATGAAATCTGAGAAATTTTCAGGTAAGTTTCCGTTTAGTTTGCACCAACTCTGGGTTTTGGTACTATGAAAGTGGTTTGGTTTTTAGCAGTGTTCATCGCCATAGTAATTTACGCTCCACAGCTAAACTGCTCCGGGGCAGATTATGTTCTGGTTTAGAGATCTCAAACCGAAATTTGACCAATCAGCTTCAAGCAAAGTGACACATCTGACGCAATAAAGCCACTCCTCCAGTTTCTCTTACTCCAAATTAAAGGATGCTACATAATAAAACAGTTTTAAAGATAAAATCATCTGATTTTTGGAGATGATTATTTTTTATTATTTATATAATTATTATACCCTAAATCCATTACACAAGCCAGCTTAATTTAATAGTAATTATTAAGCTTTTATTTTAAATTAATATAAACATATAGATAATATGCAATATAAATATGTTTTAGAATCAATAGCTGTAAACCACTACATATGAGTTTAGATTTTTAAGTGTTGTTATATCTATAAATATTATAAACTTTACAAATTTTACTTGCACTTACATGGTAAGATAAGTTTTCCTCTTTCATGGATCGATCGTTTCATCTTGCTGTGTAAATGTGTTTAAATTCTTCATATTGTTCAATCTTTTAATCTTTGGTAGTGAATCGCACTGACTCTTTCACAAGAAGTGAATCACAGTTTCAAGGTATGTGACTGGCTGCTCATTACTGATGTCACACATTCATGTGCACACGCTCCATTAACTCAGGATCAAGCCTGAGTTGACAGAGAAAGTTAATGATCAGCTTCATGGTACCAACAAAGCCGGATTGGACTGGTTTGGTTTTGACAACTCAAAACTAATCCTGTAACCCTGAGGTTGTTTAGCCACCATCATGGTACAGGCCCCAGTTGTTTAACCCCAATTTATGAAGTGATGTGAATGTTTTGTGTGCACAAAAAACATTGCATTTTTATTTACAAAATAACATGTTCACGAGAGCACCATGATGCATCAGTGTTGCATTGGCGTGAGAACTGGTCATCTCATGCTGCTTTTGTGAAAATGTGTTGGATATACATAATTTGTGAATAAATAATATTTTTGTTGTTCCTGTTTTTTGCGTACACAAGGCATCTGTTAAAAATATCTTCATTTGTGTTCTGCACAAAAGGGTCTTATGGGTTTGGAGCGACATGAGGGTAAGTAATGACAGAATTTTAATTTTTGTGTGAAATATGTTCACATGTGATTATAATTGGTCATTGTTCTGTTTTATAAACATTTTCAATATTTTAAAGATTTATTATTTTGAAAAATTATGTTTATACAGTCGACTTTAAGTAGGCTACTTTTGTTAATATTTATACCTCTGTGATTATGGTATCTTTCCTTAATTATCTGAAATGTCTGCTAGCAAATATTATGCTATAGCATATCTGTTTATAATGATGCTGAACACGGAACGTCCTGAATGCTTTCATTCATATTTCGCTGTATATCCTATATTTTATTAATAATTTGAGTGTATATTACTGTTTATATTTGTGCGTTTTTCAAAATAAATGAATTAAATTCATGTTGATTCTGTATTCATCATTTTGAAACAGCCTTTACATTAGTTTGGGCATATGAGGACATAAATTAGGTTTAACTACTGCATGTCCGCCCATAGAAAATAAATAATTATAAAAAATTAATGTTAATGTCCCAATGTTTATCCATCTATCCATCCTAAATAGTATGTGAGATTACAATTGTGTATCCCAAAGCATAGTATGTCGAAAAGAGTATGCCATAAGTCTACTATTTCAGGTCGATTTTTGAAGTGTGGATCCGTGCACACTCTAATGGCTAAAATTGCCCACAATCCATTGCGCTCTGGCGAAGAATTCGGTCCAGACCAGACCTTTTTTTCCAGTCTATGGTCCAGACATATGCGTCCAGAACTACAAACACGTATAAAACGCGTTAGAAAAACTACAATCGTGGCGGATGCGCGCGATCGACGGTTAGGTAGAGAGGTTTGTAAAAAGGGGGTTGAGTTACTAATAATCTACATTTAACCTGGTAAAAAATATTTATTTATTGTTATCCGTGTTATATTTAATCTGCAACCGCAATGTGAACTTTTATAAACACCCATTTGGTCGTTAACTTTTAAATGCATCATTATGCAAAAAATATGAGCAAAGTTCTCCGCATGAAAGACCCGCGACTGGCAGACAATGAGCTACTTCTTTTCTCTCTAATACGGTAGGAAGTTAAATGAAATGAAATGTGGAGGATGTTAACTGTGACAAGATGATTGACAGGCCAGTTTACAGTGACAGGGTGCGTGTAAGTTAACAGGTGCGACAGAGTATGTCCCAAAGCTTGCCTACTCTTCTACGACACACTCAAAAGTGTGTACTTTTTCTTCACCAAAAGAGTAGCAACATACTTTAAGGGCGTAGTATAAGTAGGCACAATGGGACGCAGCAATGGTTTACGATGCTGTTCAACCGACTCCCTGAAAGATTCGATTCTAAAGAACGGCTCATTAGAGAATCGGACGTCACCACAGACAGTGAGAGATGAGCAGTTGTCCCTCGAGAGTCCAGTCAGCTGCACGTTCACTTCGAGATGCACAGCTAAGGAAGCTGGCAGATAAATTCTAATCATTATAAGCAGACACTACAAGACAGTCATTACAGGGATTTTGAAGAGAATGAATTTCAAAACGGTGCGTCGGCGCAGCCGCTCGCAGGAGACTATAAGCTGCGCAGTTGCTATAATCACGCGTCTCGATGTAAACAAGACAGTGAGTGTTGACAACTGGAAGTGCTGAGTAGGCCAGAGAGTGTCACGCTACCACAAGCTAGAGGTACGCTTATACTGACAAAATAAAATGTCTCTATACGCTGTTATCTAGCATATTTTGCTATCTCTTTGTGTAGTTGATAAGCTTGTTACAAAAGTAGCCTTTTAGCTTGTCAGCAACTCTTCTGGGTGACGTCTGTTTTAATGCGGGATTTTCTATCTGTCAAATACCAGCTATGGCTTGTGTCGTAATATTCTTTTGAAAACAGATCTAATTAGTGTATTTTAAACAGATCAATAAAAGTCTCGTCTGTCACAATGATGGAGCCCCAGGACAATATTGAGGAGGATAACGCCGCAGCATCAGCACCATCATCACCGCCACCCCGGTCTCTGCGCCGTCAGCGCGTCTCTCTGCAGAAGACCAGCGTGTGCTCTCGCTCCTACTTCATGGTGGTGATGGTTTTTTTCCACGTTTATATAATCAATGTCATTGCACTTCTGCTCTATGTTCATTATAATAACGGCTCTAACGCGATAACGGCAAACCGGGATTTTACAAGCAGAGACAACAGTCCTAAAGTTACCGGAGCGTCTAATCCGCAGACCCCTGCAGACTCGGGCTTCCCTCGAAATATGCATCTTCCTCGCATTGAAGGAATACGGGTAAAGAGTATAAGATGATTTGGAGCTCTGTGAGTACTGTCATGTTCTTTGGTCTTCCAAAAACTACTAAGTCTTTTTCATTTTTAGGTGGGCCATGTCCAAAAAGTGTCACTGGTGCCAGGGAAAGTCCATGAGATGAAGACACTCAGTCTAAAGCCCCTTCTGTTTGGTAAAGACATGTTGCTGGAAAGGAATAGTTCACCCAAAAAAAAAAACGTCATTCATGTTGTACATAACCCTTATGATTTTCTTTTTGTGAAACACACAAAAGGTGATATTTAGCAGATCGTTTTCTTTTTTTATAGAGCAATAGTTGCTCTATATTTATCCAAAGTTACTCTTAACTAGATAACTATAAAGTTTTAACAATCATTTTAATTCTTAGAGAATAGTGACATCCACACCACAGTTATAACAATAACAGCAGAAAGAAACTTTTTCTTTGGAATGGAAACTTTTTCAGAATGATTTTTCTAGCTGATGAACTGAATAAACATTGACAGCTAATCAGAACAGAAAAGAGCTTGAGCATTTAAAACAGCAGACGACTTAACCACAAGTGCATGCTTATAATAAACTAAATGCATATCCTTTGAGGTAATTTCTATTTTTGGGTGATCTGTTGAAATGAAAACTTAAGTTTCTTGTTGAGGCATGCATTGTTTACTGTTTAAGTGTTTTTGTGTTTGTTGATTCCTTCATCTGCATGAAACATCACTGTGGCTGTGATTGTGTTTGTGCTTGCGTTTGCTGCAGAGATCCCTGAGTTTCTGTCAGAGGAGGAATGTGGTGTAGTTGTTCATCTGGCTCAGCTGAAGGGTTTGATGGAGAGTCAGGTTATGGTCCCTGAAGGTCAAGAGGAACTTAATCAGCAGCTCAACCTCACTCCTGAGGAAATCTTCAATTTCCTTGACCTCGACCAAGATGGCCAGCTGCAACTGCATGAGGTCTATTGGCAGTCGTCAGTGTCTGTTTTGCCTTAGTTTTGCAGTTTGGCAATGCTGAGAAAATGTAATGTGTGGATATATCTTGTGTTTATCTCTGTTTGTGTTTGTGCATTTACTTTATGTGTAATCTGTAACTTGATTGCCTTGTTTTCTGGTGTAGATATTGACACACTCTCGAGTGAGAGATGGAATCTGGTTAACTTCTGAGAACCTTAAGGAAATCTATGATGGCCTAAAGGTTGATCAGGATGGAAATGGTAAAGACCAAAGCTGGAGATCTTATTTGAACGTTGCAGCTTTACTGCAGATATCCGATAAGAGGACACTGAAAAAGATACAAAGATCATATATCGCCAATACTTGTTAAATTTGAGTGCCCATATATATGTTTTGAGTATATGTCTCTTTTGATGCAGGTCTCTTAAATTTAGAGGAGTTTAGGCATCTGAAAAGTGATGCCTTTCAGCGTTTTCTGCTACAGCGTGGGGTGGAGAGGAGCCAGCTGGTGAGGAACAGCAAACACACCTGGCTCTACCAGGGTCAGGGAGCACATCAGGTTCTTCAAGACCTCCGCAAAAGGTGTCCAACAATTTCCTTATTTGCTCTCCTATTGTTCACCCATCAAGTGTGCTGACATTTCAAAATCCGCTTATGTGCTTTCTTCATGTATCTCCTCCCGTCCATTCTTCTCAGTTTGTATTAATGCTATATCTCTTTGTCTTTCAAGACTCACTCTTTTAACACGACTACCATCCTCACTGGTAGAGTTAAGTGAACCTCTACAAGTGGTGCGTTATGAGCAGGGTGGCCATTACCACGCTCATCATGACAGTGGGCCAGTGTACCCTGAAACAGCCTGCACACACACTCGCCTCGCTGCCAATACCACCTCCCCATTCCAGACGTCCTGCAGGTAAAACAAACAGATTAAGTTTAATATTTTATCTGAAATCATATAATGGGATAAAAAATATATATGCATTATCACACAAACAAAAATGTATATAGAACAACAGCATGATTATGAGTGTGATATTGTTTATATCATGTAATGTTAATATCCTGTAATATAAATTTCAGACAAAATTGTGTATATTTTCGCACCCTAAGTAGTATTTTTTTGTTTTTGTTTGCAGGTACATCACAGTTCTGTTTTACCTTAATAATGTAGAAGAAGGGGGGGAGACCACCTTTCCAGTGGCAGATAATAGAACTTACGAAGAAGCGGTGTGTCCTATTGAATAAAGCATCTTTGCATGTGTATTTGTGACTCAAATGCAAGAATTTTGCACAATTTTAAGGACATGCGACAGACGATAATTGGGTGCATGTATCCGTGTTTCCCAGTCACTGATACAGAATGATGTGGATCTGTTGGACACCAGGAAACATTGTGATAAAGGCAACCTGAGAGTGAAGCCCATTAAGGGGACGGCAGTTTTTTGGTACAACTATCTCTCCGATGGTAGAGGTAATGTACATAACTTATAGGCTATTTTGTAATGTGTTGTTTTATTGTTAATAAAATTATTAAAATCATTGCATATGATTAAAAATCATTTTCGGTAATTGAAGTAAAGCTGAATTAAAACATTAATATTAAGCAGGAAACTTGAAAAACAAACTTCTAAGTTCAGAAGCATGACTTTTCTAATTAAATTTTTTTTCATTACAAATTGTATTGTTACCACATCTTGAGTGAAAAATTTAACTGAAATATTTATTTAAATTTCAGAATGTCTTTGTTCCCATTTTCTTTAATGATAGCAGCATTCAAGCTGCTATGAACTCCACAACCTTATTCAAAATCTATAAATCAATCTCCAACATTATTTAAGAAAGATCCAGGGAGCATCTTGTGGAGTTACATTAGGTCATGAATTTCTTTAAATGTCATTTAATGTGGTCTCACACTATTGATTTACCCCACTGTGAGAAGTTACTGTACCTAGAAAATGTTGTTCATTATCTTGTTGTGCTGTGCTGCCCTCTGTAGGTTGGGTTGGTGAACAGGACGAGTATTCTCTTCATGGTGGCTGTGTGGTGACAAGAGGGACTAAGTGGGTTGCCAATAATTGGATCAATGTCGATCCAGACTACCAGCGGCAAGCACGCTACCAACAGTTTGTTTCTCAACAACAAGACACACAAGAGCAAGAAGAACTCATTTCAGAGCTGAACTCAGACCAGCACATAGAAAGACACCAAGACCTATAAACACATACATAAATCCAGGTATAACAATGCACATATATATACACATTCACCTCTGTGTTACAATCTATGTATAGTCATTCACTTCCTCTTTCACACACACATCCAGACACACAATTCATTGCCTCTGCATCACTCATACACCCTGAAGCACTGACCTCATACCAACAAACACAAAAATACACTCGTCCTTTGTACTGTATGTTTAGGTCACTCTTCCCTAAGTACACACATTTGCACGCCATAGAAATGTTGCCCTACCAACATTTCCTCATTTTGAGAATTGAATGAGCTTTACTCAACCTCCAGCGGTCCCAGTGTTGGAGCTGGAACTTTTATTGGGTTGGATTCAGGGATAAGCAGCCTGAGATTTATGCAATTGTGAAAGACAATGCTACTGTTCCTAATATAGATATATGAAGGCATTATTATTTATTTTTTCATGGGGATGCAGCCATATTTGACGACTTTGTTTACATACAGAATGACACTCTACTGTACCTTCCAAAGGCTATACACACCGCAGCTAATTGCTAAAACAGTGACAGTAAATAGAAGTGCATACGAGGTGTGTAGCTCTTCCCTGTACATGTTTTGACTTGTGATTTTTGTGACTTGCAGCAAATAAACTGCTGTCAGTGTAAAAGCAAACTTCACAATTGCTGGAGGATGTAGTGTACTGGCCAAAGAGTGTGGGGAAAAAAAAGTATGTTATTGCTTTCTACTGAAGTGACATTTACACCGACATCTAAATCACTGAAAACTTGAGGAAAGTTATCTGCAGGGACACTCAGTATTGACTAGTTCTGTCAATGGACTACAGGTTAGTTTAATTATAACTGTTAACAAAAAATGATTAAAGAGTTTTAACCTATGTAACGTCTAGTCAGGCTCCATCTCTGCCAGGATGTTTCTTACACTTATTTCCTCAGATGTTCCTGAAAAGAAGCATGAAAAACTTGCACAATCTGTATAATTTGTTTGGATTTTTGTAATGTTTATTCTTTGTTAGTTGCAGTGCATCCAATGACTGACTGAGGTTAACTTATTTTATTTATTTGTTGTATTGATTGTTGCTGTTAAAATGCACATAATCACTTTGTCAAATAAATGAAACTGACCAATCAGAGACTAGGTTGTTTTCTTTAAAACAAACAAACAAGCTAACATTGCATTTTCTCTGTGAACATTTGACATTTTGCAAACAAATTCTCATAAAATGATGTAGCAAATTAGCTCAAAAGGGAAATATTTATAATTAATTATAACTGGTTATAATTAATAATAAATATTTAGATTAGATCTTAGAATTAACTGTAGCAGAATTGATATTACAATTATTTGATCTGTCCGTCCACCGAACAGACAATATAATGATTTATCAGTTCTAGGAAAGATTATTTTCCTGGCCAAGGAACAATAGCTTTACTTTATGCAGTAGTTTAGCATTCAGTGACTTTAAATCGTGAGCAGGACACAGAGACAATCAATCAATTGTGAATATAAGGGATTTAATGAATGGGACTATAGCTAACATACAACTAAATTAAGCAAAACACATATATGCAGAATGAAGGAAAGCAAGGAAAAAGAGAGAAGAGCAAAAGAATGGCAGTATTTCACATCAATTAACCACAACCTAATGAGAATCATCAGAGAATCAAAAATCACCTTAAAAGGGGTTCAAATTTAAATAGTGGTAAACAGTTACTTGGCATTGGTTCTTGTTGCTGAACAAGAGTCCTGATGCGGTAGACAACAGAGATTCTTGGTGAGTTCTTTAGGAGTGAGCCGGAGGTTTTCCTATGGTTTTTCTGAAGATAGGAAAGTCCACAGTGCATTCGACGAAAGTTACTTGAAGATTAGTCTGAGTTGGGGATTTTTGATATTTCCCATCCACACCCACCTTTTGGGTGGAATAGCCAATTAGAAGCATGAATTTTGAGCAGGAGAAACTTTCTTTGTCTCTGTTAATGGTCCATATTGCTGGTCTGGAGAGTTGGTGCAGTTTTACTTCAAAGCATAGTAAACATTGTGTGATGCATTTCACGATCACATAGTGTACATCATTGTTTAAGAAATAAAGAGAAGATCATTTTGATACCAAGAAAGAAACCTCTAGAAGATATTAAAGCAGAGATACACTCAAACACTTGAATATAGGCGTTTAGAGTCTATCTAATACAAATAAAGAGTTGTTACTAGGCTAATATAATAGGGGAACATACATACAACACATGCATATACCAGATACATTTATAACCGCTTATATATGGCCTAAATAAAGAAAATGTGTGTGTGTGTGTGTGTGTGATGTGTATTGTGTTTGTGGAGGTAAGTCCACTGGTCTAGTCAGGCCGTTGGTGCCTGGCACTGGGGGGGTCATTTACTTCCCTTTAGAATGTGTTTGAAGACCGAGGGGAAACCAGAGAGCTGATCTGTCTAGCATCTTTTTGATTGTGTGTGTGTGTGTGGGGGGGGGGGGGGGGGGGGGGGTGGCATTGGCAATTTAGCACCCATATAAATGTAGAATGTGGGACCAGGTCTGTAATTTATATGCTAATGTCAAAATGCTAAACGAGTCTTTTAAAACATAAAGCCCCAACGATCATCACTGATCCTAAGCAGACGCTACAATGGTATCTGTATAATTCACAAAAATCCTTCACTAGTTCAACGCAAACATATTAAATAAATTTAAAAGTCTGTTTTATAATCAAATGAGAAAAAAGAAGTAACAGATGTTTCATTAGTGTCAACTCCTGAGCCAAATTCTATTTGGAACTTCATGAAGAGGTTTAGTTTTATATATATATATATATATATATATATAGCTTTAATAAAATCGAAAGGGCTTGTAGAAGAAGAAGACATCAGATGACTTCTATCATAGTCGGGTCCCACTCATATCCATCAGAAGTTTAAAATCATGTATATAACTAATTTATATATTGCACAATAATTCCATGTACTGCATACTGTAAGAGAATGTTATATTAGTGAGTTCATATATTGGTGAACCTACCAGAACATTCTCATAGCTGTGGACGATCTCAGCCCTGATGCTTGAGACAATACAAAACTGCATCATGCACAGTAGCAAAGACACGTCCTTCAGTGATGACATCAGAGAAGAAGCCACCACGTTCAAGCTGTTCCACCAACAGTGCTTGGGTGAAAAGAAAACATAGCCCAGATATGTTCCAATCATTCACTAAATAAAACATTCTAAAACATTTCACTGTGACACTCTTACCTTGACAGCCTGCCAAGTAGATATCCACGCCAATCTCGCCAAAATCGTGTAATATCTACAGTAAGAGATGGTGATGAGAGCTCATTTACAAAGCACAGTCACTTTTCTCAGTGGGACTTTTGAATCACTACTTACATTTCTTAATGTCTTAATGGCAACAGTATCAATAAAGTTAGCAGTGGAGAAATCCAAGATGATGGAATGGATGTCCCAGGTCCACTTCCCCAGGGATCCCAGAGAAACCCTCTCCAGGTCCCGGCTTAAAGTGTCCTCGCTGCTGGAGTCCAGAGTGGTGGGTATGTATATTTATATATATATATATATATATATATATATATTATTTAAAAATAAATACAATGTGTGTGTTTAATATTGTGCAATATTACGAAATAATAATGAAATCACATAGTTCTGCTTCATCAATAATAAGATAATACTTATATTCAGAAATAGCTATTAATGCATTCAAAGTAATGGTTAAGCTGCATTAAGGAACAAATGCTTACACATAGATCATAGATTGTGTTGTCACTTTAAGAGCATGATGGGGTGAAATTTGACCTCAGCTCTCATGAGGGCTTTTCCCCCAATTTCTTGCCAGAAATACCAAAACATAAGCAATGCAAAGACACAAAGCAAAATGACAATATATACACACATAAAATACCTTCTAGGCATGCTGTAATATCAAGTAATGTTCAGTGTTCAACAATACTTGTTGAATGTTTTTCTTGTTTCCCCCCTTCGGTAGTTTG
Organism: Barbus barbus; assembly: GCF_936440315.1. Taxonomy (NCBI): domain Eukaryota; kingdom Metazoa; phylum Chordata; class Actinopteri; order Cypriniformes; family Cyprinidae; genus Barbus; species Barbus barbus. The sequence goes on along the minus strand of NC_136741.1, from coordinate 23,245,983 downwards.
ACAAATCATGGTCTATTATTAGCACTGTTTGTGGGCACAGAAGGTTGAGCATGCTCCCTCTCCCAGTGTTTACTGTCAGGCGCAAGGCAGCCAGTGTGTTTGTGTCGAGTGTGGGTAATGGACGAATTGTTGCCTGAAGGCAGACACCACAGGAAGCCAGAAATCTGGTACGATTCACTGATGCATGTGCTAATATAATGCAATAGACTTAGCTTGTTGCCAGTAATGTGACTGATACTGCCTTCTTTTGACCTGTCGGAGCATTGACCTGTTTAGCACGGACCCTTAGAGCAAGATAAAATTATTGGTGCATCAAAATGAATATGATTATGTGGACTTTCCATTAAAGGGTGCACTAGCATGTTGCTGCCATTTATCATTTAGCTGCATTGGCTAATAATTTGTTTTGTTTTCATCTCTTCAGATACAACTTTTGAAGGACCTCCAGGATGTATTTAGTCTAACGGTAATACTTCTCTAGTATTAAGCTATCTGAGACAAAAAAAAGAAAGAAATGGATTTGAGAGCCAAGCATGGTTTGACACTGTTGGAACAGCTAAATCGAATGCGGGATGCTGAGCAGTTAACAGATGTGGTTCTAGTTACTGAAGGTGTTAGCTTCCCATGCCACCGTGCGGTGCTTTCTGCCTTCAGCCCCTACTTCCGCGTAATGTTCACTTGTGGCCTGCGTGAGTGCACCAACCGTCAGGTGGTGTTAAGAGACATGCCGGCCCCAAGCCTGGCCCTTCTGCTGGAATACATGTACAGCTCCAATCTTCCACTCACCGCAGCCAATGTGCAGGGCATCTCTGTTGCCGCTTTTCTTCTACAAATGGATGATGTTTTCAGTCGTTGTCATATCTACATGATCGACAACATGGATGCCTCCAATTGCCTGGGCATCTATTATTATGCACGTGATCTAGGGGTAGAAGAGTTGGCCGACCAGGCTCAGCGCTATCTGCGACAGCACTTCACTGAAGTGTGCCTTGGGGAGGAAGTGCTGGAGTTGGAGGCACACCAGTTAGGGGCATTATTGGGCTCAGACGATCTTAATGTTTCACGGGAAGAGAGCATTTTGGATGTGGTGATGCGCTGGGTGAAGTACCGTCCAGGGGGTATAGGCTCAGAGGAAGAGAACCGGGCCAGGCATCTTCCAGAGCTCTTAAAGAAGATACGTCTTCCACTGGTGGGTGCAGATTACTTGAAGGGGACTTTGAAACGGAACACGGCACTTCTAGCTGATGCCGAATGTCTTCAGATAATGGAGGAGGCAGTTGAAGCAGCAAGCTTGGATTCAGATGCTCCACCTCGTCGACTGAAGCTGCGCTATGGCATGGAGACCACAGACCTCCTGCTCTGCATTGGTAATGATGGCGGGGGCATTCGCTCACGCTATGGAAGCTACACAGAGCGTAGCTTCTGTTTTGCTCCCAAAACAGGACGGACTCTTTTCATCACCTCCCCAAGATATGGTGATGCACTTGGATATGTCTTTGCTGGGGTGGTGACTGAAAGGAATGACATTATTGTTGCAGGAGAGCTGGGAGCAAGAAAGATGTCAAGACAGAAAGACAGAAATGTCGAGATTTTCATGTGAGGTTTCGGCAGGAGAAAATGACAATAATACTACATATGCTTTCAACATCAAATATATGCAGGCAAACCTTAAATTAATCTGTTCATTAGATCACCTAAAATTAAGATTAGAAAATGAGATATATCACATTATTACAGACAGTAAAAGAATTACAGACAAGAATCTAATATTTGCTATGTCCCTTTCAGGTACAACAAGGAAGCTCAAGGATCCTGGAAACACTTGAGCTCAGCAGAGTATCGTGATTCTTACGCATTGGGCTCTTTGGGAGAAAACCTCTACCTGATTGGGGGTCAAATGAAGCTGAAGAACCAGTTCCTCATCACCAACAGTGTTGAGCGTTGGTCTCTACAGGGTGGACCATGGCGTAGTGCTGCCCCTCTGCCTATGCCACTAGCCTATCACAGTGTAGTTCGGATGAAGGGCCGCCTGTATGTGCTCGGGGGACGGACGCCACAGGTAAAATAGTGAAAATTTGTCATCTTTATGGTTCAATCTGCAAATATATTGCACAAGAAGAGTCATGAGAATGTAAAATTGATGGTACAAATGAAATAAATCTCTAGAATTTGGAAAACAAAAACAAGTGGGGATCATAGGACCGTCTGTTTACTGCCTTCTCTCTTACCCTCTAATGCACCTGTCCTGCCATGTCTCATGAACGACAGTCATACCGCACAGATGACGAGCCTGACCGTATGAGTAATCGCCTGCTTGAATATGACCCAGAAACCAACAAGTGGAGTGAACTTGGCCCTATGAAGTATTCAAAATACCGTTGCAGTGCAGTTGCACTCAATGGGGAAATCTATGTACTGGGTGAGAATGTTAACAGGATGAGTACAATGTGAAAACTTATTTTATATAAAGGATAGTTTTTTGTGATTGTGGGTTAATATTTCCATACAGTCAGACCTGTGGATTAACTTAATACTGCTCAACACAAGAAGCTTATAACAGTAGTCATCATTACAATGGTTCACTCCTTTTCATGAAAGCATAATTTCACCTATGTGTGAGACCCTGATGTCATTCTTCCAAAATATAGCTTATTTCAATTTTACATTTGTTGATTCACCTAAAGAGAAAAAAGTAATAAAAACCACCTAGGCATAGCCCATGAATGAATTTCAGTGTCTCCTCCTGCAGGTGGTATTGGGTGTGAAGGTGTGGATCGTGGTCAATCACGTCACTGCCTTAATTTAGTGGAGATCTACGACCCTGATGGGGATTTCTGGAGGGATGGTCCTCCTTTACCATGGCCTCTCCTATCACTTCGCAGCAATGCATCAAATGCTGGTGTTGTTGATGGAAAACTTTATGTCTGTGGATACTACAAAGGAGCAGGTAAAATATGTATTGTAATATCAGTATCCGTTCATTTACTTCAGCCTTCAACCTGTTAAATTAATGCAATCACAAAAATAAATTCAACACCCATTTACAACATTTAATTAAACATCTTTTCCTGAAGATCGTCATGATACCATCACTAAAGACATCCTGCAGTTGGATCCCTGGGAAAATGTATGGACTGTGGTGGCAAAGCAGGCTCTGATGCACGACAGTTATGATGTGTGCTTAGTGGCAAATCTGAATCCTCGTGGACTCATGCCCCCTCCTGCTGACTTGGTAGAGGAATGACAACACTATCTATCCAACAGTGATTTCTCATTTTTTAAAAATATGCATTTGTTTAATTCACAAGACAACTGAAAACTGTAGATATAGGGAGAGAAAGGCTTTTATAAATAGTTATGAAACCATTTTAATTTACAATGCTGCAAGTGCATTAGTGATTATAACTATGATACGTTTTACATTTTTTGATTTCAGATAATATTACCAATAGCTAAGTTATGTATTATGAGTTAAGTTATGTGTTGAAGGTTTTGAGATACTCTAACATAATTTACAGCTCATATTAAGTAACACTCCATGAAGCAGTGCTAAAATATGATGTTACTTTAATAGCAAAGTAAATATGTATTGCAGAGTTGCACAATATAGTACATGTACTGTAACTTTAAGTTTTAATTTGTAAAATTTAAAAATGGCTAAATCTGTCAAACTCCAACTGCAAACAAAGTTGAATAAATTTTAAAACTATTTTATACCTGCTGATGTTACACTAGATTTGTCTAAAAAATTTGTAAGACCTAAACAAATTATGCACAAATTTCTCAAATACGACATGCCTAAGTTACAGAATGTGCTTGAAAGTTATTGCTTTAGAGTCATACAGCATGAGAAAAACAGAACAATATTCTTTCAGATGTAGCAAAGTCTGCCTATTTGTCTTTATGTTTTTATAATCCATACTTCAAAAAGTATCAACAAGGTAAAGCAACAGAAGAGGAACATGTCTATAGCAAGGAAAGTGGTTAGAGAACAAGGTTTGCATGTTCACAAGCAATTTCAAGTTCTAACTTTCAAAATAATGAACATAGGAGATACTCTAAATAATGTCTCAAATGTAAGTGTAATCAGAATACAGTATGGAAGTATTCTGCATCTTATTCTGAATCATTAGTGAAGTCAAAAAGCTGCCAGAGGCCACCTTCTCCTTCTATGACACTAACTTTAGGTTCAGGCACCACATTTTCCGATTCAGACATCTTGTATTGCACCATCATTTGGGAGCTGTCTGTGTCCTCAGACCACAAATTGAAGGGGTTTAGTGGTTGTTCAGCTACACGCCTACTGACTGGTGCTACGGTGGCTTGCTGCTGTAGTTTTAAGTGATTCTCTGCAACAGACTTGTTGGTCATTTTCCAGTTGTCACAAAGAGAAGCCAAAGGTCCTCTGTCTTTTTGTTCACACTGAAAGTCTTCGTTCTGCTGGCAGTCGTTTGAGAAATTTGCTCCTTTTTTTCTCACCGGCTGTCTTTGTGGGAGAACCAGGGCTTTCTTTTTCCCCCTATAATTCAGTGGTTTTTGGCGCCTCTTAGGTACTTTTAGTGGTGGCATTGCATCAATAACAAATCGGTTCTCTCTCACATGCAGTGGTTTTTCAGGCTTCAGGTCTATATACTGTCCTCCATGGTCCTCTATGGATGCAGTGGACAGAACGTCCACAAGTGGGCTTGAAGGTCTGGTCTCAACTAATTGTGTGCCGCATAAACTCTGAGAAGCATCAGGGGAAACCTCCTCTGTGACTACTGTCTGCTGTCTTTCTTCAGGCAGAGCATGTGCATTTCTGTTTAGTGTCTTCTGTGTTGTGAGTGGACACTGGTTCTGCTCTGTTGCTTTTCCTGAATAAAAGACAGGCCTGTTGCATATCATCTTGCTCTCGTGTTCTTTTTCAGCTGATACGACACAGAATCTCTCTAATAAACTAGGTGATGTTTGGACCTCACTGTCAATCATTCTAGCCGAGCCAGGTCCTGTCATCGGCTTGTGAATAGAAATCAAAGTACTAAGCTGAGACAGAATTTTTCCCAGCATGCTCTGCTCCTTGCTCTGCTCTGCTTTCAGATGTTCCAGATCCTGTTGGAGGTTAAGCATGCCTGAGCTCAACTCTTCTGCAGCCAGACTGCTCTATTTTATAGAAAATAAATGTTGCTTTATTACCAATGCCAATATAAAATACATTATTGAAAGCTATGCATCGATTGTCAGCATGTGCAGTCCTTACCTTGGCATCCCTGTCTCCCATTTCTATTTGTGTTTGGCTCTGCAGAGTCTCAAACTGATATGTTATACCTTCTTTCACACTGTTCAAATAACCTTCAACTGCAATAGACAACGTAATGTCATAGGTTATAAATAAATAACATTTACAACACTTATTTTTTAAGTTTGTATCTCATCAAAAAGAATCTTTAATGATATGATATCTGTTAACAATTTAGGGTGCCAGTATGGGCTAAATGTTAAGAACCATCTGCATATAGTTAAAAGAATAAACAAAACATAGGAACAAAAGCATACTTGTTTTTGAAAAAGTATCCAATTTCTCCATTACAACTTTGGTTATGTCATTACTTCCATCAATGCGATTTGACAAAGTATCTCTGGTCTAAAAGGGAAGAGGTAAGTCAATTATAGTATTGAAACTATGACTCTGTGTAATATAAACATTCTAAATGCATTAAACACGCGTGTGTGCCCTAAGTACAATCCTTACATTTTCCAGAGATTCCTGCAGTTGTAGAATTCCATGAGTGAGAATTTCCCTAAAAAGGGAAATGGTTATATTAAACAATACATCGGGACAGAACCAAAGCTATTGAAAAGCTGCAATAGAAAACTAGACTAGAATAGTTTTTCATTGCACAAGGATTAAGAATAGACTAATTACCTTTCATATTTTTCTTTGGCTTTTCTCTTCTCCTCCTCAAATTTATCCAATATGCCAACAAATTTGCTACTAGTGAAGTTTGAGATTTTGCCATCACCACCAAACAAAAACGGCTTAGAACTATAACTGCTGGACACCATCATCTCCTTCATCTGTAGAGGATTTAGACAATTTGGAATTAATATGAAACTTAAAATATTATATTTTACAGACTTGTTCACAACAACATCACATTGATTTTCATTTATTAAAGTTTTGTGAAAAAAAAACAATCAAGTACATGTTAATTTTATTATACCAGATAAAACATGTTCTACAGACCAAATAAATAGATAGTTTAGGCCTGAAATATTTACCTCCTGAGAGGTATGCTGAGAACCTCTGCTCTGTCCACTCATCTCTTGAGTAAACCCTTGTGAATTGTCAGGCCACATTTGAGAGCCCAACAAAAACTGGGAGTCACTCAGGCTGGAGTAGTCACCTTTAGCAGTTTTTATCCCTCTATAACAAACAGAGCATATACATAAACATAAATATAAACACTACATTATTAGGCCCTATTTCAAGGTAATTGATTGGGTAAATGTAAATAATAGTAAAGGTTAGCAGACAAATTCTCTAGTACAGAATTCAGTTATGAGACATTACCCAGAAGTCGCAGGGATATTCAACATCTCCTTTATATTCCACACATTGGGCTTCATATCCAGGCTTTCAGTGTCAACACATCTATTTCCACTAGAAATAATAAACATGAAATCAAAACTACTGCAAAGGACTTGTGTTTTGATTTAAACATTGACTTTTGTTGTCAAAAACATTCTAAAATTTATCTGAGCGAACGTCAAATGTCAAAAATGACGGTTCACGCGCGAGGTCGACGTCTCCCGTCATTAAAGCTCAGCTAGTTTTCATGATTAACTAACGTTAGCGAGAAAACAATCGTTAGAAGTTATACTTACCAGAAATGCACTTGTTTGATATGCAGTAATGATTCTGAGGCAACGTAAATAAATTCTGGCGCGAGTTGATGCTGGCAGTTACAGTTTAATGAAGGCACGTGACACTTTTTAACAGACAGCAGCGGTTTTCCCGCGCTATGGAATTCAAATAGTTCACGCAGCCAGTAAATATTTACCTCTGAAGTTCTCCATTATTTCTAGGAAAGGGCGATAGGTGGCGCTATTTAAATACTTATAATGTGTGCAAAAATATTGTAGTTTATTTCATTTTAGTTTGCATGCAGTTTTTGCATACATCAGTTATTAATGAAATTATAATGACATTATGATGGTATTGTACAGTGTCTCATGTAGCTAAATCTGCTAGTTACATGCTTGCAACATTAAAAAGCTTAGTAAGGAGTAGGGAGTAAGTTAACTATCACGTGCTCACAGTCAGTCTGCTGAAACGTTACCCCACAATACATGTAATGAGTACGTCTCTTCATTTTGACATGGTTTTATAATGTTGGTTGAGACATATGCCATTTTAATTGGCAGACATAACAGAGAGCAATAATAATTGACTGTTAAAATACCACGTGTTAGATTGTGCCATTTACTGTGTACTGTACTCTTTATGAAGTGAAGAGGAGTCAGTGAAGACATTGCCCATGAAGTTCTTTCTATGTGGTTCACGTCATGAACAAATTTGTTTTTGTGTGTGTTCAAGTTCAACTGTTGTAATATATTATTTTATCAAATATACACAATCTTAAATCTACCCCCAGAGTCATCCTTGTGTCTTCCCTCTGTACTTGAAAATGTGGTTGATCTAGTGACTGAAAAGACTATACCATGATTCCTTGTTTATTTTACTTATATTATGCTACTTAGACCCAATAATTACTCAACATTCCTAGGAACCAGGTTTAATTGCAATAAAGAAAGTAGTATTTGGGTGTAATAAAACTAAAAAATCTCTAAAACTTAATGCAGTTAAAACTGCGTGGAACTGTATCCTAGCAACCAAAACCACAAAAGCGAATGTCTTCATAATAAAAGTCCTAGAGTTTAGAAAATGTAAAGCAGCTCATTCTGTTACTGCATCTCACATATATCCATTAATTTCATCATCTCTAAGGTTATTGACTTCTGAGATCTGTTTCTTACATTAGATACTAAAATTCGCATCACAACCTGAGCGTAAATTAATAATAAAAAATATATAATAAAAAGCTGTCTAATAAGCCACAATAGTGAAGGACTTGTATTTTGGCAGTGCAGTAATCAGGAAGTAAAGTCACGTTGTCAACAGATTTCTGACGTTAAAACTTGCGCTACACAGGTAAATTGTGTTTATTATCATAAAATCTGTCATATCGTCGGTGAACGAAACAGTAATGGCTTTTGTTTTAATTATAGACTGTTTTGTATCATGGCATCCTAGTTATCCATACAGCAAGCTAAAGTAATTAGCCAGCTGCTCATATAACTTGTTTGGTGGGGTAGCGCTTGTTTGTCGTACAGTATGTCTTTATAACTGGAGGTAAAATGCCATTCTTTAGAGAATATACACCCACCGACCGAGAAAATAAATCTGCATTATCAGTGTAGAATTGATGATGAGTTGTGTTGTGCGATGCTCACAGAAAACCTTGATGGCTCACACTTGATGTTGCCCCACCCCTACAGTTTTATTTAAATATATAAAATGACATGTTAAATTTAACAGAAAACGGATTACCTCCAACTGTGGCATTTTAGAACATAAACATAATGGGTTTCAGGGTAATCTCATCATGAGTATAGTCTACTACATCCTCAGTGCTGCTCTTTTTGTTAGAAATTCCAGAGACCAAGGTATCTCTTGCTTATCTCTTCAGGATCTTTTCACACAACATTCAGTATGTGAGAGCCATAATTATTGTAAATACATTGGTTACTGTAATTCCGTGCTCTAAAACTGAATTTAATATCTATTCCAATCTTGATGTATTTTTGATTTGTGTTTCAGGCGCTGCTAGAAAACTCCAATGACTGTAGTGAAAGAATAAAGAGAATGAATGAAACCTGTGTGAATATAACACTCTGTGATCCTGGTATGTTTGGTAAAGTAATATCATTAGCAAAATTTAAACAGACCTGCAAATAAATGTGCGTTTTTTAATACAACATGAGCAAACTTAACACATGTGCACATTTTGTTTCTGTGAAATGTTATATGTAATTCACATGGATATTTGGTATAAATTATATATATTTTGTAACCTTGAATCCTTCTCTAGGGCTCCTTCAAGTTCAGGAGAACAGTACATTTTGTGTGTCCTGTGACTCAACGGAGCGGGGGAATTCAACTTTACTTAACACTAGTAAGTGCTATGACATTTAAGAACATCTCTATATTTCAGAAGATTGCTTGTAATGTTTTATATATATATATATATATATATATATATATATTTATAAGTAAACATACTTTATGCACATGCATGCATCATTCCTCTATCTTGCTTTATTGAAATGTTTAAGAAATGGTTAACCTAAAAATTTAAATTTGCTGAAAATTTACTCACCTTCAGGCCATTCAAGATGGAGCCTAGATTAATTTGTTTCTTCATCTAAACAAACTTGGATCAAATTTAGCATTACAGGTGCATCTAAAAAAAAAATTGAATATTGTGAAAAAGTTTTTTGTTTTGTTTTAATTTTGATGATTAGACCTTACAGCTCATGAAAGTCAAAAATCCAGTATCTCAAAATATTAGAATATTTCCTAAGATCAATCAGAAAAAAGGATTTGCAAAACAGAATAGTTCAAGTTCTTTAAAGTATGTTCATTTCTGCTCTCAATACTTAGTCGGGGCTCCTTTAGCACAAAATCCAGCATCCGTGAAGTGAGGCATGGAAGCGATAATATTGACCTAATTAGTCGAATTTTCTAGGTCTAATCATCAAAATTAAAACAAAAAAACTTTTGAAAGTTTCACTTTTTTTTAAATAAGTTACCAAAAAAACAAACTTTTTCACCTGTACATCGCTTGCTTCACCAATGATCCTCTGCAGTGAATGGGTGCCGTCAGAATAAGAGTCCTAAGAGCTGATAAAAACATCACAATCTACAAGTACTTCACATAACTCCAGCCCATCAAGTAACGTTTTGTGAAGTGAAAAGCATTTTTGTACCAAACAAATTTAAGATGTTTTTGACTTCAAACCGTTGCTTCTGGCTAAAATATGACTCCATAATCCATAATATTGCTTTCTCCAGTGAAAAAGTTGCCTTGTTGGAATCAGAATACAAATATGTACAAATCAAGTACCATTTACAAGGAAAAACAATCCAGTTCTAAACAAATATGTCAATGGATTTTGATGTGAGAGGACAACAGGGTGTAAATTTTCAGCAAATTTTCATTTTTGGGCAAACTATTCCTTACAACACTAGAAGGGCTATTTTTGATCCATTTAGTTTATTATATATAATCAATATTATGTACATATACTTTATTTTTTTATTTCTTTAATTGTTTGTTTTCAACTCTTCCTCTAGCAAGGACTAGTCACATTCTAGTACCTTTAATCACAGTGATTGGTAAGTTGCTACCATTGTTTAATGATATTTATGTGGACAGCCCTCAAAAACAACGTTTTTTTTCTATATTGATTTGCACTCAGGAATCTCATGTTCTGTGCAATGTGTCTGTAATGGCAGGTGGTCCAGGTGTAGCAGCTTCTGTCCTTCTAGGAACTCTACTAATCAGCATGGGTCTCATCCTCTCGGTTGCATCTTTCTTTTACCTTAAGCGTTCCAACCGCCTCCCTGGTGTCTTCTACAGGCGCAATAAGGGTAAAGAAAAATGTCTTAAAAGCCATAAATATGTAAATCAGTTAAAGATTTGGTTGACTTTGTTTACCCGACTGTGTTGGATATGTATGTATGCATTATTATTATAATTATTATTATTATTGGTAGTGTTTTGGAGTGTTTTTATTCAAGATGAGGAGCATTGTAAAATTGTGTCATTTTATATTCCAGCTTTTAAATTCCAACCAAGTGAGACGGTAAGACATTTATAATAGTTTTTTTGTCTAAATATTTTTGATGTTATATCAACACAAACAGCATTGTGTGGATACCAAAGTACTAACTTGTTAATTTTTCTAACAAGGCTGTCATGATTCCTGAAGCTACATCTTCAGGTAGGAGAAATTTGAACTACTGTATAATCTGTATTTTAAATTTAATCAAAGTTCCAAAGTGGTGGTGCATTCTAATTCCAACTGTGCTAAATTCCAAAACATCTTTTGGGATTATCTGAATATTAAAAACTTTTACTTGCTCTATTTAATGTATACTGTATTTTGAATGTTACCCTTCTGTTCTTACTCCTATATCTTTTAAATCATCTACAGTTCGCAAGCCAAGATATGTCAGGAGGGAGAGGCCGTCAGCAACATCAGCATCCAGCAGAGCTACTGTGGCAACAGGGGCAGTAACCAAGGTATACAATGTGTGACCAGCCTCCAAAGGCCAGCTGTGAGCCCCTATTTAAAACATGAGTCTGTCCTATAGCACTGTTTTCTTATAGGATTTACTTTTTGGGTGAAATTTTCCTTTGTAGTCTACATGAAGAAGTGATATGTCTTGATGTAGGCTTTATCTTGGAAACCTTTTCTTTTCACTGAAGCCAGTTATTTATTTCTATTTATATATTTTTCACATATTACATTGTTCCTTTTTTTTTTTTTTTTTAAGAGACCTGGTGTTGCACTACTAGATTATTTTTTATTGTTAAACTATAATTCCGTCTAGTAAATTGGTTTTTCAATGAATTTTGTAATGTTTATATTTATTACCAGTATTTTTGTGTAATATTGTACTTTTGAATCTTGTGACATTGAAACTAAGATCCAAAAAAAGACTTCCACAGTTAGTCATATTTGCACACAACCTACTCCTTAAACCTCATCCAAGTTAAAAAATAAATACATAAATAAATTGACATATTTACCATTCAGTTAAAATCATTGTTTTTTTCCTGTATACACAAATAATATATATTTTCTATTAATTCTGTACCATTTCCACAAATTCCATTAGGACTTATTAATGCCATATACATATGCTGGAAAATACATTGAAAATTGAAACATTGAAAGCATTGAAAATTCTCCTGGCTTGGGTTTCAATGTTAACAGCATATTCATGTTCTACTATCAAGTGTGCATGAAATATCCACCTGTTAATAATGCAACATTCCTCACTATATTCAACATAAAAGGGTATGGCTTGCACCAAAGGTTTTCCCAGGTAAATAATGATAAATTCAAATTTGCTAGGCCTTAAAGTTGCAAACTTGCTGTTAATACACAATATATAAGTAAAGTTGTGGAAAAACTGTTGCCAAACACAGAGTTACCTACTGTATTTATCCCATCTTTCCATTGTGTAAGACAAAGTGCCATTAAGCGAATGTGCTAATGAACGAAGACCTATAGTCACCATTTTTGATTTTGTACATTTTATACAATATTTGAATGTTAAATTATGAAAGAACTACTAAATTTATCATGTTTCTTGGTTGGAAAAACAAACAAACAAAAAGCTTGATATCATTGTAGTATTATAAACAGAGTGATACACTGGTGTTTCTATAAAAGGTCAAAGTCTGTTACCTTTTTTACTTTATTTTGTAGTTGTTTATTGCAAACAGTGGCCTTTAAAATGCCATATCCTCCCCTATGCCTATATATTTATGATTTTTTAATTTCTTTGTGTAATTTTTAGGTTTTCTCATTTGTAATAATGGTTCTGTTTATTTAAAGAATTATGATTTTTCTACCTATTTTCTACTTCATTTTAGGAAGGGTATTTGGACATTGTTTTGTGAAGTTTAAAATCCTTAGTATGCTGGATTATGCAAAAGCTAGGAATGTTTACTTAAGGTGAAGGTAAATGATGTGGTTTCGTGGGGATACATCAGTGAAACAGATTCTAGAAGTAGAATATAACCACTTAAATTCAACTTATTTCTCGTGTCATTTCTCGTGTTGTGCAGCAACTGGAATTATGTTTAGATGGATGTCGATTCACTTTTTTCAAATGTAGATGTCTTAGAGTGAGTATTGATCACATATTAAATCATATTTGATGAAGATTTCAGTGTTTACAGAAATAAAAGATATTTTGATTTATGAGAAACAATTAACTTGTAAAAACTTTATAATTTCATTGCAAAATGTGATTTAAAAGATGATGCAAAGAGCCACAGTGCGCAAAATAAATAGTCCAGGTGGTGACTGGTGTTGATCATTAAAGACTCATTTGCCATATAGAGGTTCTGGGAAGTGGTGGTTATAAAACTCTTTTTAGAATTTGAATTGCTGGCAACTATTTACATTGTGTTATCATCTGTAGAATAATTATTAAAATGGTAAACTATTAGGTTGAACTTGTGTCAAAAGCGCTCCTATGAATGTGACCAATCACCAGTTTACATCTGTCTTTGGCAAACAGATGGAGGGACTTTGATCCCTTTACCTATAATATTATTATCACTTCCTTATAAGACACACTAGTAGATCAGAATAGATCAAGTACCATGTGACTGTCTTTCCATTAGCTCAATCCTCTGTGATGTTTGTCATGTCTCACTTATTTAACACAAGTGCAAATATACACATTTCTAAGGGATTATTTAAAACATTCATCACAAGTGAAGTCACAACAATGGTTGGCACACTATAAAATAAAAACACAAGTTACTGCACACACCCTCAGTGGAAATAAAAAAATAAAAACGTGACTGTTGTTGCACATGTAAACACATCCCAACCATTCTCCTTATACATGGCTGCTTATCTCCAAGTGAGACAGAGAGTGGTAATATATTCAATCAACAGTCATGTGACTTTGAAAATGGTTCGAATTTATGGCCGATTTCTTTAGTATTATGGTTTTGTTATGCACGTGCAATGTCTTATCAGTTCCCATAAGCATTGTTTTTGTGGAAACAGATGAATAGCAATTAACATGCAGACTAAGATTCCATTTATGTTAAAGGGACAGTTCACCAAAAATGAAACTAGTGTCATCATTTACTCACACAAGTTGTTCCAAACCTGTATGTGTTTCTAAGTTTTATTGAACACAAAAGATGAAATTTTGAAGAATGTTAACCAAACTGAACTTTTTCCACAATGTGGAAGTCAACCCTAGTGAAAAATAAATATACTAAAAGGTATTTGAAATGCATCTATTTCATGCCAAGTATACTACAAATACATTTACATATTTATGTGCTTAATAAAAATACCCTGCACTTGTACTTTTAGTATACTTAAATTCTTTGCCTCCACGTTGTGCATTAAAATCCTTTAATGCACGGCTAGCCGTTGATTATCCCTTACATATTTGACTGTGCTAAAGTGGAACCATTGCAAGTATACTTCAAATTATTTAAAGATCATACAATCCTCATCCATAGTGACATTAAAATTTTTATGTGCTTTAAAAGTTGTGTAAAACATTATTTGCTATGCTTTGTCATTCTTACGCTAACATATCACAATGACAAAGCGTAACCTAATCCTGTCGGAAAACCAGTTCCTACTTCCCTCTCTTTGTCATCCCTCCTGCTTTTCCATCATTTGCACAGGTACGTGTGTCAGACGGCGTATGTGTGAAGGAGGGGTTGAAGATCTGAGAGAGAGAGGGAGAACAAGGTAATGATTTACGGTTTAACTCATTTGAGTCACAGCACAGAAGTATAATTCAAGCTTGTGAAGAGCAGGTGAAGGCAGTTACACTTTACCGGAAGACCAAGACAGACAGGTCTGGAGAAAGACAGCCATTGAAATGCCTGTTTTGGGAACTTTTCAGCATTTATTTGAACCCATCTACACGAAGTAGAAGAAAGCATCAACAAGATAAAAAGAAGAATACTGTATTCCGCTTTTTAAGGTAATACTTTTTTCTTCTTTTTTTTTTCTTTTCGGTTCTCACTGCCCCAACAAACAAACAAATAAAAAATATTTGAGTTTTGTTGGATCAGCATTTTAACCATGTTTTTGTCGAGCTAATGTGAAACTACTGCAAATTTAACAACTGTTAATATTAGCATTTGTTGGGGCAATTTAAACCAGCTTTAAATCCTTTGATCCAAATTGGAGATGTATACTTGTCTAGTCACAGTACAATATAATGTAAAAACGAGTAAGTCATGATGAACAGGTATATGTGATGCTGATTAAAATGTAAAATGGTATGCATCATGGCAGTCCTTGTCTAAAAACAGTATTAAAAAAAAAAAAAATCCTTTCATGATTGTTTTTTTTTTTTTAAGATTTTGCACGCTTTGTCTCAGCATCACCTTCATATATATATATATATATATATCATATGCATGGCATTAATGATGCCCATAGCAACCACATTTACATGTGGTTGTTATCCGCTATCTCAGATACTGCTGGCTTTCCATAGAACCATTTGGGATTATAAAATTCAAAATCCTTTTTGTTACACAGAACATTATGCATTCTATTAATAAAAGATTGAAGTTCATTTTAATCACATCATTTTTTTTTATCGTATTTTGCCATACTGTAATTTAAGTCATACGTGGATTCACTCAACTCCCTGATTACTGGAATATGTTTAAAAATTAAATATAATTTTATAAAATGTTACATTTTAATGTGCTACTTGCTGTTTCTTAGCAATGTTTTTGTGAAATTACCTATCAATTGAAAACTGTTTCTACACCATTTTTTAGTGTAGGACAACAGCATTTATCTTTTAAGTTGTGCCAATGAATAACTTGAAGGATTCTTTTTGCATTTCAGATTTTCTTCTGACCACACAACAGAATGGAGGAACCGGAAGTATCTACAGCATCACGTACCAATTCAATACGGCACCAACACAAGACACTGGGCTCCGGTGATGACCAGAACAATGCCTGGGATGCCGGTCCGGAGTGTTCAATCTGCTTTTGCGAATACGACAACACCTTCAAGACACCGAAGCTTCTCGAATGTACCCATACCTTCTGTCTTGAATGTCTGTCTCGCTTTGTGACTATTTCACCAGAACAGGAGGGTACCCAGATCACCTGCCCTCTTTGTCGGCGGCCAACATCCGTGCCTGAGCACGGTCCTCCAGATCTGGCCACCAGCCAGGAAGTTTTGGGCCAACTTCCAAGCGACCAGCAACAAGTGGAGAACGTTTTTATAGATGGAAAGAGGCTGTGCTACTCAAACCCTATGACACCCAACTGCGTCTGCATTGACATCGGCGAGCATAAACCAGAGACGCCAAGAATAGAGGAGAGAAGAGAGGGTTGTGGACACAGGCTGCTGCGATTCTTGGGTTTTTATGGAAACTGGAAGAGGCTAGTGGTCTTCTTCATAGTGCTTCTTGTGGTCTTATTCGTTACACTGTGGCCCCTCCAGTGCTTTGTCATCTCAGACTCCATGTCACAATGCTTCGGAGAATCACCAGCTATATTTAATTCTCCCACCCCTACAGTCGGTACCTAAGACCCACAGGTGGATACAAGAAGTTTTTATTCAAACCTGGAAACAGTTTAAATTTCATGAATTGCAAATGACATTCAGGTTGTACAGGCTTCGGTCTAAAAGCATGACTGATAAGCTGAAACCGCAGCCACAACCTTTACGGCTTCATACGACAGTAAACCTGTATTGGTTAAAGTTCAACTTTCTCATTTAAAGTCAATATTTGTTGCACGAAATTTCATTGTCATATCACATACTTCCTAAATGCCACTGTAAATATTTCAAATACTTTTCTGTGTTTAAAACAGATGAAAAAAAAAAAAAAAAAACAAGGATAAAACAGTTTTTATAATTGACACTTTTTAATAGGATCCTGCTTTCAGGTTTGATTGCTTTGGCTGGAACCCTCTAAAATCTCTTTGCACATTTTGTAAAATAACAAGCCTGCAAATTATGTCATGGTTATTTGCAAAAAAAATAAAAAAATTAATTAAGCATGTATATGAACTGAATTTTTTTAAATGGTTGTACTATCAGGAAAATATATTTTGTAAAATATAAAAATTATTATATTATTTTAATCAAATGGATCAAATATTTTTATTAAAAGTTTCTCACTATATGTTTATGTATATTTTTCACTACTAAATGAACTTATTTTTATTGCAAATTAACATAATTTATTTAAAATATTTTTTTTTTCATACAAAGTATACTTCAAATCCATTAACACATTTACTGGCATCACTTAAGACTTACTGATATAAAAATTATAATAAAAATGTATTTGGAGTATTTCTTTATTGCACAATGCATTTAATATTATGCCTAAAATGGGTTTTAATATAATAAGGATTGTATGATTTCTGTATAATATCAGTCTTTGCATGCAAGATATTTAAAGTGTACCTGAAGTATACTTGCAATATATACTTTAGTATATCTTTAGTTGGACCTCAGCAGCACTACTTCTGCACAATTAAAGTGCATTATGCACAAAATTAGTTGTTCAATTTAGCAGACTTGAAGTATACTAGTTTAGTGTACCAAAAGTACATTTACACTGTATTTTTATTAGGCATAAAAATATGTAAATGTATTTGTAGTATACTTAGCAAATACATTTTGGTATTTCTTTTCCACTAGGATATTTTTGTAAATAATATAACACACTAGAAATATTCTTATAATAGATTTACAGTAATACTTCATGACACTATATAACACCGTCAGACTTTTATTACCATAGATAAGTGGCGATTGATCCTAAATTGTTTTCATAAAGTTACTTCCTGAAAACCATAAAAGCAAAGGATTTTCCGTCCAACATGTTGTTCAAGGATTTAACCCTTTATTGAATAGCAGCTTAGCTGATCAGTGACAGATTCACACCATCTCCCCAGAGAAACCCTATTTATAAATGTGAAATGGAATGCCCCTCTGAGAATGCAGGACACACGCACACTTCCATGTGATCAGACACATAGCTCTATTTATAACAGACCTGGACGCAGGGCCCCTCTCTCCCACATGCAAGGGCAGTGGGGTTTTTGAAGGTATACCATGCCAGTGTCGGATCAACATCGAAGTGTTTCGAAAGCATAACTAACGACTAAAGGTAGGAAAAACATAAAAGAAATGAGATGTTGAAAATATTTTTAATGGAAGCTGACTAGATGCGGAGTTAGAACTTTGTGGAAAGATTTTCCATTGACCTGTGCTGTGTGTACTACTGCTACTGTACCAAATGAACTTAACCATGTACGCAATGAAAAATGACATCATGCACAGGGTATCATTAATATTCATTAACTAATAAAGAACTAAAGACTCAGTTTGTGTATTAAGAAAATGGCTGAATCGAATAATAATTGCAAAACAGTCATGATGTTCCTGTGAAAGAAAATATAAAAATGAGCCTATAGCTGAATGCATTATCCTAATACTAAATGCATCTCCACATGTGTTGGGAAGAAAACGCCCCACAAAATATAAGACTGTTTCCCACTAAAAAGCTGTAAATCATGATTGTCATTCTTGGCATCAAGATCACACCTAGGTCATTTCTAAGCAATTGGACCATGCAAAATATTTGCAAAAGGCAAGTCATCCAAACAGCACATCATGCTGCTGTGTTTTATGTGGGGCTATTTCCTCTCACTGATATATTTCAATACACACCTTGCAGTGAGTAGTTTTGAATACTCTGGGTACAGTTTGCTTTGGAGTCAGCTTACAGTCAGACCAAGATCACCCTGGGGCTTTGAGCAGTGTTTTGTTTGAAATATTTCAGAATTTGAGTTTTTTTTTTAAACAAAAGGATATTTCTCGTTTGTTGAAAAGGAGTTTGGGCTCTCGCCTGTTGCATTTGAATGGCCTACTGAAGGAAGATTTTGTCTTTTGAACAATTGAAACTTGTTTACTGTACAATGTTGCTTTTTAGTTTTATGTGTGGTGGCCACTGTCAAAATTTTTTTAATATCCAATAGCTAATGTCACACAGTTTTTTTATTTTTTTTAATAGTTTTATTCATCGGATCAATATAGATCTTTCAATCTTAAAATTTTTGTTTTGTAACTTAAATAAAAAATCCTCACAACCATAATAAAACCTTGTATGGTTGCTATTAGTGATAATGTTAGCATCTGTCATTCGTGTTAACATACGTGTTAACCAACAGTCTAGATATTAAATTAGGTTTACATTATTTAATTAGGCATGAAAAAAAATGTATACCACATTTTAAATATAGTCTGACTGAAATGAAACTGTTTTGGGAAATTTTCACACAATACTTCAAGATTCATAAATTATTTTTGGATGTCCAATGTTTTTACTTATATTTATTTATTTATTTTTTGATGCCTTTGAACTCAACTGTAGCAATATCAGCTCTTGTTGGTCAAAATGTTGCATGACAGATGGTTTTTATTTTAAAATAAACATGTAAATTATATAACTTAATTGAAAGATGCAGTCTGTACTGATTACTGTTCAAAAGTTTTTTTGTTTGTTTGTTTTTTGAGTAAAGAAATACTTTAATTCAGCGAGGATGCATTAAATTAACTTCCAACCACCAAACTTTTGAACAGTAGTGTATATGTTTTGGCAACAAAAATTATTATTATGATTATTTATTATTATTTTTTTTCAGATGTCATAACCAACCTTTTGAGCTCAACTGCAATGGATGACTTAGACCATAGTGTGCTGATAGCAGAGCAGGACTGGGACTGTTTCTGTATAGAGAGTGAGGAATGTTCTGTTCAGCAGGCTAAGCTTGCAGCTTTAGATGAGTCTGGCTTCAGTGACACTGACGATGACAAAACCTTTGTCCATGTGTCATCTGCTCCCACCCACACCAGCCCTGACCAACTCTGTGAAGAAGATAGAATAGAAGGACAAAAGCCGCATCAAATAGGAGAATTTATATCAGAACATACATCTGAGAATTCAGAATTTACTGAATATCCTAGTCCTAATCCAGATCCACAGAATACCAGGTCTGCTGAGCAGATGTCCGATACTGGAGCAAATGAACCGGGGGCTACATATGAAGACAGCAACTTGACCGATAAATTAAACTTAGAGAAATTAAGAGGAAATTATGAGAATCAGGAGAATGGTGAGAATAAATCAAGCCAAGCCACAAACACGCCAGTCTCTGAAATGTCTATAGAAGAAAAAAAGCATGAAAAGAGTATAGATGGTATAGAAATGTTAACTGAAGTGACAGACTGTTCAACAGTGGCCAGAAAAGAAAAGGAACGCTGGTTTGTGACTGTAAATGACAGCCCAGTCCGTCTGAGAGTAAAAGATCCCACCTCAGTCCAAAAAAAAAGAAGAAAAAAAAAAACTAAAAACTTCAGACAGAATACCGGAGTGATGGAGAAGTGCTCTTCCTTAAATAACAATACAGAACCAGATAAAGAAACTACTGAGAGACAAAAAACGCAGGAGAAATCTGAACAAGAAAATATTTCTTTTTACTCACCCAATATTCAAAATGTGCTTCATATCCAAGATATTAAATGTATTTCGCTCACTGAATCATCTGAGGGCGAAGAGGAAAAAACAAGCTGTCCTATAAGTCTAAAGAAGGAAAGCATGACAGAAATGCCAGAAGCAAAATTAGAAAGAAATCCTGCCGACTCTCTAAATTCACTTTTAACCCCCAAACAGATGCCACAGACCATATTTAAAGATCTCACTGGCCCTTTGCCACAGTACTGCGATCATGAAAGCGCAGTGTGTGATAAATATGACAAATCCGTAGTAGAAATGAACTGTGAATGTCAACATACAAATGATAATTTAAGCCACTTTAATAATGACACAGATGTGGAAAGTCCCAGATTTATTCTGGGTGCCTCTAAACCCACTGTTCCTTCAGATACTAAAGAAGAAAAAACAGAACAACAAGAGCACTTGGGACAGTCTTATAGAGAAGAATCCCAAGAGACACAATCCTCCAGTAACAGTGCCAAGACTTCAGGTCCAACTCCACCCATATTTGTAATTTCCTCCTTTTGGGATGAAATGGAAAAACTAACAATAAATGATATTTTGCAACTTAGAACAGCCAAAATCAGGTCTCTACTGACAGAAAGCATTATTCCAGAAGAAAGCAGCCCTGTGGTCGCCGTCAACGCTCATCTTCTAGATAGGGGTGAGGTGGAATCTAAAGATGATAGTTTAGAAGATGGCCTAGTAGATGATACAGCAGATTCAGACTATTTCACACATTTGGATGACTCTAAACCAGACCGATCGAGCTGTGAATTCTCAACTTACTCTGATTTCGATGAAGAGTTTCTACAGCTTCTTCATGCAAGTGCAAACCCTAGCCCTGAACCCCCTGAAGGCAAAGAGCAAACCCAAAGGTTTCTTGATTCTGGCATGGATTCAGAAGAAACTTGGCAGAGTGAATCAAATGAGATGGTGAAGCTGTGTCCTGAGAATGATCCCTCCCTACATTTGTATTCAGAAACAGAAGCAGAGATGCAGGACATATTTCTAATGGCTAAAGAGGAAAAGAACATGGATGCCTTTCTACTGGACCATTGTAGCACAAGGAGATCAACGCCTTCACCAGTTTTATCGATTTCTGATATTCTAGACAATCAGTGTCTGCAGTCTTTCTTCGAAATCTTGAGAAGTGACACCGAAGCAGAGCAACACCAGACTTGGATCCCAGATAGATGCACTTCACTTTGTTTTTCACAGAACTTATCTGTGGCTGAGACTTATGATGACTTCTTCTCAGACTTTGAAGTTGGGAATTTTCTCTTTCCTTCAATTCAACTTTCAACAAAGAGTGAGAAGACATTGGTTCCTATCTATTCCTCTTCTCATTCAGTGGTGAAAGACCTAGAATATCCAGAGGTAAAAGAGGTGATCCCATCGGAATATGAAGATGAGAGCACCCCAATCCGAGTTATGAGGTGTGCAAAGCCCTCTGAAACATCAAACATGTGCTTTATCACTAGTACCTGGAGAAACCTTTCTTTGAGACGCACCAAACTTTTAATGGGAAGGACCTGGTGTAGGATGGCCAACTCTTGGGGTTTTCCTAAGACAGCTGACACAGTCTACAGTTATAAAATGAGAACAACAAGTTCTTCTATAGCTCAGCCAA
Organism: Barbus barbus; assembly: GCF_936440315.1. Classification (NCBI taxonomy): domain Eukaryota; kingdom Metazoa; phylum Chordata; class Actinopteri; order Cypriniformes; family Cyprinidae; genus Barbus; species Barbus barbus. The sequence goes on along the minus strand of NC_136741.1, from coordinate 23,223,976 downwards.
AGCTTCCAGAGATTTTTCTAGAGAACCAGGCCCTTGGACAAGCGACAGAACATCAGATACGTGTTGGGGAAACAGTCGCAGGTACATTCTTAAGATAATTTTTTTTTATTAAATAGATATGAAAATGTCAAGTCTAACATTGCACAATTATGCTTACAGATAGAGATCGCTTCCTTTTTTCTTTAAAGCAAACAGACATGTGCCTTGTTTGCATTGCTTTTGCGTCTTGGGTACTAAAGTCAAGCAACCCACAATCTACAGACATGTGGAAAGCAGGTAAAGCCAGCATGCGAAAGATGCAATGAGACACAATAAGACTGTTACATATTAAATTAGGCAATTTATTCAGATAATATGAGCACACAAAATTAACATGATCCTTTTTCCCTCTATTATTTCTCAGCTCTTCTGGCAAACGTGAGCGCGATATCTGCCATCCAGTACTTGCGGCACTACGTAAAAGAAGGATAAACCATAAAAATTTTGTATTAGATCTTTCTGAGGATTTCTCACAAGGGGCCAGTGTACAGGAAAGGGTTAATTTTGCACAAATTCACAAACACTTTAGTAAATACACATATTAGATTGTATTCCATATTTACTAACAGTCTAATATTTTCATGTTTAATATATTCATGTTACAAAATAGGTGTTCAATCAATAAATAACTTATCAAAGGACAATTTTGTTAAAGAAAAGCATACAAAGCAAAGGAGGAAACATTATTTTTTTTCCGTACAAACACTTGTTCAGTTAGAGGACGTATATTGCTTTAGATATTATGTTGATATGGACCAGAAATGACAACTGGTAAGTTTTGCGTCAGTTATATTCAGTACTCAAGCAGTGCTATATACATATTTATGTAATTCACAAGTAAACTATTTTGCAGTGTACATATAAAAAACATATTTCAATGATAATCACTCTAGATGTATCTATTAAATGCAAAAACATCATGCAGCCAAAGCTTAAAAAAAAAAGTTCATATAGTTTTTCAGTGAAGAAACCGATTTGAGCACATTTCATGGAGAATATAAATTTGCACATAAAATATAGTTGGAAGTTGAGGTATCAGAAAGTGCCAGAAAAAATATGACTGCTGCTGAATGTCAAATATTTTTTTATCAAACATAAGCAAAGACTGATGTCAGTGTGATAAATGTATATAAAACAGCCTCAAAAATTTTGCTTACAAAAAAACAAGTTGATATATTACTAAAAGAAAATGTACTGAAGAAAAAATAAATGATCTGACTTCATGTGTTAATGGATGAGTAAAAATAATTCAAACCGTTTGTAATAATCATGCATTTATCATTGAAATGAAAGTTTTGAAAAAATTTCCAACTAAAAGGTAATTGCAACCCGACAATACTGTGCATGTGAAGACAAGTATGCATAAAGACATGGATACTAAAATGAGAATATATTTCCCATTTAAAATATCCATATACCATATAAAATGCTAGTACAAATGTTTAGTGTTAACTTGAAGAAAATAATTATTTTTTTGGCAGTTTTAGGGAAAAAAAGAGAGCCATCAAAGTTCCACAATAATGTTATTAACATAACACTCTTCAACTGTCTGTTTCAACACATACAAAACACTGGCACTCCATTTCATGTTTTCTATTGTTATTTTAACAATTAATAGTAGTGCACAACAATACACTTGTATTGCATTAAACCATCACAGAATTACTCTCTCTCTCTATTGTGTTTATAATGAATTTCATTTTATTGTGAGAATGCTGTGCTCTTTCCCAACCAGCCTGACTATGAAAGGGTAACTTACTCAGCAGTAGCCCAGTTGTTTAATTGGCAGAGTGCACATGCTAGGATTGAAGCTGGTAGTGAGGATACCATTAAATATACCATATGCATTTTATTGCTAAGTGCAGGTACCTCTTTATAAATTAACTTCCTAAACTTCTGTGCCAAGTAGGGTTGACCCAGGAACTGACCTGCTCTATCAAATTGTGTCCTTAAGCATGGCGGTAAACACTGCAAGTACGTGACTGTCGGCCTGATCAGTCTTCCACAACATCGTATGACCATGGCAGTGAAGCAACTGTTCTGCAGAGCTAGACAACACTACAGTCATCATACTAATACTCAGCCTGCATTTGGTCTACATTATTAAATTAAAAAAGCTAAATTGCTGAAAGAATAAGGTATTGTGGAGTTTACTAAATGTGGGTTTTACTGTATATTGATGGGCACTCTGAGGTATAGATGAAGAGGCTTTCAGAGGAAGGGAAGGACAGAGTATGTAAAGCATGCATTTCTTGCACACAGGTCATCTGAAGTTTTTGTATCCAAATCTATCATTGCAACTTTTAAATTTCAACAGTTAATATATTATTTTAAACATATAATATTTACATTCTTAAAACGAGTGTTTCAATAAACTTTGAAACTAAATTGTGATAAACTCTGGATATTGGATAGCACTTTTCAAATACTTAGTAAATCTACAATATTGTGCTTTTAGCACAACAATGACGTTATATGGGAATTTAATTTATTACAGAAACTTCTAAATTACAGAAATTTCTAAATAGTGTTCATGCAAGGAAAGAAAATTCAGTGTGCTCCAAAAGGCTAGTTATTTCATACAGCACATAGGAGTCGGTCAAATGTTTATAAGTGCCAAAACAGGGATAAACCCACGCTGGGTTTTCTGAAATATAAGGTCTGATACCCTGAACACAGAATCACTTTGTAATCCACAATGGAGGATTTGTTCATTTCAGGACTGCTTGTCTCCCTCTTTCTTCAGACGGCTGTCAAAGAGACAACATGTTGTCATTTAAGGATCCAAGTGGAGTCCAACAGGCAATAACATTTATAAAAAAGTGACATGAAGTTCTTTTAGTAAACAATTTTTTGCTTTATGTTCCCAGTCTTATTGTAAATCATTCTTCTGTACACGCTACTTCAAAAAACAAATATTTTTGCAATCTTTCATCAAAAAATCTTGCTAAGTGCTTATTTACACATGCACTCTCGAACAGAACGTTAAGGTCTCTGTGGTTCACCTGTAGTAATCTTCTTGGCTGGGGAGAGGAGCACTATGTAAGTGTGCATGTCCATGTAGCCACTGCTGCTCCAGTGCCAGCCTCTGCAGCTCTGCTGACTGTGCCTGCATCGCCTGCAACTGATGCGCAGCTGACATAGGAGCCAGGGGTCCTGGTAACTCTCTGGGGAATGGTGCTCCTATTAAAGAAAGAGAGAGAATATCTTACTTCAATTACTGAGAGCTATTTCCTACTGTGGGACTGTAATGTGTTTGTAGATGCTGGATTGTCTCGTGAGGCAACAATAAAGCAACAAGGGGTTGACAAACATTATTGCATTATTACATTAAGGACGTAAATTTCAGCCATTTTGGCTGTTTGAGTCATGAAAGTCACAATGATTATTATCATCAGCAAAAGACGGAATCAATAGACTCTTTTTGAACTGATTTGGAGAGAGGGACATTCGATGTTTGTATTAATATTAAATTATATACAGTATAGTATACATTTCAAAATGTTGGGGTTAGTATGTGTGCTTTTTAAAATAATTTGTTACTTTTATTAAGTAAGGATGCATTTAGTTGATTAAAAGTGACAGTAAAACATTTAGTTACAAAATATTTAAATTTCAAATAATTTATTTTCTTTTCATTTTCAATTCATCGAAGAATCCTGGAAAAATATATCAGTTTCCACAAAAATATTACGATGCAACATTTTCAACATTGATAATGATAAGAAATATTTATTGAACACCAAATCATGTGACACTGAAGACTGGAGTAATGGCTGCTGAAAATTCAGCTTTGCCATCACAGGAATAAATTACATTTTAAAATATATTAGAATTAAAAACAGTTATTTTAAAACAAATAAATATTTGATCAAATAAATGTAGCCTTGATCCTAAGACACTACTTTCTAAAATATAAATAATATTAAATCTTAACCTTAAATATTAATTCCACATGATGTGTTAAAAGGAGCTGAAAGTACTACATTCTTATTGGCTGCTGAAAGAGTGATATTTTATTTTACTTCATGCAAATGATGGAGATATGGCTAATCAAACGGCAGGATGTTTCACTGCTCAGCAGTGGACATCGTTTAGGCCTGGCTATATGAGTTGGAAATATTAATTATTCAGAATGAACTTTAAACTTTATTTAATAATACACGTGAAACTGGGAGTCTACTTGGTGACTCACCAAACAGAGGATGGCGGAGCATTTCATGCTCATGGGGTAACCCACTGAGTAGGGGGTTGGAGATGGCACCAGGTGGGTAGGGGAATCGTGCCATAGGGGGGCCAGCAGCCAATGGGTCCACCAGAGGATGAGGCCCTTGGCCTGAAAGACAAATACATCGATATTTCCTTTTACTTTCTTGAAGAAATGTGATCTAAATAACTCTGTTAACCTATGTCTCTGAAGTTCTCACCTTGATTGAGAGAGTCCTGTTGGTGCAGATGAAGATGGGAGTGTACATGTGAGTGCTGGTGGTGGTGTGGTGTAACACTGAGCATCTGTAGCCGTGCAACAGGGTCACCAGCAGCAACAGAGGCCATCCTTTCAGCATGGAGCCGTTCAGCTGTCAAACGCTCAGCGTAGCTGATTTCCGGCCGAGGGGGTGCCGCTATGCTGCGCTCCATGGCTGGGTGGAACTGGGCAAAGGGGTGAGGCCCAGCCACATGAGGCAGAGGCAGGGCTCCATGGCGGGCGAAATGCTCCATGGGATTTGCCGATGGATGAAGTGGGTTCTCCAGCTCCGGTGGTTTCACCTCAAATCCGGGCTTCATTCTTTCTCGGATCTCTCTCTCTCGAAATTCACGAAGCTCTCGCTCTCTAAGGGCTGGGTCTGCCGCATACAACCCTGGCATGTGATAAGCTAGCAGGTGCTCGCCTGGCCCAAGTGGCATGAAGAAAGGATGGTTGCGGTTGGTGGGTGACATGACGTGGGGGCGGGCGTACTCGCTGAGTGTACGGAGGGCTGGAGTGTCAGGGCCGAGATATGGTGGAACTGCAGCCACGGTGGTCGGGGGAGGAGGTTCGAATGGCGGACGGCCTGGCTGCACATGGGCAGCAAGCAGGTGATCACCCATTCGGCCATCATGGGATGAGCTTGAAGCACGCTATGTGAAGAAAAATAAAAGTTTTATAAAAAAAGAAAAAAATAAGGTTTTATATCATAAACTTCTTTAAACAGATCTTTATCAAAATTAGTAAAAATACTTTTTTTTTTTTTTTTTTTTCAGTTACAGAAAGCAGATCTGTAACTGGCAAACTATATTAAATAAATTTTAAACAGTGTAGGTGTCAAAGGATAAACTATAAATTATAAATATATTATAAATTCAAATTCAGGATAATTCAGATCTTTTTTTGCATTACAGTACTTGGCATTACACATTACAGTGAAGAGAATTTGTAAAATAAATAACCTTGCTAAAACTAGTTTTTAAGATAAACTATAATTTTTTTTCTTTTTTCTGGAATGTCAAATTCAAAAGTAAACGCCACATATACTTACAGAGGCTTTATCAGAGTCTCTCTCCCTTTCTCGCTCCCGCTCTCTTTCCCTTTCCCTCTCACGCTCTCTTTCTCTTTCTCTCTCTCGTCCCTGTCGAGCACTCAGCTCTGCTTCTCTTCTGGATCTTTCAGCAGCTTCCTCTCGTTTTTTGGCCAGTTTTGAAGAGGCCAATGGGGTGAAGTACAGGTCTGTGCGAGAGCAGGAGTTGTAACCTCGGTTGAGGTGTTTGATGAATCTGCAATTAACAAAACAGAATTTACTATGCATGCTGAATTGTACAGTTATTTTAATAAATGCTGCATCTTAGTGAATAGCATTTGTTTAGAATATAAAAAATATTTTAAACTACTACTTTGGGAAAATCATTTTGTATATATATAATTTTATAAATATTTAAAAATTGAAAGTATTGACAAATGTGATCTCTATACCTTGCTGACTGACTTGCGTGACTGGGTATGTCAACCACTGTCGGTACTGGAGAGGGACTTCTGCGAGGGGGAGGCGGGCTATCGCACTCTTCCTCCTCATCAATTGGCTCCTCTTTGATATGAGCCTGTCCAACAGGAGTGCTTGCTGAGGAGGACGTGGAGGGCTGATGGGCAGGGATGGGAGAAGCGTACAGAGGGAATGAAGCAGTGGATTCCGTAGCAGGACGATTTTGGGGAAGCAATGGGTGAGAACTAGCTGCAGCTGGAGAGGCACCACTAGTATGACCTTTGACCTGCTGGCTCTGCGACTGAGTCAGAACGGAAGGTTGAGCGGGGTGATTTTGTGGAATTATATGCAGTGGAGGAGGTTGGGAACAAGGCAAGTGTTGTGAGGGCAGGGAAGCAAGCGGTTTTAGAGCAGGAGGTGGAGGCAGATTGGGGTGGATCTGCAGGAAATGGGGTGGAGGTGCAGAAAGGTGAGGGGGCTGCTTGTGAGAAGGTGGAATTGGAGTGGTCGGAGGAGGCTTGATTTGGGATGCTGCTGTAGGGGGAAGAGGAGGAAGAGGGCTCTCTCTTTGAAGGTGCAGTGGTCTGGAAGAAAACCCTGGAGGCTGATTCGCCCCAGATGAAGGATTCTGCAGCTGACCTGGATTGTGCTGATAATGGGGTGGCACAGGGAACGACTGCCCCTGCCCTGGACACTGCTCCTGCTGAGACGAGGAGTTTGAATAAGAGGTGGGGGTTTCGGGTCCCCTGGGACCGCTTCTGAAAGATGGCACCTCTTGGGAAACCTCTACGGATGGTGCCTTCGATGTGGTGGTAGGAGCTCCAGGAGAAGGTGCGGATGAGGACACAGGCGGAGAGGGCTGAGGAGATGGTGGTGTTTCAGAGGGAGCATGTGTTGTTGGGGTCGCAACAGGCTGCTGGGGCTGGGTTTGTGGGGTTGGGCCTGGTGCAGGGGGCGGTGCCGGGGAGTCCGAATCGCTTTCGTTGGCCTGCAGCGGACTAGCCAGGCTGGGGGAGGAACTGCGGTTGTCCTGATCAATGTCTTTAGTGTCACTGCTGCCATCATCATTGGCGCTGCGGCTATCGGAGCTCTCGCCTTCACCCTCACCTTCTGATGGAGAATCAGGCCCCTCCTGGATTAGAGATACACCGCTTAAAATCTAGACATGGCAGAACTATATGGTATAGACATTATTATCAGTTACGGCCAATAAATGGTCAATATTAAAATTCTGTATTATTTTGTAAAGAAATTAATAAATTGATCAATTATGAAATACACTAGATTACAAAAAATATATCTAGAAGTAATTTAAATGTCACAACATTATAATGTACAGTATGTATTCATCATACATTATAGTATATATCTAATGCTCACTTACAGAACAAGACAACTCTAATAATTAATATTTTATATATATATATATACACACACACACACACACACATACAGTACATGCTATGTATTAGGCATTATAAGGTATATGTACATTTATAGTATATTCAATTATTAGTGTCTTTTTGTGTTCTGTAAGTGGGTATTAGATGACGCCAATGTTATCTAAATGTAAAAATAGGTAGAAATGGACGTGCACAATTAATATCCAAATTATAACAACATACAATTGTATGTTGATTTTTTTTCTACCCATTTTATCATCCACCATGTAAAAATCACAAGTAGTATCACTTAGCCAAGATTTTAATACTTAAGCCTTCATACTGTAATACATTATATACTTTTAATACTTTTTAAAGACTTTTTATAAAATTTATATTACCTGATTCTTGGGTCGTTTCATGTTTTTCCTTTCAGGCTCATCAGCATCTGGAGCTGCTGACTCTCTCTGTCTTTTCACACCCTTTCCTATAGATGCCTCTACTTTTATCTTCTAAAGTTTAAAAGGAAAAAAAAGGAAAAGGTTAAACAACAGAAAAAGGATAAATACACATCTGTGCACTTTTTACAAACTGTAAACTGAGCAGGTTCCTTTTTATCACTACCTTGTTGGTCTTCCCAGGCACTCCATTCTTGATATCAGAGCCGGAAGCCCTGGTTGCCATAGCAGTGGAACTGGCTCTGGGGGACTGTCCATTTGATCGCACATCCTCAAGGCTGGGAGACATGCCCCTGTCTGGACTTCCGGTTGGTCTGTTGCGACCACTTCGAAGTGATGACATCTACATGTAAAGGGACAGGAAGGCTAAATTAAGCAAACTTCTCTTTACATCCCCATGAGCACAACTAATGTAAAGGATAGACCTACATGTGGTGGCACCCGACTCCGACGGGTCTTCATCCCATGTCTAACTCCCTCTTCCTCTTCTTTGACAGGTTTGAAGAGGTAAGGCGGATCTGCTGGTTTGGGAACAGGTGGCAGGCGCCGATGCTTGCTGAAGTGAGAGTGGCAACTAGAGCACAGCAAGACATTGTCTCTCCCGCCATGATGCCAGTCTTTGGAGTCTGAAAGAAACATTTGTGTGAGTCATATCGAAAAAGAAGACTCATACAAATTCAAAGTATATACAGACATCTGAAGAGTTAAAGGCTGACGCTAACGTCAAAGTTAATTGATGTTTGCAACCTATTTTACTTCTGTAATTTAACAGTCTACCATTCAAAGTATCTTATGCTCACCAAGGCTGCATTTTTTAAATCAAAAATAAAAGGACACACTATTATTGTGACAATTTAAAATAACTTTTCTATTTCAGTATATTATTTATTCCTGTGCTGGCAAAGCTGAATTCCACTCCAGTCTTCAGTGTCACATGAGCCTTTAGAAATCATTCTAATATGCTGATTTGGCGCTTAAAACCATTTTTTCTTATTATCAGTGTTGTAAATAGTTTTGTGGCTTAACATTTTTGTGGAAACTATAATTTTCAGTATTCTCTGTTGAATAGAAAGTAAAGAAAACAGCTTTTATTTGAAATCGAAATCTTTAATAAGAGCAGAAAAGTCAGTTTAAGGCATCCTTCCTGAATAAAAGTATTCATTTCATTTAAAAAAAAAAAAAAAAAATGAACGGTAGTGTAATTCTGAGTAAAATATTCAACAAAAGTAAAAATGTAAAACAGGACTTGGTTATATCCATTGGGAATTGTTGGAGAAACATTTTCACAAGCCCAGGAATGAACATTATGGAAATAGGGTCAATTTTGTATCTCAAATTGATTAAGAATAGCAAACCTAAGCAGGTTGAATCCAGTGTAGGGTGAATAAGTACTGCAGAAAGTCACTTTCAGAACAACCTGATGGTTGATGGATACATGCATATGCTCAAATTATTAAGTATAAACGGCAATCTCAATATAGAGGCTATATACACCACTGGAGAAGGGTGAAAAACTTACTAGTGGTCAGACAGTGACTGCAGGCTTGACCTTTGCCACCCTGCTCACTATCCTCACTGTCCAGATCATCTTCACTCGCTGAACTAAGTTCCACTACAGACAGGGAGACAGAAAACAAAAAAATAAATGTCTTAACATTACTTCTTGCGGAGTTACTTCCTTTAAATTATAACTACATCAGATTTGCAATCATGTTTTGACAGTCTGCATTAAATTAACAGACATATGGTGCATAGTGCCACACTTACTGGAAGAAGTGCGAGATGTTGCATTGGCTGAAGCTGTCGCGTTGCGAGTTTTCACTTTGCGAGACACCGGCTGCCTTCTCTGCTGCCGATGAGGTCGTGACACCATGGCTTCAGGAGTTTTCTTCCAGTAGTAGTAGAATGTGATTAGCTCACCCTGAGATGACAAATAGGTTTTAAAAAAATAAAAGACTGAAGCTAACACACATATATAATTAGATTTGAAATGGCAGGTTTCCATACCGTTTTCTTACTAGGAAGTAGCTCCTTACGGATCTTAAAGAAGTTTTTGCCATACTGTCTGAGACCTTTGATAAACCGTTTCTGTAATTGAACATGATAACAGATTGAGAAATATTAACTTTGACTTTTTGAAAAGCTCTAGTATCTAGTCTCATTCCACTATAAATTACCAGGCTATATCAGTGACAAAAATGTCAAGATAGAAGTGAAAAATACAGATTCAGTTTCTCACCACTTCATCTTCTGACCAGCACTTCTCAATGAGTTTTGGAACTGGTTTCTTCACCAGACACTGCAGGGCTCTGGCTGCATCGTACTGGCTTTCATGGAGCTGTGCACAAAACAAAATAAAATGACATACCCTAGCTGCACAGCAAATTAATAATGTTTATTTTTGAGAAGTTTTCACTGCCTTCAATTCAATTACATCAAAGATCATAAATTACAATCTATATTCAATTATACTTACAATATTTTTCTTAAAAATACTACAAATTTAATTAATTTGAATTCAGTGGAATTGTGATAAAAATGTATTTTATGATAAAATATAGCAAATTACAAGCACTGACCGTATTTAAAGCATTTAATGTGGTATCATCCCGGGAAGCAGCAAGACAACCATCCTCCGTTGATCCTCCATCACACATCCCTGCAAAAGCTGCCATGCTCCTGTTTATTCAGAGAACACAGTACAAAAATGCAGAAGATTATGTTGAATCACACACCATCCACAGACACCTCAGATCCATTTTTAGACATACCCTCAAGCGATTATGAAGATAAATGTAAAACGGTGAATAGGAACTGGCATCCAGCCAAGTAGCCATTACCTGGCAGCCCGTAGGTACATGAGAAGGTCACAGTCATTGACCCCAGGTGCCCACACCAGCTCCTCATTTTCTGTGACAGACTCTGTTCCATGAGTAGATGGCGGCTGTAATTCAGGTAGCTTGGCCTGTAAATTATAATATAATGGTCAAAAATATAAGATAACAGAGGTCTTTAAGGTCTTTAAAAGGTACACTCAGTAAACTGTTAACATTTCAATCTGTCCCATTACTACCAGTAGTCTGCTAAATGACGAAAAGTAAAAAGTAAAGAATGTAAAGACCATCGACTCTACCGTGCGACTCCACCGGGCTAGGACACCGGCAAAGGATATAAGTATCACTGTTTATTTTTATTTTATTTATTTATATGTTTACTATTGAAATGTTGTGAAATGCTTTAGATAAAAGCGTCTGCTAAATAACTAAAAGTAAAGTAAAAGTAAAGTTTTGTTGCCTCATCCAGACTAGAGACATGCTTACATATAGCATTCTTTATTTATTCTTATCAAAAATAATTACTGACTGCAACTTTAATACACTACTTTTGGAAACACTTTGTAACCATTTTACCTGATGACTTGGTCCCACTCGAATCTCTCCTTGTGTGCTGTTCAACTGCCTAAAAGACAAAATATTATTTATTAAATGAAATATGACTGTGCAAATACATTAATCAATCAGTACATTAACATTTTAAGGCTCAAGCAATACTTACAGACAACATTTCACAGGTAAATACTAAAAAAATTACGCCTATAATAAACAATACATGAATACAAATACCATATTTAAAAGAAACATGCTAAGTTAAAAAACTTAAGTCCCTGTCATGTGAGCTGTTTCATGCCACCCTTTTAAATCACCTCCTTTCAGTGTTAATCATAAAATGTGATTTGCCTATCAGCAGTCGCGATGATCAATCCAAATCCCGCCTACATAGCATAACCAGCCAATCAGCGTCCGACTTCTCCGTTCCCTCCAAAGGTTATATAAACGGAGGCTTGGCCATCTAGTTCTTATATTTATACATAAATCATTACATTCAAACAGTGCAAATCCAAATCAGTACGTTCAACTAACAGTGTGATGTGCACAAACACCGTTTGCTGTGTAATCATTTTGGGCGAAAGAAAATATAATCCTAAAAAAAATATTTAAGGAACAGACGAACAAAACTAATTTGTAAGAGCAGCACCGCGTTCAACATGCATTACGTACTTAGCAGTCGGTTACAGTATCTACACAACATCTGCTCCATTTTATCTCGTCAGGCTCCGAGCTGGCCTTTGCGTGTGTGGCCGAGCGAGACGAGCTGTCAAGTTCAAAATCATCTCGGTTTGCACTAGAATGCAAAAGTATTCACGGTGTAGCAAAAAGCGTGGCGCGCGCAAACGCATGCTTCGGTAATAAAAAGAAGCAACAAACCTTCGCGGACTGAACAGGTCGTCCATGGCAGAGGCGGTTTCGCTAGTGTTTACAGTTTGTTTGCTGCGGCGGCGGCGGCTCAAAACTATGCTTTCCTCTATTTCTTACTACTCAAAATGGAGGCTGCGCTGAGTATTTTTTCCTCAGCGCAGGCGATGACCTCAGTGTTCACGCACAGCCTACTGAGATCCCTTTCAACAAGCATAACTGAGCATGTGCCGCTGCAGCCAGCGCTAATGGGATCATCTCCGTGTCCGCTGTCTGTGGAGATCAGCTTCAGGGAGATGTGATTGGCCATCCTCCCGTGTCAATATGTCTCGATAAATTTAACCACCCTATTCTTGATGGCGTTCCTTTGCATATTTGATAAAAGGCACCATGCACGAACAGTGAAGAATAATAAATCTCGTCTTGTTATAGTCAGTGTGTGTGGGTTGATGTAGGATATAAATACAGTGCGTGTAGATTTAAAGGACTGCTCTGTGGAGACGGTGGATTTATTTCGGCTCAGTGGAATTAGGCTTTCATTTCAGCCCTGTCTGCTTAGATGTCTTCATACATCTCTACAGCTTTACTGTTAACAAGAGAGCCGGTGAATTGTTATTAAATAATATTAATAACAATAATAATTGTTTTATTAATATGTGGATCATTATTACCTCTTTTTTTAACTCATTCAAAAGCATTATTTTACCACTAGTTTTGTACCATTTTACTTACTTTACTTAGTTTTAGTCATTTAGCAGACGCTTTTATCCAAAGCGACTTACAAATAAGAAAAAGTAACTAAAACTAAAAGTTAACACTCTGTAAATACTCTATACACACCCATTTATGACAATACAGAAATTAAATAAAATTGACAAATGCATACAACAATAACAACATTTCAATAGTAAACATATAAAGGAAAAAAATAAATAAAAGTAAATATTCTTATATCCTTTGCCGGTGTCCTAGCCCGGTGGAGTCGATGGTCTTTACACTCTTTACTTTATGTCATTTAGCAGACTAGATTTAGATTTTAAATCGCCTAAAACTTTGTAGAAGTGATATTGAAAAGTAATGCTGTCATGATCTGGAATTATTTATAGCCATGCAACTTTAGAAAACTATCAACCAATCAAAATCAAGCATTCATCAGTGTTGTGGTAAAAAAAAATATTTTTTTTTATGAAATAAAAGATTGGTATTTCCGTCTGCACAAGACATGCTCAAACCTGTCAGAAACAGGGAAACTGGAGACTATTTCCATTATGATGTTATACAAAGGCTTTTCATTAGTTGAGGTAATGTTTTTATTTAAACAGTATCCACTATCACAAGCACAGACCTCAGGAATCTGCTATGCAGCATTTACAGGAAAATACTGTTTGCTCTTTTTTTTTTCAATACAATTATCATCACACAAGTACATGTAACACTGATCCAAATGGACACCATCACAAAGTTTATGACGCTTGTTTCTGTATCTGTGATGATATGTAACCACCCAATCTTTAGTTATAACACATACTGCATTCTGTTGTATTGCCACATCTCGAACTGAACTATTAGTATGTTTACTGTGGAAGGGTAAGTAATTCTAATTGTACTACTGTGGTTTCAGTTCAGTGGATTTCTGAAGTTCTTCCCAGCAAACTGAGCTTTATCCCCCAGTTCCTCTTCAATTCTGTGCATGAAGAAAACAAGCAGGTATGCGTAAAAAGTGAAACATATGCTTATGTATGCCTATAAATTTAGAAAAAAATATTTTTATTCTAACAGAATTATCTGTAAGCTTACCTGAGGATCTGGTTGTATTTGGCCAGACGCTCTGAACGGCATGGGGCTCCTGTTTTAATCTGAATAAGAGGAAAAATAAAGAGTTAATTACCTGAACATGAAGAGGTAACCTTAAAATTAAATTCCTAAATTTTATGATCAATCTAAAGCTTATTCAGCACCTGTCCAGTGCAAAGTCCCACAACCAGGTCAGCAATGAACGTGTCCTCTGTTTCCCCAGAGCGATGACTCACCATCACACCCCAGCCATTGGACTGAGCCATCTTACACCTGTGGGGGGGATGTTACAAATAGCTCACACTGATTTTCACTGGGATTTATGGAAGGATATTCCAGACAATTTTCAAAAGGACTTGCAAATTGTATTTTCAATTGAGTTTTCCATAAGTCCATTTGCAACTGTATTTCCCATGTCTTACGAGTTATGAGCCTGTCATATCTAAATAGTGATATTAATTACCACATCTATTTTATCACTATCTCTGCATCACACAAGTAACCTGCCATAACTCAAATGGAATAGCAATTCCTTTTGCATTGGAATTTCCGATGCCTTGAACAAAAGCTGTCAATCAGTGTCAGGGGCAGGACTATATTGTATTGGGAGGTGACATCACTCACAGACGATTGTGCCGAATGCTTTGAACAATGGAGGTATGGAGGTCAATATTCACCATTAATCGAATGCTTTATTTTATATTATATTATATCCCTCACTTTTAATCCGTTAAGGAGCGTGCGTTGCGCCTGCCTCAAGATCTTTTACTGTTTGCACTCCGATTGATGCACATACGCAAACAGACAGTGCAAATCTATACGTATTTGCTCATTTTCCATCGTACCTTATATTTTATTCAACCGCTTTAATCCATTATGGAGTGTGCAGAGAAGGAGCATGTTCTGTTTTGTCACATGCATCAATCGGAATGAAAACAGAGATCTTAAGGCAGGGGCTCTATTGTAAGATAGGAATAAGATATAGGTGGCATATAGGTAAATACATATAGATTTGCTGATTTTGTCTGATTGCTTTCGTGCATCAATCGGAGTGCAAACAGTAAAAGACCTTGAAGCAGGCGCGATGCAATCTCTATTACGGATTAAAAGAGAGGAAGAAAATGTGACCCTGGACCACAAAACCAGTCATACAGTAAGTGTCAATTTTTCGAAATTGAGGTTTCTACATAATCTGAAAGCTGAATAAATAAGTTTCCATTGAAGTATGGTTTGTTAGGATAGGACAATATTTGGCCGAGATATTACTATTTGAAAATCTGGAATCTGAGGGTGCAAAAAAAGTCATAATACTGAGAAAATCATCTTTAAAGTTGTCTAAACGAAGTTCTTAGCAATGCATATTACTGATCAAAAATTAAGCTTTGATATATTTATGGTAGGAAATTCACTAAATATCTTCATGGAACATGATCTTTACTTAATATCCTAATGATTTTTGGCATAAAAGAAAAATGTATAATTTTGACCCATGCAATGTATTTTTGGCTATTACTACAAATATACCCCAGCGACTTAAGACTGGTTTTGTGGTCCAGGGTCACAAATATACAGTAATAAGTGTAGAATTGCACTGTCTGTTTACTCACTTGCATCAATCAGAGTGTAAACAGAGATGTAGAGACAGGTGAAAGTGTTTGGTTAATAGTGAATATTGACCTATTGTTTGTACCGTTATGGCTGCCGCTGTTAGCAAAATTGCTGCATTTGGGGTAAAAAAGACAGAATTCTTTATTGTGTAAGGTGCCAAGAAGGTTGCACTGTCTGTTTGTTCACACAGGCAGGAACTGAATGGCAGCTGCCTTTAGCGGAGCCTTTACCGATTACCTCCATTGTTCAAAGCAATCGACATGATCATCTGTGAGTGACGTCACCTCCCAATACAAACACTCCCCATAGTATAGTCCCACCCCTGACAATGATTGACAGGTTTCCGTGTAGACATCGGAAATTCTAATGTTAAAGGATTTGCAATTCCATTTGGGTTTTGGCAGGTTACATGCGCGACTCGCTTTATGCGAGAGTGATAAAGCAGATGAGGTAATTAATGTTAATATTAATTAAAATCCTTCCATAAGGATTAGAAAGTCCACACTGAAATTATGGAAAATGTATGGACAAAGTGTTAAGATTTTGGCAATTTCATGAAAAAGCTATACACTAAATTTATAAGTGGTATCAGTATATGGTAATGTGGCATCATTGTACAAATGCAGGATCAGGGTTTTGAACTCACGCCTGCAGGGATTCGGTAACACTTCCAATCTGGTTGACTTTGAGCAACAGGCAGTTGCAAGCCTTCTTCTCCACTGCGTCAGCAATGCGTTTGGGGTTGGTGACAGTAAGGTCATCTCCCACCACCTGTATATCCGTGCTGTTGGTAAAATTTGTCCAGGCCTCCCAATCATCTTGATCAAAGGGGTCCTCAACGGAGACCACTAGAGTAATGATAAAAACAAAGTCACATCTCTGTGTCTAAGCTCAAAGAAAAAAAATTGGTAATGTAATTAAATAAGGAAGCAAATGACTGATGAATACCTGGATAATCCTGAATGAAACTTTTGTAAAGGTCAGCAAGCTCATCAGGGCTGATGTATCTAGCCGGGTCATCAGGAGACTTGAAGTCCAAGTCGTACTTTCCGTCACGATAGAATTCGGATGCCGCCACATCCATGCCAATCACAATCTCATCTGTGTATCCAGCTTTACTGATGGCACTCTTTAGCAGCTCTAGTGCTATTATAAGCATACAGAAAAGAGCAACAAAAAGCTGTAAGCTATTTCAGCTGTATAGTCTCAAACAGTGCGATTTGTTGTTTCAGATACCTTCTTGGTTCTCCAGGATGTTTGGTGCGAATCCTCCCTCATCCCCAACATTGGTGGCATCCTTGCCATATTTCTCCTTAATAACATTCTTCAGATTGTGGTACACCTCTGCACCAATGCGCATGGCTTCCTTAAAGCTACTGGCCCCGACGGGCAGAATCATGAATTCCTGCATAGCCAACTTATTGCCGGCATGTGAGCCACCATTGATCACATTGAAGGCCTTTGGGAAAACAATAAGCAAAATTCAATGGGAGGATAATATTTTATCCCATAATTTGCTTCCATACTTTTATTAAGATTTAAATAACAAAAGAAACAAATAGGAAAACGGTCTGTATGGCTTAAGCTACTTGTAAAATCTGAAATTATTCATGAGGACAAAGCTGGTCTGCACTTAAATACCCTTTTAAAATAAAATGACAATCTACTTAATGATCTTTTAATATTTTCAGTCGCATGACACTTCCGTATTGTACAATTTCAAATACAAGACTTTTATATTTCTCACCGGCACAGGCAGAATGACCTCAGGGTTTCCAGCAAGGTCAGCAATGTGACGATACAGAGGAACACCTTTCTCTGCGGCTCCTGCCTTACACACAGCCAGGGACACACCCAGGATAGCATTGGCACCAAATTTAGCTGATATTTCGAAACAGAAACAGGAATTAAAGGACTATGACTAGACACAAAACCTCATATTAGCAATACTTTAAATATGAAAAACTAATCACTTTTATATGCTCACCAAGGCTGCATTTATTTGATTAAAAATACAGTAAAAACAGCAATCTTGTGAAATATAAAAAAGAAAAGAAAAAGCAAGGCCTTTATTTTAAATAGAAATTTCTAGTAACATTAAAAACATTACTGTCACTTTTGATCAGTTTAATGCATCCTTGCTGAATAAAAGTATTGATTTCTTTAAAAACATCTCACTGGACATACACTTTTGAACTGTAGGGTAATTTAACTGGGTAATTGGGTGTAAGTAACTTAAAGGAGAACAACCGTTAAGCAGAAACTATTTTAATGCAAAAGACAACCACCTTCCTATTTGTTAAATGCATAAACATAAATATTATGATTTACACTTGTTATCAGTTCCGTCCAGTTCCAACATGAACTGGTCAATCTTTTCTTGCTCAACAACAGGAATTCCCTATGTGACAGAGAGAGACAGGCAAAAAATAACTAACAACCCAACAAACTTACAGTTACTATTTTCTTTTGTTTCAGAATAAAATTATAAAATACTCACCTGGGTGATCAGGGCAGGTGCAATAGTTTGGTTCACATGCTCAACAGCCTTTGATACACCTACATTACACAGAAAAATAAGGAAGATATGAGCAATATACTACAGGTATAAGCACATTGCTGCTGCAATTAGACACATGCACATCTCTACATTCCCTTGCTTTGTTTATGCCACAAAGCTATAGACTGTCAGATTTTTCTCATTTGTAATGTCAGCCAAGCGAGAGCCATAAACAATCTGATTTATTCCATGCAAACATTGTGCACTAAATAATACTGAAATACCACAGTACAGATTCTTGCATTAATCACTGGTCTGAATCACATGCACAAGCACTTAAGATTTTTTTCATAATACATAATTCACACCACAGAATTCGACACTGGGTTGAATATGTCATGCAAATTCAGATCCATCAAACCAAAAAAAAAAAAATAGTTTTCTCACTAGTTTACTAGGGTACCTGTTAACACAAGGCTGAACCCAGTTATTAATCAGTACATTTAATAAGTCCTCCTTTCCAATCTAATAGGAAAAAAACAGAGCTGGGAAGAGAAACAGTCCTTTGTGTTCAGTAAACAAATCTAGCACAGCAAGCCTTGGCCATTTCCAAAACAATTAACAATAAATTCTGTAAAACCAGATGAAATGTGATTTCTAGATTCATTCAGTTCATCAGAAACATGAAAAAGCATAGTTACCTTTGCCCAGGTAACGTGATTTATCATTGTCTCTCAGCTCCAATGCTTCATAGATTCCAGTAGACGCTCCACTAGGCACTGCAGCTCGAAAAAGACCTGTTTCAAAACCAGTAGATGAGTTCTGCTTGTATTGTCAGTACACTAAACCTTCTTAGTTTAGTTTTCAATTTGGAAAGAAAGAAGGGGAATCACCTTTCTCGGTGTAGAGGTCCACCTCTACTGTGGGGTTGCCCCTAGAATCAAAAATCTCACGGGCATGTATCTTTAGGATAGACATGTTCCTTAAAAAAACAATAAATAAATAAAAAGTAAAAAAGATCAGATTATAAAGTAAAGGGGTCTACTTCTGCTGAAACTACAAATCTAACCACACATCTTAAGGAGATTTCAAGGAAACCTGAGAACACCATCTGCCTTACAGTAATGCTACTGACCCACAGGGTCACTTTGTCAAATCCTCTTTCCTGTTATTAGGACTAATCATTATTAAGGGGAAACATCTGCATGAATAAATCCACATCTCCTTCAAGCAAATATCTGATTAATAGTTTTCAAATATACCACAGTGTTTTGAAGATTATGCTATTCCTTGGGGCATCATGAGAAACTCAGGTCTAATTGGATTAGCAGCTGTCACACTCTGGTTATTATGCTGTCAACAGAAAACTAAAAGTTTACAAAACTGGTCTAGAAGTTTTTGCCTACACATAATACAAACATCAACACTATTTCTTCCACTGTACAGTGCCAATGTCTCAAACTCATTTCCTTCCTGGAATCGGATTTCTTTATAGTATAGTATAGTTTGTTCTGCAAATATTTAATCCCATCACAGTGTGTGAATATGAGTGGGCGTGATGGAAAGCAGGACTAATCACAGTCTTCAATGTCACGTGCTTATTTATGGTGACTCTCATCGAGTATTTTATTAGTGAGACACTCGAGATTTAATGAGAATTTAATGCTTTCTGTCTAAATATCGAAATAACAGTGCGTGATTACAATATAAAAGCCTGATTACAATATAAATCAAATGTAATGTTGACTAGAAGATTAAATTAAGCGGGTATTTGAAAGTCCATAATACAATGCTTCTTACCTCAGCGATAGTGTAAAATTGAAGGACAAGATGAAGAAATCAAGCTTTCACTCAAGTTCACACTCACTGCTATCGGCTCTGGTTAGACGAGCTCAGCGTGTGCTTGCTCTCAGAGAAAACTTACCCATAGGGGGAGATCACAGTCATAGAAAAGACTAGATAAGGTGAATGGCAGTTGTCTTTCACCATGTGGTGAGGAAATGGGCGGAGCTTCGCGGCCGGAAATTTGTCGGATATACATTTTTATTGTAGTTCTTCTTTCTTACTACTTCACTATATATTTACGATTTAATGGATAATAAGATTTTGTTCAAGAAAAAACAATCTTTTAGACCACTACCGAAGGGGACGGTGTTATCACGTGTTAGCTGTTACTTTTCTCAACGCTGCTAGGCTTTGACCAATCACAGTCGTTGACGATTACGTGAAAAAATTTATGTATTTTAATAGCGATTGCTTTAAATTATTTTTAGTTATATGACAGGTAAAATATTTAGAATGAATAGGTTTACTGCTGTATAATCGATTATACGTAGATGTGGAAATGTCTATAATAAGATAAAAATGATCTGAAATTTCAATGCAGCTCAATGGAGATTTCGGCTTTCTGAGCAGCCATGTGCTCCCTTGAGGAAGAAACATTTGTCTCATAGGAAACGGTGATTATCTAGCAATATTTTCCACACAGTGGGGGGGAATAATATGATATAGTTGTAGTGCGTTTGCATTCTTCAGAATAAATTTGATTATATACCATGGTTTGATAATTAGTTTAAAATTATTTGAATTTTAAGAATGTAGAATGATCAGTGTTTTCCAAATCTTGCTCAGAGCTGAAGCTCTGGTCCTAAGATTTTGTAGAAACAATATAGAAGCAATATATTTTGCCATTGTACTTACGACACACAGGAAAGCAAGAGGATGATGCACAGTCCTACTAGGCCAGTCTGTTGCTGTAAGCAATGTAAATAATATCTCAAATTCAAAATCTCAGATTGTTAAATGATTAACCTTCCACTGTATTCTTCTCTGTGGGGAGAATGTGATGCAACAACAAGAGGCACAATAGAGTGTTTGTGTGTTGGAGAATCCTGGCAACTCATTCCCTTGGGCCAGTAATCGCTCACCCTCCCTCTTTTTATCCCGCTCTCTTTCCACCTGCCCTCTCACACACATACACTTCCTCAGTTCCATTATTCTTTCACTTACTCTTCCTATAATGCTCAAACAAGCCATGTTAGTTTAGATCAGTTTCTCATACAGGTGCGGATTTTCCCTCATGCACGGTTTGTTTTGTGGAAACGGTTGATGTTTTGTTGCTTCTTTCAGGTACAGGTTTCTCAGGAGGCCTCCTGACAGCCAGCTGATCCCCGTGTTCCTCCATCCTCATGCCTCACAAATAAGACCTCAGGGATATCATTAGCAATCCACACACAGGTTTGTGGATATAGTGAGGCACTGACCTGTTGCCTAGGTTACAATGCAGTCCCCGTGTCCCAGCATAAACTCCTGCTAGAGTTGGAATTCTCAGATCCTTTGTTCAGTGCACACAGATGCATATTCCAAAATTTGATTATTGACTGCAAAAGTAGTTTAAATAATTTTATTTATTACATGCAGCAAATAGGCATCAAAATCCACAAAAACCCATATCTACAGTACATTTTTATTTTTAAAAGAATTATGTGCATCAAATAGACAAACTATATATATATATATATATATATACACAGTACACCCCTCACATTTTTGTAAATATTTTAATATATCTTTTCATGTGACAACACTGAAGAAATGATGCTTTGCTACATGTAAAGTAGTGAGTGTACAGCTTATATAACAGTGTAAATTTGCTGTCCCCTCAAAATAACTCAACACACAGCCATTAATGTCTAAACCGCTGGCCACAAAAGTGAGTACATCTCTAAGTGGAGTCCTCTTCCACTCCTCCATGACGACATCACGGAGCTGGTGGATGTTGAGACCTTGCGCTCCTCCACCTTCCATTTTAGGATGCCCCACAGATGCTCAATAGGGTTTAGGTCTGGAGAAATGCTTGGCCAGTCCATCACCTTTACCCTCAGCTTCTTTATCAAGGAAGTGGTCGTCTTGGAGGTGTGTTTGGGGTCGTTATCATGTTGGAATACTGCCCTACATGTTGGCATTCATGGTTCCCTCAATGAACTGTAGCTCCCCAGTGCCGGCAGCACTTGTCACACTACTCCTCACCTGGTTGCCGCCACACACGCTTGACACCATCTGAACCAAATAAGTTTATCTTGGTCTCATCAGACCACAGGACATGGTTCCAGTAATCCATGTCCTTAGTCTGCTTGTCTTCAGCAAACTGTTTGCGGGCTTTCTTGTGCATCATCTTTAGATGAGGCTTCCTTCTGGGACGACAGCCATGCAGACCAATTTGATGCAGTCTGCGGCGTATGGTCTGAGCACTGACAGGCTGACCCCCCACCCCTTCAACCTCTGCAGCAATGCTGGCAGCACTCATAGGTCTATTTCCCAAACACAACCTCTGGATATGACGCTGAGCACGTGCACTCAACTTCTTTGGTCGACCATGACGAGGCCTGTTCTGAGTGGAACCTGTCCTGTTAAACCACTGTATGGTCTTGGCCGCCGTGCTGTAGCTCAGTTTCAGGGTCTTGGCAATCTTCTTATAGCCTACGCCATCTTTATGTAGAGCAACAATTCTTTTTTTCAGATCCTCAGAGAGTTCTTTGCCATGAGGTGCCATGTTGAACTTCCAGTGACCAGTATGAGAGAGTGAGAGCGATAACACCAAATTTAACACACCTTCTCCCCTATCACATCTGAGACCTTGTAACACTAACGAGTCACATGACCCCGGGAGAGAAAATGGCTAATTGGGCCCAATTTGGACATTTTCACTTAGGGGTGTACTCACGTTTGTGGCCAGCGGTTTAGACATTAATGGATGTGTGTTGAGGTATTTTGAGGGGACAGCAAATTTACACTGTTATACAAGCTGTACACTCACTACTTTACATTGTAGCAAAGCGTCATTTCTTCAATGTTGTCACATGAAAAGATAAAATAAAATATTTACAAAAATGTGAGGGGTGTACTCACTTCTGTGAGATACTGTACATTTAAAAAAATCATTTCAGAAAGGAGGATTCATGGTCAGAAAGGAGGCAAACTGACCTTTTTTTACCTGCTCTTTTTGAAGCAGCCCTTGCAACTGATGCTACCGATCTCTGAACAGACCTTTAGCACAAGCACTTCATTGTCAAATATAGCTCTAAATGCTAAAAGCACAATTTAATAGTACTTTTATGATGGCACAGGGAGTGGATCTTTATTTTTATAGTCAACAGTCTGCTGACGAAGTGTCTTTTCCACAAACACGCATACACACACACACACATGTATACAGTGGTGTGAAAAAGTGTTGGCCCCCTTCCTGATTTTTAATTTTTTTGCATGTTTGTCACACTTTAATGTTTCAGATCATCAAACTAATTTAAATATTAATCAAAGATAACACAAGTAAACACAACATGCAGTTTTTGAATGAAGTTTTTTATTGTGAAGGGAAAACAAAATCCAAACCCACATGGCCCTGCGTGAAAAAGGGCTTGCCCCCTAAACCTAATAACTGGTTGGGCCACCCTTAGCAGCAACAACTGCAATCAAGCGTTTGCGATAACTTGCAATGAGTCTGTTACAGAGCTGTGGAGGAATTTTGGCCCACTCATCTTGGCAGAATTGTTGTATTTCAGCCACATTGGAGGGTTTTCGAGCATAAACCGCCTTTTTAAGGTCATGCCACAGCATCTCAATAGGATTCAGGTCAGGACTTTGACTAGGCCCCTCCAAAGTCTTCATTTTGTTTTTCTTCAGCCATTCAGAGGTGGATTTTCTGGTGTGTTTTGGATCATTGTCCTGCTGCAGAACCCAAGTTCGCTTCAGCTTGAGGTCACGAACAGATGGCCGGACATTGTTTTCATGGTCTCATTTCCCATGGTCCAATTCATGGTCCCATTTATCACAGCAAGTCTTCCAGGTCCTGAAGCATCAAAACAGCCCCAGACCATCACACTACCACCACCATATTTTACTGTTGGTATGATGTTCTTTTTCTGAAATGCTGTTACTTTTACGCCAGATGTAATGGGACACACACCTTCCAAAAAGTTCCAAACACTTTTTCACACAGGGCCATGTGGGTTTGGATTTTGTTTTCCCTTCATAAAAAAACCCTTCATTTAAAAACTGCATGTTGTGTTTACTTGTGTTATCTTTGATTAATATTTAAATTTGTTTGATGATCTGAAACATTAAAGTGTGACAAACATGCAATAAAATTAAAAATCAGGAAGGGGGCCAACACTTTTTCACACCACTGTATACTGGTATATATATGTGACCCTGGACCACAGTCAAAAGGGTCAATTTGTGGAAAATGACATTTATCAATTTTCCGACACTACATAATCTGAAATCTGAATAAATAAGCTTTTCAATGATGTATGGTTTGTTAGGATAGGACAAAATGTGGCCAAGATACAACTTTTTGAAAATCTGGAATCTGAGGGTGCAAAAATAGTTAAAAGCCTTTAAAGTTGTCCAAATGAAGATCTTAGCAATGCATATTACCAAACACAAAATAAGTTTTTATATATTTATGGTAGGAAATTTACAAATTATCTTCATAGAACATGATCTTTACTTAATATCCTAATGATAATTTTTGTCATAAAAGAAAAATCAATAATTTTGACCCATACAATGTATTTTTTGGCTTTTGCTACAAATATACCCATGCTACTTATGACTGGTTTTGTGGTCCAGGGTCACGTGTGTGTGTGTGTGTGTGTACCAGATTTAAGTATTACAGGTGTGCAGACTTATTACTTTCTCTTCATCTTTAAGTTATAAAAATGAACACAAGCTCTCACTGCAATTTGAACTGATAAGCCAGTCTGAATTTAATAATCAAATAGTTTAAATCTATAACAAAAGGACAATTTGATTTATACTCAAGTCTTTGATGTTTTGGTGTTAAACATTTTTTTATTCAAACATTGATTGATAATCTTGCATAATCGTGTTGTAAAAAATTAATGATAATAATTCATGTTTTCTGTTTGTCTTTGAATTAGAGATTATTTAATTTTTTTTAATATTTTTTGTTTTACAGGCAAATAAAATAATAATTTAGAAAAACAGTAAATACCATATTTATCAGTTTGGCCTTCAGTTTCATTTCTGCTGTTTTCATATTGTCAATTCAATGCCCCAGTGGAGTTTATTATCAGTGTAAACAATGTAAATGATCATAGGGCCTCACAGAGGACACATTTACTGAATGTCTTTTTTACAGCTCTAATCTAATGATGAGCGCTAGAAATGAGAGTAACACTGAATAAAGAGGAGAAGAGGCTTATTCTTGTCTGTTGCCCTGCAGTCTGACCCAGAACAAGCGAGACGGAGGATGGGGCGTGGTCTTTTTGAAGGTTAAAAGCTTGTCTTATTTGTGTACTCAGAAACCCAGAGGCACTTCCACATTAAACTAACCAATCACAGAACACAAGACACACCTGTTCTTGGAGAAGGCCAGGGATTGGTTCCAGTGTAAAAATGACACCTGGGCAGGGCTCCAAGGTGTACCTGAAAACCTAGATGTTTTGTAGGAACAGTTTCTTCGCTTCAGGAGCTTTAGGAGATTGTGTTTCTTCTCATGCTTGAGACTCCATTACTATTGTCTATGCGTCTTCATCAGGTACCTTTAGACCGGTTCGAGAGGTTTGGCCTAACGTGGAATGAGCAATCATACCTTTAACAAGTGGAAGGAGCAGGAAGTGATCTTCCTCAGCTAAAGCGACGCCGCGACACAATGGCATCTCTTGTCCGGGACTCCATACTGAATGACGGCAACAGGAATTCATAGGGTAACTAATAGGTTTTTTTTTAATTATTTGAATATGTTCAACAATGTGACTAAATAATTCATAAATTGCAAAGAAAAAAAAAATATATATTTTTTATATTTCTCTCAGGTGATATATACAATAGTATAGTTTACTATTAGTAAATGCTAATAGTAAGCTATTAAAAAAGACAATGAGTCTAAAAAAAATTAATTGTATTTTAGATAAACAAAATCTTCCTTTCATTCTTTAGTGTATGAATTTTAGTCTGAAATATGGATAATTAAGATTTGTGAAACATAAAGGATTATGAGTGCCCAGCATGTTAACTTTCGCTTCCGTAATGGGTCAAACCTGTTTGATCAGTTTAAAACAAAGGGGGTATGAAGAAGAAATGTAAAGCATTAAAATAAATTATGTTCAGTAATGGAAAAAAAGTTTTTAATGTTATAATATAAGGTGGTTTGTACAAATTAACACAAATTAGACTTGTTCCATTTGAGAAACTATTTATAATCATGAAATCTGATTGCTGATACAATCTCATACACACAATTTTTCCTCTCTTCACTTGAAAGTGTTCTAATAAAAAGGTACAAGGAAGAGAAAATGTAATCTTAATTGATCTTTTCAATTTTACTTTGAGCATTGACTTTAAACAACAATAGAGCCAAAATGTAAAAATTTACTTAGCTTGGTTTCAGTAGTAAGTGAGTTATCTAATCTAATCTTATCTAATCTATTGTACAGGTGAGGGGTCAGTCAGGTGCACACTCAGGTATAGGTGACAAAGATCAGCCATTTTGATTAGCATGACTAAGCGCTTTCCTTACCACCTATGTTGTGCGACTGTAATGGGATTTGGAGGCTGTAGGCGCAATTTTGTTTTGATGAAGGTGCAACCAATTAGTCAAACTCTCCCTGGTCATGGAGACGTCTCAAAGGTCATGGTTTCCAAGGATGCAGGCCAGGGCGTACACCTAAGAAATAAACTTCTGGTGTTACAATGTTTTTGTTCTTTCTAATAACAGTTGTCAAGAAAAAGAGTAAGCGCATAGTGAAACTGGAAGTGGTCCAGTCCAAATGAGCATGCACAGTAATATGCTTACATCAAAAGCCTTTGGGGTCTGTTTCAAGATAAGCAGTGTTTAAAGGAAATACATAAAGCTATAAAAAATGGGCCAGTCATGAAAATAGATAATCATTAACAAACACCTTGTCTTGGTAAAGTACAGTAACTGATTTTATAGTGATAGACATTAGCAGAGAGTCCTTGGCTCCCCTCATGTTTCATGCCGAACTAAAAATAATTAGATTTAGAAAAAAAAAAAAAACAACTGTGGCAAACACTGGATGACTATCTCCATCTTACAAGGCAGTTTTGGATGTTATATCTTCTCTAATACTGCCTGGTAATGATGCAGATGGTCCTCCTCAAGCATCGTTACAAATGCTTTGCATCTGGGTGTGGATGTGCAGACTATGCAAATAAATGCACACACAAATAAACAAAGGAAAATATGCTATGAAAATGTGTATTCTTTGGCCGGATCATTTGAATACTATGATGCAGAAGAACTTCATTTATTGTCTCTAGGGTACATCTTACCTGGCAGTGCTTGATTGTTCACTGATGTTCTAACACTGTCTGGTAACGATGCACTCTGGGGGCTCAGTGACCATGACTTTAATAGAAAATGAACAGAAAATGCTTTCAAAATTGTGATCAAGTGTGGAATGTAGCATATTTTGACTTTAGAATGTGTTTAAATGTTCTTTAATAAATCAAGTTAATGATTTAAACCAGGAAGACTGGATGAGACTGCTTGATAAAAATAAAGGGAGTGTAATTAAAAGAAGAGGTATCAATCCTCTCACTTAGCCATCAGTAAAGTTATGAACCCCACCCTGTTACGTCCAAATGCCTTCATGAATGTTCCAAAAGTAATTCCTCCATACTCACACACCCTCTAATGTGTAATGTGCAATTCAGCGATCAGTTCATCCTCCTTTTCTTGTCTTATTGTGTGCATGACACCTGAGATCTGTGTGACAAGCACTAATTGTATTGCACCTACACAATTCACCTTTCCTGTTCACTGTGCTGAAGAGGAAGTAATGCCAGTCAGGAAAATAGAAAAAAATTAATTTTTGTGTGTGTGTGCGTTACTGATTTGAAACCCATTTCACTTATTTTGCAGGTCATTATGCAATGGAATGTGCAAAGAAAAGTCAACATTTTTATGTGATTTAAACTAGTAAATGATAAAAGAAAGATATAAATAACACAGACTGAAGGGACAACTTATATGAAAAATTAGTTTCTATGTTAAATATATCTGTAAGAATGACTCAGTAAAACATTTGGTTGTGTTCTGAATGTGAATGAGGAAATAAGGCAATTTTCTGCCCATTAAGTCATTTCAGGGGTGTGCTGTTTATCGAGAAATGAAAATTCTGTCATCTTTTACTCACCTTCATGTCGTTCCATACCTGTACAAGACAAACGATCACAGAAGAAGATATTTTGAGTAATATTTTAGCTGTTTTTGTCCACATAAATCATACTTACCAAGTTGTCTCAAAATCCATTTGGATGCTGATGCTTAATTCTGACAATACCCCTTTGAATCTCTGCTTGCACTTTATCTTTTACTAACAGATCCTTTAAACGGTTTCCTTCAAGATCTTTCTCCTGAAAAAATAAACTTAATTCTGTCATTTTCTTTTTGTCTGCTTTTATCTCTTCTACAGTCACATGAAATCAGACCCTTTCTTCTGCCTCTCCGCTGCTGTTAAATCCTCTGATTTGTGTCTTACCAGGCAAGTTTAGATGTTGATACTCTGTCTAATACTGCCTGGTAATGCCATCAATCACAAGGAATTTGATCACCATTTTTCCTTTTCCTTCCTTACCTACACTGCCACAAAGGATGAGTTTTTCATTTATTTATTTACTTTTTAAACAGTGTTTAGAGTTATCTTTTTATTTTTTTTTAAGTATTTTAAATGCTGTACCTGATATATGTACTTTTCTTAAACATGTATTAAAGAATATGGTTCTGACTCTTTATATTGTTTAATTGTATGTATGCATATTTTGCTTAAATGCACACTACATGTAAATTTATTTATTATTATTTACGTTTATTTTGGTCAATAAACAATAAAAGTGAATTTCAAACAAATAGGTATTTGACTTTGTCATTTTGTATATGAAACACAGGATTGACACATTTTGACAAATTTTTTGACACTTTTTTTGTGATTGCTTAAGATTTTTAGACATAATTGAAATTACATTATTCAGCTTGTATGCCAGGTACATTTTATTTTTTGAATGAACAGATTTAAACTATCACACTATACCTTTCAACTTTTATTTTCTACAAAAACATGCAGAGCAATAGATAGCCAGTAAAATATTTTAGAGCAGAGCAGATCAAAGCCAATTACATATTTTAGAACGGAGCAAAACTAGAAAAATATATTACTATATACATTATCATACTACACTATATTGCAGAAAGTATTGGGACACCAGCTGAGATTAGGACTTTGCTTTCTGCAGACCAGTCAATTTCTTCCACACTGACTGAATCAATCATTTCTTTTTAAACCTTGCCTGATACACAGAGGCATTGTCATGTTATAATAGAAAGGGTCCGGGGGCTGTTTCATAAAACTCAGTAAAACAGGCTTATTTCAGTTGATTTTTCACAATTCTGACTTATTTTCACTTGATTTGGTTTTCGAAAGCAAAATTACCATAGCTCAAGCTCAGTCACTGTGGCAATTTATTCTGGTAAAATAACCTGGTCAGGAGTAGGATAACTGTCAGGCTAAGCTGAGCTCCTCTAACACGGACCAATAGGAACGCATTGATATTACCACTGACTCTCTCTCACATACAATTAGTTGACTTTATTATTAGTCCAAAAATAAAAGTATACAGAAAATACACCTTAAATAATCAAATAAGTATAAAAATAGGCTTCAACCAACTGTATTTAATGTATTGTGCCCAAAATTGAATGACCTTTTTAAAAAAAAAAAAACATATGAAAACATTTTAACATAGTTGTTACTTGTGCATTCAGTTGATCTGCAGTTTCTAGCAATGCAGCCTTTCTCTCTGGTTTATGACAGCTTTTATGGTTATTAGAACATTAAAACATTACAATCTAAAATTGCTCTTTAAAGCATTAAAAATTCTAAATTAAAATCACTTAATTAAAAATTTAAATAAATAATAGAAATTAGACTACATTTTAACTGATAAGAGGAACACACATTTAACTGATTTGAGCTAGCATGGCTGTATTAAACCCATATATTATATAGATTCATTACACATAGAGTGAAATATTTCAAGCCTTTATTTCTTTACATTTTGATGATTATGGCTTACAGATAATGAAAACCCAATATTCTTTGTCTCAGAAAATTTGAATATTACATAAGATCAATAAAAAAAAGGATATTTTAAACAGAAATGTCAGGCTTCTGAAAAGTATGTTCATTTACTGTATATGCACTCAGTACTTGGTTGGGCCTCCTTTTGCTTTAATTACTGCATCAATGCGGCGTGGCATGGAGGCAATCAGCCTGTGGCACTGCTCAGGTGTAATGGAAGCCCAGGTTGCTTTGATAGCGGCCTTCAGGTCATCTGCATTGTTGGGTCTGGTGTCTCTCATCTTCCTCTTGACAATACCCCATAGATTCTTTATGGGGTTCAGGTCAGGCGAGTTTGCTGGCCAATCAAGCACAGTAACACCATGGTCATTGAACCAGCTTTTGGTACCTTTGGAAGTGTGTATCTCCATAAAGCTTGTCAGCAGAAGGAAGCATGAAGTGCTCTAAAATTTCCTGGTAGATGGCTGCGTTGACTGTGGACTTCAGAAAACACAGTGGACCAACACCAGCAGATGATGACATCACTGACTGTGGAAACTTCACACTGGACTTCAAGCAACATGGATTCTATGCCTCTCCACTCTTCCTCCAGACTCTGGGACCTTGATTTCCAAATGAAATGTAAAATTTACTTTCATCTGAAAAGAGGACTTTGGACCACTGCGCAACAGTCCAATTATTTTTCTCCACAGCCCAGGTAAGATGCTTCTGATGTTGTTTCTGTTTCAGAAGTGGCTTGGTCGCCCTTTTCCTGAAGATGTCTGAGCGTGGTGACTCTTGATGCACTGACTCCAGCTTCAGTCCACTCCTTGTGAAGCTCTCCCAAGTGTTTGAATCAGCTTTGCTTGACATCCCTGTTGCTTGTGCACCTTTTCCTACCCAAATTCTTCCTTCCAGTCAACTTTGCATTTAATATGCTTTGATACAGCACTCTGTGAACAGCCACACCTTTCAGTAATGACCCTCTGTGACTTACCCTCTTTGTGGAGGGTGTCAATGTTCATCTTCTGGATCATTGCCAAGTCAGCAGTCTTCCCCATTATTGTAGTTTCAAAGAACAAGAGATACCAGGAATTTATACTGTAGGGATGGTCATTAATTGAAACTCAAATATTCATTAAAAAATTCTACATGGCGCCGCTGATGGCAGCTATTGTGCTGCTCTTCAGTGTTTGTACTGTTTTTGTTTGTTTTTCCTGTTTTTCAAATATGGTCAGTTTTACCAGGGATGACCTGCTGAACATTCGGCAGAACACCACAAAATCTTTTACCGGATTTAGATTTTTCGGACGTTTTGCTGGACATTGTAGTTGGCGGAGCCATAGCTCTGGTCAAACGCTACAGGAGGCGCAGGCGGGGGAAGCGAGGCGGCGCGCTCGTGAAGCTTCGACAGCGCGGATTTCGAATGTCATTGCCTAGCATTCATCTGGTGAATCTCCGCTCTCTAGCCAACAAAACGGATGAACTCCTTCTCTGAACTGAACTTTGTCAGTCTCCCGGACAAACAAGGATTTTTCTAACTCTGCTGCCCTGTGTTTCACGGAAACCTGGCTAAATGGCGACATACCGGACAGCGTACTACATCTGCCTAACTTCACGCTGACCAGAGCAGATCGCGACGCAGAATCAACGGGGAAATCGCGCGGCGGCGGGACGTGCTTCTACATCAATGAGAGGTGGTGTACAGATGTAACTGTGTTAAAGAAGATGTGCTGTTCAGATCTAGAAACGCTCTTCATTAACTGCAAGCCGTTCTATTCGCCGTGGGAGTTCTGCTCGTTCATTCTCGTGAGTGTCTACATTCCACTGCAAGCGCACGTGAGCACAGCTTTACAGAAACTTGCTGATCTGATCACAGAGAGTGAGCAACAACACCCGGACTCTGTTTTAATCATTCTCGGGGACTTTAATAAAGCAAATCTCTCCCGCGGACTGCCAAAATACAGACAGCACATCACATGTCCCACCAGAGACAGTAATATATTGGATCACTGTTACACAACAATAAAGGACGCATATCACTCTGTTCCACGAGCAGCTTTAGGACTCTCTGATCACTCTTTGATTCATCTTATTCCGACCTACAGGCAGAAACTTAAATCTGCAAAGCCTGTATTAAGATCTGTTAAAAGATGGACTAATGAAACAGAGTGGGATCTACAAGCCTGTTTCTCTCTCACTGATTGGACTGTTTTTGAAGCCGCTGCCATCGATCTGGACGAGCTCACAGAGACTGTAACATCTTATATCAGTTTCTGTGAGGATATGCGCATTCCTAACAGGACTCATCTAATGTACAACAATGACAAACCATGGTTCACTGCAAAACTCAGACAGCGTCGTCAGGCCAAAGAAGATGCTTACATAAAGGGGGATAAAGTCTTGTACAAACAGGCCAAATACACACTGGAAAAGGAGATCAGAGTGGCAAAGAGGAATTACTCTGACAAGCTAAGGAACAAATCCTCTTCCAGTGATCCTGCTTCAGTGTGGAAAGGAATGAAGGATATCACCAGTTACGAGACACCATCCCCCAGCGCTCTGGAGAATCAACACCTGGCAGACGACTTGAACAAGTTTTATTGTCGTTTTGAAAAATCAACCCCACACCCGCCCTGAACACCTCTCCACACAACCTTTAACACCTTCAGCAACCCTCCTCTCCCCAACACCTACAATTCAAATCAGCGAAGAAGATGTGTGCCAGGTCTTCAGGAAGAACAAAAGAAGGAAAGCACCAGGCCCAGATGGTGTGCCACCAGCCTGCCTAAAAATCTGTGCTGACCAGCTGGCCCCCATCTTCACACAGATCTTCAACAGATCACTGGAGCTGTGTGAAGTCCCCTCATGCTACAAATGCTCTACCATCATCCCCGTCCCAAAGAAATCCCAAATTACTCAAATTAATGACAACAGACCTGTGGCCCTAACGTCTGTAGCCATGAAATCATTTGAAAGACTGGTTTTGGCTTATCTGAAGGACATCACCGGACGCTTACTGGACCCCCTGCAGTTTGCCTACAGAGCAAACAAGTCTGTGGATGATGCTGTCAATATGGGACTGCACTTCATCCTGAAGCATCTGGACCAGGGATGAGCAACTTCGGTCCTGGAGGGCCACTGTCCTGCAGAGTTTAGCTCCAACCCTAATCAAACACACCTGAACCAGCTAATCAAGTTCTTTAAGATCACTAGAAAGCTACAAGCAGGTGTGTTTGATTAGAGTTGGAGCTAAACTCTGCAGGACAGTGGCCCTCGAGGACCGAAGTTGCCCATCCCTGATCTGGACAGACCAGGGACTTACGTGAGGATCCTGTTTGTGGACTTCAGCTCCGCTTTTAACACCATCATCACGGAAACCCTTCAAAATAAACTATCTCAGCTCTCTGTCCCCACCTCTGTCTGTCAGTGGATCAACAGCTTCCAGACAGACAGACAGCAGTTAGTAAAGCTTGGTAAATTCACATCCAGCACTCGTACCATCAGCACTGGAGCTCCTCATGGCTGCGTACTCTCGCCACTGCTCTTCTCCCTCTACACCAACAACTGCACTTCTAAAGACCCCTCTGTCAAGATCCTGAAGTTTGCAGACGACACCACACTGATCGGCCTCATCCAGGATGGTGACGAGTCTGCTTACAGACAGGAGGTTAAGGAGCTGGCTGTCTGGTGCAGCCTTAACAACCTGGAGCTCAACACGTTCAAAACTGTGGAGATGATAGTGGACTTCAGGAGAAACCCCCTGCTCTCCCCAACTCACCATCATGAACAGCATTGTGACTGCAGTGGAGTCATTCAGATTCCTGGGCACCACCATCTCCCAGGACCTGAAGTGGGATATTCACATATACTCTATTGTGAAAAAGGCCCAGCAGAGGTTGTACTTTCTTGGCCAGCTGAGGAAGTTCAACCTGCCACAGGACTTCCTGAAACAGTTCTACTCCGCCATCATTGAATCCATCATCTGCACTTCAATAACTGTCTGGTTCAGCTCAGCTACCAAATCTGACTTCAGAAGACGACGGAGAGTAGTCCAGACTGCTGATCGAATCATTGGCACAACCCTCCCCACTCTCCAAGAGCTGTACTTATCCAGAGTGAGCAAAAGGGCTGGCAAAATCACTCTGGACACCTCACATCCAGCACACTCCCTCTTTGAACTGTTGCCGTCTGGTCGACGTTACAGAGCTCTGAGCAGCAGAACGACCAGACACAGGAACAGTTTCTTCCCTCAGTCAATCCATCTCATGAACACTCAACAATAAATGATGTAACACACAACTATAATACATTATCCATTCACCACACTCACTTATTTTTATTTTCTCATTTCTAATTATACTTGACCTGTACATACATAGTTGTCTATATTATATATTGTGTTTTTGCTGCTTTGTACATTGCCTATTTGGATATTATTCTTTTATTATCTGTGACCTGTCCTGTTGCTGTCTTTCTGTTGCACTGTGGAACTTCTGTCACTACAACAAATTCCTTGTATGTAAACATACTTGGCTAATAAAGCTCATTCTGATTCTGAAATATTCTAATATTTTGAGATACTGATTTTTGACTTTCATGAGCTGCAAGCTCTATTCATGAAAATTAAAACAAAAACTTTTGAAATGTTTTACTTGACATGTAATGAATCTAAAATATATGAAAGTCAAGTCAAGTCACCTTTATTTATATAGCGCTTTTAACAATACAGATTGTGTCAAAGCACTTAACAGTATCAAATCGGAGGATAGAGTGTCAGTAATGTATAAAAATAAGATTAAACACTCAATTTTCAGTTAAGGCATTTCATTACTGAGTTCAGAGATGTCATTGTCTAGCTCAGTTTAGTTTAAATAGTATCTGATAAATCAAGTTGACGATAATCACTAGAAATTAAGTGTCCCCAACTGAGCAAGCCAGAGGCGACAGCGGCAAGGAACCAAAACTCCCTCTGAAAGTTTCACTTTTTGAAATAAATTACAAGAAAAAATAAACTTTTTCATAATATTCTTTTTTTTTATTTTTTTTTTTATGTACCTGTATTTGCATGGCCTAACAGATGAAAAATATACCTGTGACGTGTCAGTTATGCACTGAGGAAAACGCAATGACTAAAATGCATTAAACAGTACAAATATTCACTGTTTTCCATGCTGGATCGATCGATTTGATCCATGATCGACATTAGAATAAGCGTGCACATCAAATTATCCTGACTCATTGAACATGGATCTTAAACTGAATTTAAATAGTCGTTTATGAAACCGCTTTAGTCCTGATTGATGTGTTAGGTTATTTCAAGTCAGGTTTTGGACTTTAATCCCTGTTTTTATTAGCCTCTTTTATGAAACAGCCCCCTGCCCAAGCATTGCTATAAAATTAGAAGCACACAATTCCTTATATCATTATATGCTTAAACATTAAGATTTGTACTCATGGGAATTACTAAAGTAGTCAAACCTGTTCATTAGAAGGGGTTGTCCCAATGCTTTTGGCAATATAGTGTATAACATTTTGGACTGTTTTGGACTGACCTAGCGAGTGTATATGTGGATGTAACTCAGACAGACAGCATGACTTTATCATCCAGTCCACTAGATGGCAGCCCTTCCACCATGTGGTCTTGATGATTTACAATAACGAATAAACCGACCTACTTCCGTATCACGCTTTGCGACATATAGTTTAAAAATAAAAATTAATACTTTCTATCAAACCATATTTGTTGACCAACAGACATGTCTGGAATTCCTCCGGATTCTTGGCAACCCCCCACAGTATCGCTGGACACAACGTGAGTCGCAGAATAGACATTAGTAATAGATGTGTGAGTGAATGAGTCACGTTTTGATAACACAGAAGTAAAGCTGTGATCATTGCTTTCATTATTTATAGATGTAGAAAAACGTAAAGCTTTGCCGCATGTTTGTATTAAACAAGTTAAAGATCTAATCAGGTTGATCAGTTGTACTGGTTAGATTGTTTTAGATCAGAGATGGTGCTGTGATACACAACTCAAAATTCACGCGTTCAGTGATTCTTTTGCGTTGTGATGTAACGTTAATTACGTCGTCCCGTATTCATTTTAATTTATTATATTAAATGATTGTAATTTTTAAGTTTATTTTAACTTTTAAGTCTCTAAAAGATGTTGCATGGTCTTACATACAGCAGCTAGATGATGGAGTGTGTTGTGAATTTTGATATTTTGCATGGCAAATACTACATTCACAAACAAACATTTGCTAAATGTATAACTTACCAAAACTGTGACTGACTTTTACTAGAAGAGGAGTCACTGAAAAAGTCCTTTATGCTTCTTGAAAGAAAGAAACCCTATTAAACTTTCAGGAGAAATATTTACAATGTAATACCCCTACTCTACATCCCTAATTATTAAGGGTTTTGAAAGGAAATATTAAGATTTAAGATTTTAATATTAAGACTTTTTCCAGAATGCTAATATTTTAAAGGAATCTTTACTTTTATCAACCATCTGTTTCAATCTGTTGTAATAAAAAAAAAATAATAATTTGTAGCTACTTAGCATATTACGACCAGCCCTCACTTTACACTGTCTTTCCAGGATGGGAACTGTCGTGCTAGAACTGTACTGGAATCATGCGCCAAAAACCTGCAAGAATTTCGCAGAGCTGGGCAGAAGAGGATATTTCAACAACACCAAGTTCCACCGGATCATCAAAGACTTCATGGTTCAAGGAGGCGATCCAACAGGGACAGGTGAGGATAAAAGGAATACTCATCATTCAACACTCCTTTTAGATATTTCATTTGACAATTCCATAAAATGAATCACAGTACGCTGATTTAAGTGGATGTTGAGAAATGGCATAAAGGCGGTGAATGTTTTATCAAGCAAAACAATCTATTTTGTCGTCAGTACAATGGACTTCCATTTTAATATGCTGTCCGTTTGTAAAATGTATTTAATTACATATAATTTATTTTATGTCTGCAGGTCGTGGTGGTGCATCTATATATGGCAAGCAGTTTGAAGATGAATTGCATCCAGAGTTGAAATTTACAGGTGAGTAAAATAACAAATAATAAATAGAGTAGATTTAATAGTATTGTTAAAAGCACGGCTATTTATAAAACTATGAAAAGTTTGTAAGCTTCTCAGTAGATCCCATAAGTAGAATAAATTGCTCGGGAAATATTTTGTCAGTTCACAAATCTACGGCATACTTTTATTAAAAAAATTATCCAGCATAAGAACTAGTTTATAGCTTAAGTTTTTATATTACAAATCAGCCTGTGCTTGATTTATTTGTTTATTTTGTAGGTGCTGGAATTCTCGCAATGGCCAATGCAGGGCCAGATACAAACGGAAGCCAGTTCTTCCTCTCCTTGGCCCCCACACAGTGGCTGGATGGGAAACACACTATATTTGGACGGGTCTGCCAGGGCATTGGAATTCTTAATCGTATTGGCATGGTTGAAACCAATAGTCAGGACCGCCCTATGGATGACATTAAAATTCTGAGAGTGAATCTACCTAACTGAGACATCTGCTTACATAAAAGTTTATGCCTTATTTTTGTACAGTCCTTTTATTACATTAAACTTTCAGAGTTTTCATAAAATATACTCTCTGCTCTCTTGATTCCCCCTGTACATATCCATGGCCACATGGTGGTGTCTTAACTATATGAGTTTTGGTTTATTACAGAAAAAAGTCTATTTAATGTGTACATTCTTTTACATTACACCAAATGACACAGAAAGGTTAATAATTATTTGGAGATGTAATAGGAGATGACAATCATGATTTCAGCACAGTCACACTGCATTAGTTGCTCATATATTTGAAATGCTTTCATTGAAACAGAACAAGAGAAAACTTGATCATACAATTTCTCATATCAATTATAGAAATAAAGCATACTCATGGCACAGCACAAGGTCACCTACAGAATATGCAATCATAAATCATTGTCTTTTCTAACTCCTGGCAATGATGCTAATTATTAAATATTCAATATTTAAAACTGCATATTGAGTAAATGTTAGGCAAAAAGATTTTAAAAGGGTTAAACAGAAATAGCACACACAACATTGTGTAGCAGTGATGTTTTTGGCAGAACATCAGTTAGAACCAATATCACCATAATCCTGGTTTTCTGGACAGATGTTTTATAGTCCTAGACTTCAAAGGATTTTTATGGAAAACCCAGATTTCTGAATGCAGCTATCCTGGATTAAGCTTAATCTGTGTCTATGGAAAAAAGTAAACAAAGCCATAGAGGTTATGACCCACAAAATCCTATTATTGTTGGAGCCTAAAAATGGGTGCTTGTTCGCTATGAGTAGTATCAATTATTTGAAAGCATTGCTTTTTATCATCTGGGAGATTGGGAAAATGACCAGACAGAAAGAAAAATAATTTCTCTCTTCAGTCTGTTTATTGTCTCTCTAAAATGCATGAAACACACTTCTATATAAATAAAGATATGTATGATTTAGACTAATCTGAAGGATGTTAAAAAGATTCCCCCACTACATAATCTATGTTATTTTTTTATTTTTTTTTTACATTTATACTGTTTTTGTTTTATATGTATAATAAATCTAAAAAAGATACTAGAATATGAGTTTAAAAAACTACTATAAAAGACAGCATACTACAAAACATATAACTATAAAAATACATATATCTCCCTATCCATGACTTGTATTTTCCAAAAACCTTGGTGCTGATTAAGCACATTTTACATAATGCCCTCAAGGTATGTGAAACACTTAATATCACTGAAAGAAATATCAATAAAGCTTTTACCATGGATCATATAAAAACAGTGCCTGAAGGCTCAA
This sequence comes from Barbus barbus, assembly GCF_936440315.1. Taxonomy (NCBI): domain Eukaryota; kingdom Metazoa; phylum Chordata; class Actinopteri; order Cypriniformes; family Cyprinidae; genus Barbus; species Barbus barbus. The sequence goes on along the minus strand of NC_136741.1, from coordinate 23,185,025 downwards.
TTTATCTCATAGCAGGTTAACTTGCATGAGAAAATCATAAAGAAAATCTCTAATAAGCTGTCCCCTGAGAATACCCAACTGTCAAAATGCATGACTGCTTTGTTCATCATGGCTGCTCTGCTTTAAGGGAGTTTGCACTTATGTACAGTATGTGTTTGTATAGTAAAAAGATCTGCATCTGTAAAAGCAAGATTCAGTGTTTGCTGTGAAACAAATAATCATTGTTTTTTTAAAAGTATTTTGTAAAAAGGTGGGCTCACAATCAGCACTAATAGACTGCAGTCCATAAATAATGTTTTATATAAAACAAGGCACTATTAACTTGCTTAATGCAGAAGGATATATGCAGTTGTGTCAGCTGTTGTCTTACGTTAAACTTTTGCCTTTTTAAGTACTAGGCCACATACTGTAACTAATTTCTTCTTCATAATGAAAAACTTAATCAATTTTCCCATTAGGACTAATTGACTGAACTGCTATTTAATATATAGGTACAATTGGCGTAATGGCAGTTGAAGATTAAAGGTTGTCTGGGGTCTTTTCTCTGTCTGTACAGGATGACAGAGTATAATCATGTGCCGAGGGTCTCTGAGACTGAGGTAGATCCTCTGCTGGAGTGCATGCCATCTGGAGACGCTGAGGACAACACACACAAAAGATTTTTCACTTATCCCTATTACATTTCAATCCATAGGAAATGAAAGAAATTCATTCCTGTTGTGAAACAACTGTTGCCTGCTGGTTCTGTTATAGGTTTCAGAAACATTTCCAGACATTACAATTTTCAATAAATTGTATTTTCTTGACAACACCTACCTCCCAGAAAGTCCCTTTCCCCTTGTAGAGTTTGTAAATCATGTTAATGGGGATGAGAGAGAGAGAGGATACTGCGAGGAACCAGCCAATACTGTATGCCCACCACGGATACATATATGTGTTATTAAACTTCAGGGGAGTGTACTTGACCAGAGAGAAGATAAAGGTGCCCTACAGAACACAATTGACAAAAATGTATTTTGATTATTTTTTTTGTTGTTGTTGTTTTTACATATGGTGCATATCAAATACTGTGTTTTGCTCAAATGTGTTCCCATTTTACCCTGTGATAGAAACAGACTTACTACGCAGACAGAAGGGGTGACATAGAGCCAGCAGTACTTCATCATGGGCCAGGGTTTGTAGCCAATCATGTCTTCTATGTTCTCATAGAATCGGTCAGCACCTTGGAGAGAATAAGCACATAAAGCCCAATGAAAAAGTAGTAAGTACAATTTTAATGCACATTTAACCCTTCTGCAACCTTATGGACATTTTTGTCCATTTTATTTTTTATTTTATATATATATATATATATATATATATATAATTTTGCCTGTGTTAATGCTAACTGCATAAATCTTGGTTCAGGTGTGTATTTTTATTGGAATTTTAATATTCCACCCTCATTTCCTTTAATAAATCTATTTTACACTAGGTACAAAAACTAGTTCCTCTCAGTGCCTTTTGGACTATTTTTGGGCTATTTTTAATCGCAGTGCCGTTTAACTGTAAAATGATGCAATTTTTGTTAATAGGCTTTCATTCTTTTGGCAAGGCTTAAAATTTTTATTTTTGACTATTTTTTACCAGATGGTGCCATTTTTTCAGGTTTGGTCTATAAAGGGTCTATAAAGCAAATACTCACTTTATTCCTGTTTTCTGCTTCTGCATATTATAGAGCCAATTGGATAAATAATGCAGCTATAATTGTGTGGGTGTGTTGGTATATATGTCAGAGTGTGGTTTGTATATGTGTCATAAACAAATTGTGTGTGTGTGTGTGTGTGTGCTTGTAATATCTGAGAAAGAAAAACTCTACTGTAAATCACAAATCCAACCACTGTGTGCACCAGTGGAGTTTTGCTGGCATTAAATGGGGAAAATTTAGTACTGCGTCCAAACAAAATCTTACTGTAAGCTAATTTTTTGAGATATCCACCTCACATTTGAAACACAACTTGTTTATATTTATGGCTTTGATTTTCTAGCAGGTTTAGAGTTCAACATGTTTCATATATAAAATATTCATAAAATAAGATATAAAATATTGTTCATAAACTTAAACCTGTATAACTTTTTTTTTTTTTCACTTTGTAAACTTTTTTTACTTCAACAATAATCTGCCATGGGTCGTCTTTAAAATGAGACCAAACTTAAGTCTGTGCTCCCAAGCTTCCAATTTTTATGACCATTTTCTGACATTGCCATTTTTGTCCACTATGGACCTAAGTGTTACTTTTTTTATTGATGCACAAGGGTTAAGTGTAGGCTACTCACCATATACCCAGCCAATGGCCACAGACTGACAAGTAGCCAGGAACAGGAGAGTGGCTCCACTACACACGTAATGATCAAACAACTGAATGATGTACAGACCACCCTGTGAAACAGAAAGTAGGATACTTATAAAAGCAATGATATTCTAATGAACAGTATGCAAAGCCATAGACTGTACATGCCTTATCTTTGATTTCGGTGTAACATAAGTGAATAGCAAATCTGAGCTGATTAAAGGTTGACTGTAAGGTTGCTTGTTTTTGAATTTATTAGCTGAATTGTCTTGGGCCCACCTCTGTGATCATGAAGAGGCCCGTCAGGTAGCAGACAAGGCAAATCCCTAAAAGCAGCAGCTCTCTTCTAAAGCCACGTCTCAACACCGTGGGAAAGATATCTGTCACTGACGTCATTATGCTTTCCAGTCCAACAAACTGAGTGACACAAAAAAGGGCATTGGATGGGGAGGCAGGAACAGGCGGAAGAGCAAAGCAACAGATGTTAAGCTAAGAAAGAGAAGGAGGTCTAACCTGGCTGTCCAAGCCCAAGAGGATGATCATGATAAAGAAACACACAGCCCAGAACTGGGACCATGGCAACATTGTCACCGCCTGAGGATACACTATAAACACCAGTCCTGGACCTGACGACAGCCAAGGGAGGAGGTTCAATGACCAACACCACCTAAAGTATCTTACAGTATCTATGCATTACCCCTACCATTACATAGCGATCAAATAAATAATGGGATGTGAACTGAAATCCAGTAGGATGACAAATAACAGAGTCCGCCTTAATTTGTTTGATTATTAAAGACCATTGGCATAGGCAGTGACATTTACGTATTACAACAATGTTATTCCATTCAAATTTAAATTTGATAGTTCATTTGGTATGTTGGAATGCATTAAAACAATAAAACAACAATAAAAAAAAAATATTCTTACTTACCAGACTCGGCCACAAGGGATATGTCCACCCCCTGCTCCTGTGCCATGTGTCCCAGAACAGAGAAAATGGCAAATCCACCTAAAAAACTGGTTCCGCTGTTCAGCAAGCAGAGGTAGAAAGAGTCCCTGTAGGAACATGTTTTAGAAATGCTCAAATTAACAGTCACATCACAAATATGGTGTCTTTAGTGTACAAATGGTAAAATATTGTGTAATATTTGGTAGAGAGAGCGAGAAGAGAGAAAAGGACCATATTTAAGTTACATTTCAGAACTACAGATTAAATTAATCTCCTTTATCAGTTCAAATAAAATATTATACTTTATATTATGCACACTCACCTATAACAGTTATTGTTATATTGATTATAGCTTCCAAGAGAGCTGAGGTATCCAAGACATATGGCGTAAGAGTAAAAGACTTGAGTACCAGCGTCCATCCAAACCTTACAAAGACCAAACGAGCGATACAATTCAGAAAGAGCAACATAAAAAACAGGATATAGCAAAAAAACTATTGAGATGGTTGATTAATTTATTAATCTAGATTTTCAGTAAACCATTCTAGGCTTTCGAATGCCTTTACCTGTGGGTCAGCTAGCCTTGTCAGATCTGGGTACATGTAGTAGTGGATGCCGTTGATGGCACCAGGTAAAGTGACCCCTCGTAGGAGTAGTATCAGGAGCATAACGTAAGGGAATGTTGCTGTGAAATAGACTGCCTATAAATATAATAATTATTTTAGTTAGGCTTTTAATTGAAAGTGATATACAGTATCTGAGTATTGCATGCTAAAAATTGTTTCCTGATACTGGTAATAAAAATATTTGAAATATTTGCATATTTAAGCCATTTGCAGGGCATTTTGTAATTACACTCTTAACTATTTCATAACAGGTAGGCCTAATACGAATGTGTGTAACCTTCCCAGTAGATTTCACGCCTTTCCAGATGCAGAAGTAGATCAGGATCCAAACAAGTAAGAGAAGAAGAGCCAAGTCCCACCTTACTGTGCCCAAATGCTGTATTCCACTGGACAGTCGCAAAACTCTGTAACTGAATATGCAGAAAGCATTTAAACAATATAATAAAACAGTGATTTATATAAATGAACTTGCTATATGTGAAATGACAGACACAAGCAAAACATTTTCATATTCATTTCATACACCATGGTACCATGTCCAGTAAAATCTATAAGAATGTCTTTAATATTAATTGTTATTATATATTCAGTGAATGTTAATTGCATTTTTATTTAACTCACCGCCAGAATTCCATCACAGAGGAAGAGGCATTAAGCGGAGACGTCCACCCTGAACTAGAATTCTTCCCACCAAGCACAATACAAGCATCTAACACCAGAGAGATACAAATGGATGAAAGCATATAACATATGGTAACAATCATGAAGAAGCCATATACCCAGACCTAGCCTGATGAAATTTATCAAAACATCTGGTTCATACATAGTAGCTAAACAAGATTCTATACATTTCCTACTCTATTCCTGGCATAAGCATCAATGTTTGATAAAAGGGAAAATACATGATCTAATAATATAAGTAGTTGCAGTGTGTTTACTGAGACATATAATATAAACAATGTAATCACGATCCAAAAAATCACAAACTTGTGTGAAAATGCTAGATATGCCTACTTAATTAAATTCCTCCAGAACATAATTAAAATGTATTACTTTGACGAGATTTAAAAAAAAGAAAATATTCATGGGCCAGCACCCAATCAAAAACCCAGCCTATGAAACCATATACTGGTAATTGTATTTCAAGGCCTACATGCATTCACATACATATATTTGACCTTTAACCAAAAATGTACCTGTGTTCCACAGATTGCTGCAGCTGGCCCAGGGCAGTTCCACACTGAAGGCTGAGAAAAGGTACAGGAAGGCCCAGACTATGATGATGATGTAGGTAATTGAGCCATACACAATAATAATTTGACTTGCATAACCCATTCCTGAAAAAGAGAGTTGTGTTAACACGGATTTTTAAAAACAAATGTTAACTTATTTTTCTTGCCAATAAACTGAAATCATGTAACATGCAGTATGCAATAAAAATATGAAAAAGTACATGCTAGAGATAGAGGACACTGTTTTAAATTTAATAACGTATTTATAGTTTAGCAATTAGCAATAAAACTTGGTGCTGTGGATCACTAAATCAGTATAATAGGTGAAAACTATATGCTACAAACCTTTATTTCAAAGAGACACACAAAATATGTAATTTAACTACATTTTAAGAAGCGTCACATAATGCATACAAATTGAGAAGTGAGCAACCCACCTTCAAAAAGAGGACAGATCTTTCTCCAACATGTGATGCCTCCCTGACTGGTGTACTGACCCAAAGATGTCTCAAGCACAAAAAGCGGGATACCACAAGTAAGCAGGTAAAGGACATATGGAATGAAAAAAGCCCCTAAGGATTTAAGAGAGTCATTAAAATATTATATACTATATATTATATTAAAAATAGATAGATAGATAGATAGATAGATAGATAGATAGATAGATAGATAGATAGATAGATAGATAGATAGATAGATAGATAGATAGATAGATAGATAGATAGATAGATAGATAGATAGATAAAACCATAACCAACCCTATCATAAACTATCTAAAGTATTGTCCAAAACGACTTACCACCTCCATTTTTATAGCAAAGATATGGGAACCTCCAAACATTTCCAAGCCCAATGATAGCTCCGGCCACAGTTAGCAGAAATTCAATCTTGTTTGCCCATTGGCCTCTCTCTTCGGGACTTAAATCAGCCTGTTGATTCCCTGTCCGCCTGGTGGAGGAGCCTGCCATACTCACAGTGCTTACGCTTGTGTCTGTCGGCGGGGGCTTACGTAGGTGTGTGTGTACGATTCGAAGAAGCGAGTCTAGTCACAGTGAATATCTGACTTACTGGGGTGCTTGTGTATGACCGTGATTCTTTTCCACAGCTTTTAAGCATTACCAGGGTGGGCGGCGGGTGATCAGGCTGCCAGGTGTTTTTATCCTCAGGGCGAGAGTAGAGATGTGTTAACTTGTTCTGCCACTTAGTTTATTAGTTATGTGACTACAGGCATTTTTAATGATAAAAAAAAGGTTTCTTCTCAGCCGTGTATCTAGCATGCTGTCAATCATGCCGTGACCTGTGCAGTTCTTCTAGTGCCCTTTACTCAGCTTCTGGTTATGGAGGTTATGAGGGGTTGATCTGCTGACTCTAGTAACCCGACAGCTGCTAGCCATTATCTCTGTACTTTCATCTTTGTTCAGTGATTTCTGAGACATGGGGAAAAAATGGGTACCTGTCAATAGCAAATTTTCCAATTTGATTACAACTAGAATGTTCTTAAAAATGTACTATTTGATTTCTCTTTATGAAAAAGTATAACATTCAATCCCCCTAAAATCATTTTAGACCAGCAGAACTTTATACTTCCTATACTGCTGGCTACAAAGGAGGTTAAATAAATGTATATAAAGTAGAAATATAAATATCTATCTTTTATAGAAACATTACAACTGTGTCCTGACACAAGGAATTTCACAATAGAATATTCTATGTCGGTACCAAAAGATTTTTAAAAATATTATCTACATTTATTTTTTTTATTTAATTTTACACAGTAATTGTGTTTATAATCCCAGTATTTCACAACTATGATAAATCAGCTTTGACACATAATAATAAAGAAAATGTTTGGGATTTGTGTGTGTTTATCTAACAAACAAGGGGCCTTTTATGAATTTACTCTTTGAATTAAATATTAAGGTGCTGTTTTTTCCTATGCTGCCATTTAAGGAGTCCGATATGAGGAATGTCACTAGTTATTTTGATTTAGACTGTGTTTATGGCATCTGTTCATTGCTTTCATGGGAGATATTTATATCTGAGAAGTGCTTGGTTATGGCTATAAGCTGCATTAGCAAGGTCAAGATGGCCTTGTTTTAAGGATAAACTGCTCAAAAATATGATTTGATGCATAATTTAATAATAGAAAGGATCCAGCATTGCAATAAATGATGCAAGCTTTAAGTTCTCATACTATCTTGGATGAATTTAGTGTTTTTATAACTTAATTTGACCTGTAAACTTGCTCTGCAACCTCTTTGTCTCTAGTGTCTTGAATCCGCCCTCCTTACAAAATTCATGCTTATATCATCTCAATAAATGACTAATGGGAACATTACACAACAGCTTTTATAACACAGGATTTGATATAACTCAGGACTGAACTGTTTTTTTAAAAATCTGTTATTTAAGAGCTGAATCATCTGAGTGATTGCAGATTCTTTGGAATGCATCTTTCCTGTTGGATTAGGTGAAGGATGAGAAGGCACTGTAGATACATTAACTGAATGGCATTTATTAACTGATGTATTGTATAAGCTGATACAATATGCCTCTTAAATATTTTCTTTGAGAAAAATGTCTTAAAATTGTCTGCTTGGCAATCAGATTAAATTAAATTCAAGGTATTTTAAGTATTTAGAATTAAAACAGTATTTTATTAATATACAGTACAACTGTTGTCTATATATTAGTGAAATCATAATAATCATTCTATAATTTGTGGTAGTTTATTACCAGCAAGTCGATTTAAACACACAATAATGTAGTCCTGTAGCTTTACAAATTGTCAGAAAGATCAACACTGATAAGCAAGGCGAGTTTTGTACGAATATGATTCAAGTATTGACAATTTAATTACACTTAATTACATCAAGTGTATGAACATTTTTCAACACCTTTGGCAAATTCTTCTAGAATCACATCAGCTATGCCTGTCAATTTGTATGATGATATTTTGCACAACTTCTGCGCAGTTAACATATTTTACTCGGCCTAGATGTAGAGCAGGGCCAACTTCTATATTTTCTTTTTAAAATTAAATCATAATAATATAAAGGTAAATAACTATTTGTTGCAATATGTTTACAATATAGTTTGTGCAATTAACAAAATATTAATGAATCAAAATTTGGTCAATTGTCACTCTAAGTAAACATCCATTTTATTTAGCCTTGTATATACACCTTGTTAAGATCCACGTAGACATCCACATTTTTATTTTGCTTGCAGATCATTATACATAATATCATAATAGTCTGAAGTGCATCTTGACATTTTTAGTTCATGTTTTGTTTTCCTTCATTCTCTGCAGTTTCAAGAGGTATAATAGTAAAATATAATAATAAAAATAATCATTATATTGCCTATTTAGCTTGTATGCCCAAAGGATTTAAAACAAACAAACAAATCATCATGTGTATTATTTTTGTGTTTTGCTATATAAATATGAAACAGTTAAATATGATATTTAATTTGATATAGTTAAATAATTGGTACTTTGTTTAAACATGCTTAACTGTTACACAGTGAAGTTGCATTCTCAGGTGCAGTTAAATGTGAAAACCTTTCTTTTACTGCAAGATCATGCCTCCATGTCAGAAATATCAGGTCCAGCCCCGGATGCCAGATCCTGTCAGAAAACATCCATTTTGTCTGGTAACAGAACAACTAGTCAGCAAATCGTCTAATACCCAAAACCCATCATCACCAGCGAGTCTTGTCTGGAACTTGTCTGGTACCCAAAACTGTATTAATAGTCTTCTATGAGTAAAGCCAGAGAAGAGTAGAAGCAGGAGATGAAGTGATGATGAGTTTATTGAATAATCACTTGCGTATGTTTCAGTGCTTAGACTTCGTCTGACCAGTAAAAAGTGTTATTATACCACAAGCCATAGCAATGGAAAATCAGTACTTCACAACTGTGACATCAAAAACCTTGAAAAAAAATCTCTTACTCGTGAAGACAAATAGCCCTTGAAACCACACATCATAAGACTAAACAACAATGGAAAAATAATAATATGACTAATCGATGGTTATAATGAATATTATAAATGATTATATGATTAAATGGAATAATAAAAATGATTAAATGATAAATGAGAATGAATGAATGAATGAATGAAGGAAGGAAGGAAGGAAGGAAGGAAGGAAGGAAGGAAGGAAGGAAGGAAGGAAGGAAGGACTATAAAATAAAGTAAAACTTGACTCAAATGTATGATTGCTCTCTTGAAGCAAGACAGTTTGCATTTGAGGATCCTTAGATCCGTCATTACCAAACTGCCAGTTGTGTGTGTGTGTGTGTGTGTGTGTGAAAGAGAGAGAGAAAGAGAGAGAGAGAGAGAGAGAGAGTACTAAAGTACAAAAGAACAAATATTTACTTGTCCTCAGAACATTCCAGCCTGATCTTGTTTATGGGAAAGGAATATTGGGCGTCCAAGGGTTTAGACATTTAAGAAAGCTAATGTTTTTGTTCTTCATTAAATGATATCACAAATGTCTTAGCTGACAAAAACTTGTCCAAAAACAATAACAAAGGCAATTTTGCTAAATCAGAAATAACAGGTTTTTGTTCTGTATGTCTAATGTTTACAAAACCAGACTTGTGGATGGTCTGAAAGCCAGTATCTAATCTCTGGATATGAGTTTCAATCCCATCAATCAAACTAGGATTGAGTTTCAATTCCATTTCCACCACTAGGCTTTACAGCTCAGTGCATGTAGCCTATATAAGCAGCTTTCTGCCAGCTTCTACATAACCTTAATAATGAGTAAATAAATAAATAAGTAGAGATAACCTGTATAAATTTGGCTATTTTGAGATAATGGTCATTTTTGAGATAGGCTATACTGACCAATTCACATTATTTTCATTCTGTTTACTAACAATGCAACTCACCAAATATTCATTTGAATTGAAATGATTTTATAATCTTACCTGTTATATAGAGATTCCGCTAAGAAAACAGCACTTTGAGGTCTCATTTTCAAGACACTGAGTTGGCGCTATTTGGGTTTGTTTGAAACGAGAGAGTCCTCGAGTGCGGTGTGTGGTTTGCATAGGCGAAAATTACTAATGATGATAATGATGATAATAATAATAGGCTATATACATGTGATATCAAATAATTATTAATAAGCTGTATTTTTCTATTTCTTAAGATAATTAGTGGTGCTTCCCTGTGAACTGGCAGCCACAATGCCATGATGCCAATTAATTGGGGTTATTACAGGTGGTTGTCACGGCTCTCAGTAGGCTATTTTTAGGGTGTTATGGGTAGGCTATGTTATTTTTTTTTTTATTTTTTTTTTGTAATAGGCGTGATATTTTTTTCAAAAAGAAATAGATAAAATTTTAAAAACTAGGTTTCTGACACGTGACTTAAATCAAATCCCCCAAAATATTGAGAAATGTTTTTCGTACCAAAATAGGCCACCACTACAGATGTTAAAGCTAGACTGCACCTGAAAAGTGTCTAAAAGTGTTTCACGTATAGCATAAATGTGATTATTATGCTATTGATGCTTATTATGAACTGGAAGGCTCTCGACATGAAATCATAATGATCAAAAAAGAGGAGTATACAATCTTTAGACTGATTTTTTTTTTTTTTAATTGCTTTGAATAGGACATTTTTGGTGATAAAATGTCACTTTTCTTGCTCTAAACATTTTCTTAAAATAAAACAAGACCTGATATATTCCAACCCAATGAGCAATAGTAATAATACATGTTTAACTCATGTTTTTATTAAATTAATTTAAATGTACATAAAAATGTTTTAATTCCCTTGTTAGATTATTTGTGTGTGTTGTCATTCCAAAGTCTAAACCAGATTTGAACCTCCTAAGAATCATACATTTCTTTGTTCTTCTTTTACATGCTCTTGTAGCCTTTGCTGCCATCTAGTGTACTAAGTAGACAGCTCACAATGGAAAGACGACATAATGTTCACCATTTCTGTTTTTTTTTTTCTTGAGAGCTATCCATCTTGTTCTCAGACATTCAAACATGCATCAGAGCAAACATTTAATGACATTTCCAGTTTTAATGTTGACATTACATTTAATCACATTCATTTTATTATACAAGCCTTTCTCTTCAAAAGTTTATATGACTGAAAATAACATTCAACATGGGGCATGCCTGCTTTGCATTGTAAGAATGGGGAAGGGTTGCGACCGCAACATCAAGAGATTATAGGAGATCTCCGATCTGTTTATAGAGACTGCAATGTCCATCTAATGGAATGACTGTCAAGGCGTTGCTCTTTCTACAAATGGCTATGGCAAAAGTAGTGTCTGTTGCGCCAACACAAACGAACACAGGAGAAGCTGACTGCAACTGCATACCCATATATGTTATGTACATAAACAGAATTACATACAAGAAATGTAAATACTGTATAAAGAAACAATCAAAAAATCGAATTGAAATCGGAATTCTTGAGACAAAACATTAACATTAACACATCTTTTCATCGGGGAGGATAGAAACATCGAGTGTAAATCACCTCATCTGAGCATTTTACAAGTCCATCTCTGTGTGGTACATTCATACAGAGAGTAAGACAGTTTTGGAGCGAGACAGTTTGAGGAACTTCAGAAATGCAGTCTCTGGTAAAGAGTCCATGCATGGGCAGCTCTCGTTCTCTCTCTTTAACTCTGACACTTTTGAGACACATTCACATTAATGTACAGTACATCACAGTCATTGAGCTTCGCCTAAGCTTTATTATGACAATGTAAATCTACCGCCAATAGGACAGGTCATTCGATAAGGTCACTGCGAAACCCTCTTCAAGTGGAAAACCATCCCAGGTTTAGATGAGAACTGAATTAAAATCACTCGATGAGAGTTTCAATGTTGGTTTCATGGAAACAGAAAAAAAACTGAAAGGTTTAAACTATTTCCCATTTAGGGCAATAAGCACATTCAGTCATTATACATCTTGGAAATTTAGCAAAATCATGATTTCACATAGGGACTTACAGTACTTTCAGATGATTGCTCACCTCATTACAATTTCAGTGCATTTAACCTGGGTCTAAACGCATAACTCAAAGGCTGATTTCCCTTGATACTGAATTAAATTAATGAGGTGTATGGAAGGTTTAAAAACATAAAACAAATAAACCAACCAACAAAACAAGCATTTACACTCCAAAGCGGCCCCCACGCAATCAAAGTCAACACAGGATTCTAGTTAGTATGTGCTACTGTACCTTTAAATTTCTACTATAGCTACACGTTATTTTAAAAGAGTGGACAAAAATCACTTATGGCACAATCAAGTTCTCTATGATCCCACGCCTACAGACAAGATGAATAGATTTTTTTTCCTCAAGCCTGGTTTAAATACACATATAGCGCATGTTTATCAAGATGAGGCCTGAGAAAGACAGTAAACCCACTGCTGATCCAGTCCTTTCTGAATGCACACAAAACTGTGACCTGTATCACAGAACATGTTTGTGATCAACTCAAACTAATTGATATGACTCCATTAGCTGTTATTGCAAAATGTTTATCATACCACAATACCAAAATATAGATGTTAAAAACTAGATCGATCCTCTGAAAAGTGTCTAAAAGTGTCCAAATAGTTCATCATCGCATTCTTTAAGTACAATATGTATGTAATTGTGATTGTGAGTGTAATATGTTGATTTTATTTGGATTTACTATTTGGCAGCAATATTGTATTGAACTGCAAGGCTCTCAAAGTGAAAACGTCACGATGATGTAGCATATAATCTTTAAATCATTTATTTTCATTTTTATTTTTAAATTTGAAAATTTTGGTGATAAAAAAATAAATCACATATATTACTCTGAACATTTTCCTTAAAAAACAAGATACTGGTACTTGACCCTTAAAATATTTTCTCTCAATTATGGCTTCTGGCAAAACATCTAAATCTACTGTGATGCCGTTAGTTTCCAATGGAGTTAAAATAGATATTTCTAAGTTATCAGTTATGATCAACTTTTTGCTGAAATATGTGTATAATAAGTAAGGCCCACCAAGCCCTGCACTCAGAACAATATGGCTGCCAGTAAGATTTTGAAAAACTGGTTCTACATCCATGCCCAGCAAGTAAGATAAAAACCTCTGCTCTTGGAGGTCCCTAGCAAAATTTTAATAACTTCAGAAATGTATAGCTACATCAGTATCGTTGGTGAAAGATAAATTCATTTTAGGGCTAAATTAATAACCACAAGAAAGCTAATGCTAAAATTGAAAAAAAGATGTGTAACCATTTTAGAACACCAACTGTGTTATAAAAATAGCTGATTTATGAAATTCCAATGAAAAACAGCAGTAATGTTAGAGACTATAAAATATCACCTTTAACTAATCAGGATAGATACAATGGGATTTCACTGGGAATACACTGACATGTCTAGTTTTTTAGTGTACTTGTAGACAAAATATTATCAAGCCCTGAACTGATCATGATGTAATTGTAAAGAACAGCTGCATTTATGTTTTACATGTTGCTGATTGTTAGCCCTAAAATTCAACATTTACCAATGGCACATAGTTCAGTGATATCATTATATTTTTGGCACAATATGTTCAAATACAGTTATTATTCAACATGAAACTGCAGTTTAAAAAAGACATTAAATAATACCAAGGTAGATTCTGTGGTTTCCCATGCCACCTTTGGTATCTCTAAAACGACTAATCTAACAACATGTTATCTACTTTACGAATAATTCAAATACAGAACAATAAATTAATAAATAAACAAACAGACAGCTAAATAGATAAATAATTCTAAATTAAATAAATATGTTTTGCCTCATGATTCCTGGCATATTTTTTAAGATATAAAAAATAATTAACATTCTTACCTCTGAATATGCATATGGTGCTTTACGTAGCTTTACAAAACATAGATGTACATAAATACTCTCTCGGATTCACAGAGAATTGTCACTCTCAGGTATATTGTCACTGGGGATGTGAGAATAGCCGTTTTTTTCTTTGTATCTTACTTTTAACTATTTTTACTATTTTTTCTTTTCTTTTTTACTTCAAAATATTTATTACTTATTTTCAATGCAATTATCTGCTTTAAATTGCTCTTTCCTTTCAATTTCTGGGAAAATTAAAAACAATATCTGACCGTGTTCTGAGAAGAAAACAAAAAAGCAAAGTAAAAAATGACTATCAATGGTGCTAAGAGCAAAAGCTTGAGCAGATACTGAACAAAATAAGCCCATTTCTATATCAGAATTATCCTCCCTTTCCATGTGTTTTGCTGAGCCAAAGTCTGGATCTTAGCACTCAAAACAGAGCACTTGGAAACACAGAATTCTCCATTTCAAAACACCACAAACCCAAAGAGATACTATGGATCATGTTCTGATTAATTACTTTTAATTGTGTAAACTTTAATTTCCAATAAATTAGTGGGAAATTATGAAATAACGGGAGGCTCAGTTACAATTTGAGAACTATAAGTGCAAACTGAATTGACTGAATCAATTCCTGAGGATAGGAGAATCAAGAGGCATTTAAATATTGAACAATTAGCTCTCTTCATCCTCATTGCAGCCTCCAAATAGCTACATATGGGAACTGAAACAGACAATGAGAGAGACTGCTGGAGTATCTTTATCATGACGAAGATCTTGTCTTCAGTTAGTTACAGAAGAAACTTGAACTATTTTGGTAATTATGAAATTATCTTACATGTGGTAATGAAACACTTATGGTGGTTTCAAGTCTGTTCTGCTCAAGTGTCAAAAAACTACGCTGCCTTACTGAAAAGTAAAGAAATAGTTCACCTAAAAATCATCTATTCTATATATGATATTTTAGTTATCTAGCAGGCTGCTGTCTTTCTTTTTCTTCTTTTTTTTTTTCTTGGGTGAACTATCCCTTTAAATCAACAAACCATAAATGACAAATATAAAACACAAACAAACAAAACAAAACTTAATACTCTTAGAAACACTGCAGATTGTTTCCTGAATGAAGTATTTTTTCTGAACCAAACTCTTTGGCCCGAAGCCCAGACAGAAACCTAAAACCACGGTAATGAGTAGTTAGCTATCATCTCCCAACCTTCCCACACAACATGTGAGAAATAAATAAATAAAATGCTCAGTGTTCGGCTCAATGGAGTTACTATTTCATCAAGCAGCAGTTGGTATGAGTGTAGAAAATGAGAAAATAGAAGCTTCACTATAATGGTGGGAGGAAAATACCACCAAAACTCTTTCTTTCCTGAACATTTTCCCTCATTTTTATTCCTGTCATACCTATAACTCTCTTTTTTCCTCTCACAGAGGCAAGTCGGTACTGTTGTGGCGTGTCTTCCGTGAGGTGCCGTCATCCCGAGGGAGAGCCTTCTGTAGGTTGGACATGGCTGCTGTCTTCTTTAGGTCGATCACGGCGTAGCATTCTCCACGGCGGGAGGACGGAGCCGCTGCGGCGGCAGCCATGCCACGTTTGAGGGGAGGAGGTCTCTGTGGTACCGGAGCCCCTCCTCCGTGTCCCGAGCAACCAGAGGGCTCACCCTCCAGGTCCACCTGGATGTAGTTGAGCTGGCGAGAGGGAGGAGGAGGCGGGTGACGGCTGTACTGCTCGCAGGTGGTGCTGCCACGTCCCGCTCGCTGACGTCTGAAGTCGAAGTTGAAAACCCGGTTGGCCCTCTCAGGTGGGTGAGGGTGGGGAGGGCAAGCGTGACGGAGACGTGTTGAAGGCTGTAGCTGTTAAGAATTTGCATGTAAGTATATATTACAGTGTTACATGTCACAGGGTTTCCATTGACCAATTACTTTCTATGATTACTGGATTTAAAAAAAATTATTTAATACAAATTGAACCCTTAAAAGAGCAATACCTATCCAATTACATTGTTTTGGAGCCAAGCATAATTATAAAAGTATATACTCACTCTATACATTTTCCTTTCACTCTATACAAACTTGACTATATAGTTATTTTACAATTATTATAAAATTAATTTATTATATTTAATTTTCACATTTATTATATTTTAGTGAAATGTGACATGTAATTTATGTCACTTTGTAATTTATATGACTGTCCAGGCCTGGAAATGACTGTTTTACAATTCCATGATATTTCCTTGAACTAGATTTGTGCTTTTGTTTTAGAAGTGACAGGGATTCCACACTTTCTACAACTGATTTTCTAAAAATCATTTTAAATATTATTTTTCACACACTGCACTCAAAGCAATATCATAATAATTTAATGCTAAGCATAACTATAAAATATATATTCACTCTTGAAATTCCACAGATTTTACTTTTTTAATTTATTTTGTATAATTTTGACCAATGATTTTTCATGACAAAAAATACTTTCATACAGAACTTTCAAAGAGCAATAACTAGCCAAATAAATCATTAGAGCTCAGCATAACTATATAAATAAATATTCCCTCTAGATATTCCCTGACATTTATATTATTATTATTTACTTTTTATTACAATTTTTTATAATAAAATATATTTATTATATTTTATTTGCATTTTTTTTGTTATTTTTGATTGACATTTTATTTCATGTATATTCGATATTCATATAAATATCTATATAAATATATATTTAAAATCTAAATATTTATTTATAAAAATATATTTGTTGCATTTTATTAAATTTTTTACTTACAGTATATATATATATATATATATATATATATATATATATATATATATATATATATATATATATATATATATATATACACACACACACACATACACATTTATATCATTTAACTTATTCATATAACTTTCCAGGCCTGGAAATCAGTATTTTACAATTCCCTGATATTACCCTGGAATTAGATTTGTCATATTTTTTACATGTATTTGCCCATGCTATTGTTGACACACCTGTTCAGTGTTGACGTAGTTCTGCAGGGCATCGCGATGAATCCCACCACCGCCGCCACTCTCCTGGTGGTATCCGTTTGGGGTTGCGGGCCCTTCAGAATACTCATACTCATCATATTCTTCTTCCTCTTCCTCCTCATACTCGTCCTCATCCTCGTCTTCATCCTGATCCTCTTCTTCCTCACGCTGAAGTGCACGGTATTCCCAAACCGGGGGGAGCGACGGAAGGTTCTCATAGTTGAGTAACGCGGTGCGCCGATGACCACCGACCACCATTCCCCGGTCACAGCCGTATCCCTGCGGAGGCAGCGAGGAAGCATGCGTGTGTGTGAGCGGAAGGGAGTGCGGATGTGTGTGTGTGCGGGAATCACCAGTGGTGCTGCTACTGCTACTGGAGCCCAAAGACTGAGACTGAGACACAGTGCTCGGACTAAGCCTTTGCCTACGTGTCCCTCGGAGTCCGTTGATATTCTCGTACGTTAACTGGCTTTCTGGGCAATGCTCCATGCTAGGGTGTCGGTGCATTAGATGATGGCAATGGTGGTAAGAGTGTGTGTTGCACATGTGTACAGACGGAGTCTCCTCTCCTTCTGTTTCGGAGCTGCCGTCTGGTGCTCGAAGAGGGTGAGTGACGTGGCGGTCTCTCTCTCTTTCCATCATGTGGCGCTGTGCTGGAGTCGGACCCAACATGAACTTCACCTCCTGGGCTCCAGACTGGAGGAAGACCTGAGGGTCTTTGTGAGGGTCGTCCAGTGGGCAGCAGTGCATGCTGGGCTGGCCTGGGCCCCCACGTATGGTGGTAGTTGAGGTTTCTGGGTAGGTGGTGGGCCGCACTTCCGGCAGGGAGTGGACAAAGTGGCGGCTTGAGAGGTCAGTTTCCATGCCCACTGTATTCACATACGTATGGGTCTGGAAACAAATAAGAAAAGTTAGTTAAACTGATGTTTAAGTAAATGACAGCACATATTACTATTTACCTAGATTTTGCATTATGAACATTTTAACACCTTAAAAAAGATGCTATATTGTTCCAAATTATGCTGCATGTGTGTGAAGCACAGGATCTGAACTGTCCAATTGTAAATGGACTCTTATAATAGATTCTGATGATGTGTTTCCACAAATAATAATATTGTAAATCTAAAGGATTTTCTATGTTTTCATTAAAAAAAATTATTATGTAGATTTATGACACTATACTTTGTGTTTTTTTACCTTGGCATTAAATGAATGAAACACTGTGTGAGTGTTTCTAATACATTGGCTAAGGACTTTACAGCTAATTTGTCTTTGTCTTTTGTCTTCTGATGTAATTTTTGGTTAATTTTCATTTTTGGGTGAACTATCCTTTTAAGACACACTTGAGCATATTAATGTCATTGCATTAGATAACACAACATCAAATCAAGTGTCATTTAAAAAAAAAATTTGTTAGAAGCTGTGAGGTTTTAAATGTTAGTGGAACGTTACAGTTAATGTTATGAATTTGAATGTGATGAACCTAAACATGTGGTTATTCTGCTAGAGCCCCTGTGTGAACTTAAGGAAAACTGACCTCAAGCATCCACTAAAATCAGGGTTAGTTCACTCAAAAATGACAAATCTGACATTATTTATTATCATGTTGGACCAATGTTGTTTTGGACCCCAATGGCTTTCTTTTTTGGATAAAAACACCCTTTAAAATATCTAAAGAAAATACATGTTTACAGGTTTGGAACATAATGAAATAATGATGACAATTCCCATTTTTGGGTGAACTATCCCTTTAAACGGTTGCAAAAATTAATAAAATAAGTTATGTTTTGAGAAAAGGTCTAGCATTATTGTTTTCTGTTTATCTATCAAATACAATGCTGCTTGAGTGTCCAGATACTTTTTGTGGCTACTGAATGTGTGCACAGGCAGGTGTTTGTTCTCACTTGGTCATCCAGTCCCATGAGGCTGTGTCTGTGGTCGTTGGTGAGAGAGGGCTGCGATGAGTCTGCACTGATTGGGTATCCTGGGTATCCATTAGGAAAACCCTGCATCGGGAATCCAGGGGCTACAGAAACCGACCAAAGCACAGTACACATAAGCAGGTGACATTTAGGTCTTCCTCCTGTAAGTTAAGTTCTGTTGATATGTGGGCAAGATATATGTCAATAATAACGTATGAAATTAGTCATCATATTTTTTGGTCTATTTTGCCTATGACCTCAATGGTCAATGTCTAACAAAAGCCAAATGATGACTAAAATACACTAAACAATTTTGTTTCTATGGGGTCTTTATAACAATTACGCATACCTACAGTGAATAGCTACGCTTTAAAACTCATTTCTTACATCTCAAGACTTTTTAAGTAACATTGAAACAAGCACGCTCTGTAATGCTGCTTTGAAACAACACATATTCTGAAACCGCTATACAAACAAACTTGAATTGCAAAAAGCTAAAATGGTGACTAGTTACATAAAGGTTATAAAAATCTTAATGTCAATGTTATTTGACTACTGTACATTTACAGAAATGTCAATGTTTCCCAGCACACTTGAAAATAAAAATAAAGTTATGAGAGACATTTAATGAATGGAGTGTGAAAATATGTAAATACCTGGCAAGGTGATTAAATGTGCATGCACGTTTTCTACTGCTAAAAAAAGCAATGCCATTGACGTGACATTATAATTAACTTGTTTATCCCTATTAAAACAGTAAAGACTGATCAAGTGATTAGTCTTGTTTTACACAAATATGTAAATATGAAACCCTGTGTGTTCAAGTGAGTAGATATTCCCGCTCACTATTAGGTGTCTGTGGAGTTCGAGGCATGTCCATCTCTGGCGCATGCCCGGGCCGGGTCATGATCATGGGCTCCTCCACTACATTGATGCTATTACATTGCATCAACTCCTGCAGCAGGTTGAAGATCTCCTCTGCACGAGAGCACTTGAATGCAAAGATCCCTGTCAAAACATACATGAAAACAGGAAAACAGAAACAGAAAACAGGGGGGGGGGGGTAAATGCATAGGTGGAGTTTTACTTTCATGCATGGGGGAAGGCACAAAAATATATGAGCACACAAAATCTAAATTAGGATGATAGCATTTAACTGACTTAATTAAGAAATATCTATAACATTACTACATTAAATTAAAGGGGTAGTTCACCCAAAAATTTTAATTGTGTCAGAATTGACTGATCCTCATGTCATTCTATTAGAAAATGAATATATCTGTAATGAAAGCCGAGTGGTTTGTCCCTGCATTGAATGTCCAGGAAACCAAATCTTAAAAGATCTGAAAAGGTTAAACCATATGAATTGAGTGATGTAATTCAAATCTTGTGATGAGATATGATCACTTAATATGATGAACAGATTTAATTTAGCCTTTTATTTCCCTTTTTTTATTCATAGAACAAACCCCAATGGCACAAGCTTCCGTATTTGCTGTGTATGTTTTGTGTGCAATCATTGTTTAGATGTAAATAAAAGCCTAAATTCAATCACATAAAGCAATTGTATCTCTTCACAAACGTCATTTGATTCATATGGATTTGCTTTACATCATTTACTTTATGCCTTTTTTCAATCTTTAAAGCTTTGGTTACCTGAACTTTCAGGTTTCAGAGGGACAGAAACCTCTCAGGTTTTATTAAAAAATATCCTAATTTGTGTTTCAAAGATTAACCTTATGGCTCTTATGGGTTTGGAATGACATGAGGGTGAGTAAATTATGACAGAATTTTTATTTTTGGGTGAACTATCCCTTTAAGGAGCCAAATCAACCACGCACCGATATCCCTACTAACGAGCAAATGTAAGGGTTCACAGAAGGTTTCGATATTTGCTTGACACACAATTTAGTCTTACATCTGCATAAAGTAGAAGAAAGAATCATCTTACCTTGTCCTGTCTGACAACGACGGCCACTCTCGAAAGAGAAGAGATTGGAATCGTAACCGTATCGACGCAGACAAAGGTATGGCCACCGGATAGCATCACGTTTTCGTGAGTGCAGAATGAGCTCTGTCTGTGTGAGCTCCATGGTTCCTGAGCCCAACGCATTTCCCTCATCGTCCACATTAGTCACCTGTCAGACATAACAGGTTATCACAGAATCAAACAGTGCTCTACTATGTGAACCAAGTAACTATTCTCAAATGTTAATATTTACTGACAGTGCTTTTTAAGGTTTGTTTTTTATCATAATGTGTCTTGTGAAAAGCACCTTGAATTTGTTGAGATGGTTGTCTCGGATAGTGTCTCTGTATAGACAGCTCCAGCAGCTCCCCATAGCTTCAGCAGGCCAGCTGAAACCTTAAACAGGGACAAACGGGTCAGATATTGCAGACTATATGGAGACAACTAAAAATTAAAAAGCTAAATATTTTGAATTGTTTTATTTATGTAAAAAAAATAGGTAATGCATGAAGAGACAAAAAAGGTACACTTATATGCTCACCTGGTCCAGGCCATCAGTGGGAGTGATGCTTGTGTCAATCCCAGAATCCTCTGCTGGGTGTCATGGCGGAGGTGGGGTGTGCTGGTAAGAGCATCCAGTCCCAGTGCACAAATGTTTCATTTCTCCTATGAAGCAGAGAAAAAGAAAGGACTTGATGTACAATCCTTTGAGTATACTGTCCTCTTTTTCAAAAATGCCCGAGCTGTGATTAAGACAGAGGGAATGAAGTTGCTCTGTCTCCCAGTGGATAAATAAAATGTAATTACTTTATACTGGGAACCTTATTCTCAAGTGGAATCAGCTTACAACTTATGGTTTCACCTTCAGCCTATAAGATGTGCACAGATACGGTCTAAATAACCGATAACCACAACTAACTCATATTTCAGGTGGCTTCAGGAAAAAAAAAAAGCTATCAGTTCTGTGCTATTCCAATATCAAATAATTTACTCTCCCTTAAGATATTTTGAAGATTGTAACCACACAGTTGCTTGTAGCCATTGACTTCCACAGTATGGGAAAAAATACCATGGTACCATGGAAGTCAATGGCTATCAGCTGTTTGGTTACTAACATTCTTCAAAATATCTTCTTTTGTGTTCAATGGAAAAAAGAAATTCATACAGATTTGAAACAACATGAGGGTGAATAAATCATGACAGAATTTTCATTTTTTGGGTGAACTATGCCTTTAACATAAAAATTATGCTGGCACGTAGAAACACAGAAAATGCCGAAAAATTAAACTTTTAAGTGCATGATCCTGCTACAAAAAGTTAGATTTTTTGTATCTGTATTATTTATTCAGATTTTGTGTTAATACGAAATACTATGAATCTATCTAAACAAAAACTACACAAATACCTCTATACAGACCATATTTATGCATTGCTGTATTTATGTATTAAATCAGTTAAGGTACTGTAAGGATGCATTATATTAAAACCCACAGACAAAATTCCAACAGGTGTATTTACTTTCTCTAAGTGTGGAAAGCCCACTAACTCCCCTCTAATAGAATCTCTGTTCCTATAAACATGATTTTAGACACTTTCCTGAATTGAATCATTATTTCATTTCTACCAGGTCCTGTCAAAATGAATGACATTAAAGATGTATGGTCTTCTTACATTAAACAAGTGCCTGTTATTCTTGCATAATGTTTAAAACATGGATTTTTGAATATGTGTTGTGTTCATCGCTTAAAATAAAACCCTATAAAACTGTAAATGTTTGGGTCTATCAATTAAAAACCAAAGTACAATTTCTGCAACTACAAGTAGTGCAACTTCGAAAGCTCTGATCAACACAGCAGTTCATCAGAAAATCATTTCAAATTTTTGTGGATCCTCCATTCGAGAACATGCTGGACCACATCAAAATTCTCGCAATGCTCTGATTTTCTGCACACTTGTTTTAAAACCAGGTTTTTTTTTTGTCATAAAAAGAAAAAGCAGTTTACTTCTGCTAAAATTAAAACTAAAAGAAAACCTTTAATGACAAGTGTGTTTCATGTGATTTTTAAATAGCAGTAGTTTCATAACAATGACTTCCATAGAAATGTCAACTCAAATCAAAGTCTATATTACTACGTTCGAATGCCAAAGTTATGTTAAAGGAAATTTCTCAAGTATTAACTACTATAGACACGAAATAATGATAATAATATGAAATAAACTGAATAATTGAATAATTATAGCCTACCTGTTGTCTTTTTCATGTCTAATATTAACATCAACATTAACCGGACTCAAAATTAATAATCCAGTGTCCACGTTGATTAATATAGCATCATGAGCATTTCAAAACAGCAGCATAACTCAGTAAAATGAAGCATGCATGATTAAATGCAATAAGGTTAATGGTGGAAGATGTCAGCATTTTTTAAAGTGTGCCAGACCCTTCAGTCCCATTCATGTGCAATTCATTCATAAAGTTTGCAATGCACATGAAGGCCCTGTCATAAAGTTGCTTTCCACATACACCCCAATTAACATAAACAGTATATGTGCCATGTAGACAGAAAAGGGAAATAATAGATTGATAAATAATGTAACATGTTCTCTCTTTTGGATACTGATATGTCAATATCAATATGAGCATATCAGTTCATAACATCAGGTCACACAACGTCTCGTGCCTCACACAGCAGTTCACACAGTCGAACCTGAAATCCACATTTGATTCTCTGAAGTCTGTCGTGCAAGACCAGACGCGTTTGGCACCTGGAAAATTTGTTATTTTTGTCTGCAGTTCATGCAAAAACCCAGAATCTTACATCCAAATCTCGTGCAGCAGGTCTCTCGAATAGACACTGAGTGACCAAAGGATGCAACTTGAACGTCTTGTAGCGCATCACCGCCGAGAAACAGTCGAAAAACCGGATAAATGCAGCACAAATCTGCAGGACTAGCTTTTCTATTGCTACGACAGAAAAGCAAAGTAGAAATCGAACCAGTGTAAAAGCAACACTTGCGGCGTTCAATGAGATGGCTCACTATGTTCCAGTCTTTGTATCAACGTTAGTGTTACACTACCACTGACCGTATGCAGCTGGATGCTAGTAACTATTGTGTATCAAACACAGCACATTCACGCAAACTAATGAGATGAATGAGAGCAGGATGCGATCGAGCTCGCGCTGTACCAGCAGCATCAAAACACGTTTAGGCTACTGCAGAACAATTCAGCTGCGGTTGCTACTCACATGTTTGGCAATGATTGCAATACGAGACGAGACAGATGAAGGATGCGAACAGCAGTCCACGGACTTGGCGGGCGGCGTGCTGGTCGTTTTTGATGCTTATTCTAGTGGCAAGACTACGAAAAGGCGAATTGCGTGAAAATATAACAATAAAGCCAATTGTTTTTTTCCCCGTAACGCCCCCTTGCTGCGGCACGGGCCTCTCTTTGACATTTCCCGACCACCAGGGTGAGAGTTCAGGCAGACAACGAGGGCTGCTGGAGCGACAAGAAGGTAGAATATGCTGGAGGACCAGAAGATGAGGTGTGAATGTGTTTGAGCATCACACGATGACGTGTTGGCAGCAGCTCTATTTAAATCCACCTTGCTGTCATTTTAGACACAAATCCAGTTCCCATTGGTTTAATGCGTTCGGCATTCTCGCAAACAGGTGTTTTACGATTAGGGAAATGGCTAAAACTTTATTTCTGAATCGTCTGTAACTGTGCTATGTTCATTCCTTAGGTTATGTGCAACTGTTAGAGTTTATTGAAGAAGAATAGAAATTCAGCTGCATGAATGTGGAAAACGTTGAACTCAGAGCATCTGCATGTGAGCCAAAAAATTAGCATGCACTAGGTGGTATAAAAAGCTAAATCTTTTTTAACACTTAGCTTTTAGAAACTACCTTTTTATATTCATCTGTTTCATATATTAAAAAATAAAACAAATACCAAAAATATTTTGTGCTAAAATAAGATATTGTACCATGAATCGTCTTTTTCACAAATAGATCATATTTGTGAACATGACCCTGGACCACAAAACCAGTCTTAAGTCGCTGGGGTATATTTGTAGCAATAGCCAAAAATATATTGTATGGGTCAAAATGATCGATTTTTCTTTTATGGCAAAAATCATTAGGATATTAAGTAAAGATCATGTTCCATGAAGATATTTTATAAATTTCTTAGCGTAAATATATAAAAACTTCATTTTTGATTAGTAAT
Organism: Barbus barbus; assembly: GCF_936440315.1. Lineage (NCBI taxonomy): Eukaryota > Metazoa > Chordata > Actinopteri > Cypriniformes > Cyprinidae > Barbus > Barbus barbus. The sequence goes on along the minus strand of NC_136741.1, from coordinate 23,159,852 downwards.
ATGCATTGCTAAGAACTTCATTTGGACAACTTTAAAGGCGATTTTCTCAATATTTGGATTTTTTTGCATCCTCAGATTCAAGATTTTCAAATAGCTGTATCTCGGCCAAATATTGTCTAACTAACCATACATCAGTGGAAAGCTTATTTATTCAGCTTTCAGATGATGTATAAATCTCAATTTCGAAAAATTGACACTTAAGTCCACAAAACCAGTCATTTTTTTTAAATTGAGATTTATACATCATACACTGAATAAATAAGTGAATAAACAACTGAACCATTGATGTATGGTTTTTTAGGATAGGACAATATTTAGCTGAGATACTATATTTACAAACTATTTGGAAATCTGGAATCTGAGGATGCAAAAAAATCAAAATATTGAGAAAATCGCCTTTAAAGTTGTCCAAATGAAGTTCTTAGCAATGCATATTAGGCTACTAATCAAAAATTAAGTTTTGAGATTTTTGGTAGGACATTTATAAAATATCTTCATGGAACATGATCTTTACCTAATATCCTAATGATTTTTGGCATAAAATAATTTTTTTTTTATTGTTGGGTATTACTACAAATATACCCCAGCGACTAAAGACTGTTCTTTTGGTCCAGGGTCACATATATCTGATATTTAAAAATATTTTCTGACCGCTTTTCTTATTTATGGTAAAGTAACCTGAGGTTGTACGTCAGTCTTATGGCATATCCTTTTCAACCTCAGATCATTGTTTACTGAGGCTGATAATATATAATTATGAAATGAACCCAGAGTGTAAATCTTTGTAAATCCTTCTCAGACACAGCATACAACTAGAGTTAATGGATACATCAGCTTCAGGTATCAATTACATGTCTGTCAGCCTGTAAAGGGCAACATAACAGCAAGTTTGATCAAATTGAAGTTAGAGGTGGGGTAGAATAAGTTTGTTTTACATGGAACGCGATCCCTTATTGTGGCCAGATCACATGCTTTCACAATCCAATCCATTTCCGATATATTGAATGAGTCTCACATTATGGAAGTAAAATGAGTTGTGAATGGCAATTTGCATTGACTTTCTTGTTCAAGTGCACGATAATGAAAATTTATAGATCGCCCCTATCAGGGATTTAACCTGCAACCTCTACATAACAAGCTTAGAAATAGTTAACCATTACACTTTTTCTTCCCAGAAAGTGTGATATCCAGCATTTTTAATTCAAGTAGCTCAAAGCATAGATGACATTTTTGATTGAAAATCTCCAGATGACAACAGACAATACAGGGAAACATTCGAGACTTTTAATTTGCAAATAGCATCGCTTTAATCGTAAGAAACAGTGCTTTCGTCTGAGAAGATAGCACTATAAAGAGTAGTGAAAAAGTCTTCAACATATTCATTAGAGTCCAGTTGAGGCTTAGCATGCGGAGGCTCAAAGAGCTCCAAATCATCAAACATGTCAGAACTTTCGTCAGCAGCAGAAGAGGAGTCATTGTCAAAGAAACTAGCCCTTTTTCTCTTTCTTGAGCCTGTAACATAAGACAGAAGTTCCTCAGAATCAAAGGCTGCAGCTTCCATGTTGTGGCTAGTGATGACATCAGGACTGAGCGGGAGCTTGTCCTTGTCCTTTTCTTGTTCTATGACAGCATCAGTCTCAGTCTGTTCATTGTATGCATCAACAGAGAGGCCTAGTATTTCAAAGATATCCTCATTTGCATGAGAAGATGTTGAGAAATTAAAATTATCAAGAAGCTCCTCAAACGTATTATAAGGCACAGAGGAGGATGGATTCTTCATGTTGCTGCTGTCATCAGCTCTGTATGTCTCATCCACATTAATGCCAAGATTCTTCATCTTATCCTTTAAGCTGGCTGGCCAGAAGAGCGGTGGAAGGTTGTAAACACCTAATAATTTCAGTGGACCAAGCTCCTGTAGATTTGGGGGATCCCAGATCAAATCTAAATATAAAAAACATAATAAGCAACCCAGTATCTTTTTCACGTTTGTGCTGATAAACTGCATTGGTGTGATATTTTTGTTGAGAAATTACTTTCAGGTGTGAAAACACCAGATGGGGTCTCAATTGCATCAGATCTTGGAAGGGCCAAATTGTGGCTGTTAGATGGCACCTCTGCTCTGTACTGCTGTGAGGGAGGAGGTGGAGATGGTGGTGGGCATAGAGGTGCCATGAAGTCATTTTCGGTCATGGCGGGTCCTTAAAAATTAGACAATGCCATTTGATCAGTTTAGATGCATTGAAGAAACATGTTATTCAAGCAAAGTTATTATTAAGCATAATTCATATAAGATCCATTTTGGAAGAATTATTGAAAAATAAGTGATAATTAGCCTACTAAATAACTTATTTATTTCATAATTTACTAATACAGAAAGTTGTTTTGAATTAAGGATCACTCACTGATAATTAGTTTGGCTTATATCAGCCAGTTCTAGCAGGATATCATTTCCTCTTACCATTATTCTGGCATATTTGAGGTGGTGGAGAGCAGGAAGCCTGCTCGTTCCCCGGCTTGGGCTGAGAGCAGTCGTAGGAATTCATTGAAATGTATATATTTGTGAAAGAATTTGTTCTCATATCAGAAAAGACACAAGTGCTCTTTTGAAATTGTTAGCAGCCCAGTTAGCCCTCAATATTCTCATCTGCTGTTAGTATGTTGAAATGTTCCTTTTATGATATCATAGTTGCTAGTTTAGTGGCTGCATACACTCTCTTCGAAAAATTCAAACACAAACTAAAATTTAGAAAAATACAAACGTATTAAATGCAAATATATAGAGAGAATATGCAGAATACATTTGCTAAAAGTTTTTTAATTATTGCATGTTCAACATTTTTAAAATGTCATCGTTAATATTTTTATTTTTAATGTTTTGCATAAACCATTTTAAGGAGTTAGAATAATAATAATAATAATTATGCTAAAAATATCTTAATGTCAGTTGTAGCTACACAGTTGTGATGCATACACAGTTTCATTTAATTTTTAAAAAATTAAATATAAAATTTCATACTCAGTCATGAGGTTAAACCAAGGCATAAGTGTGTTTTCTGAGATTGATTGCAAACAAAATTAAATTCTAGACTAATTTAATTTTGAATAACTTAAATTGCTTTCACAAAATAATCACATTAATTATGAAGCCATTTCATTTGTATATATTAAGCATTTCATTCTTTTTTTTTTTTTTACATATTTGACCACATCCAAATTCATAAGGAATTAATTCACAATAAAAAAAAAATCAGTAAAAAAAAAACAAAAATGTAAATTTAATTAAATTTCTTACTTTTATATAACACTGTATTGCAATTGCATTTGAAGGGTAAAAATGTCATTAATAAACCAGTTTCAACTACTGAGGAGTTTGCATAACCATGCTAAAATAACTGAGGAAATGTCAACTGTGATTTACCACAGAATTGTGATACACAGGCTATAGCCTATTGTGCATATTTTTATAAAATAGTGTTTTGATAAAATCACAATAAGAATAAGGCACTGCACATTTCTAATAGCTAGTGTGCATTATGTTACATGTCTACAGGTAAAAAAAATGTTTGAGGAAGATTTTAAAAACAAATACTGGTTGCACTTTGTTTTACAGTATGTGTACTTACATGTACTTACAGTACAGTGTACCTAAGAAAGTACTGGTAATATAAGGTAACTACATGAGGTACAGTTAGGTTTAGGGGTAGGTTTAGGGTTTTTACCTAGTAATTGTAATGACTAAAATAAGAACATAGTATGTACATGAGTAACAGGACTGTAAAATAAAGTGCTATCTCTCATAGAAACAGTCTATTAAACACATGTAAGTATCCTACAGAGGGAGTCATGTTCATGGTCTGTAGTCTACATTCTGCATGTTTGCACGTTTCCTTGGTGCCAGACAAAACAAGGGAATATAAATTTCCCATGGGATCATCGTCTTCATTTGCATTTTCAGTCAATTTATACATATACACAACAGATATTTATCTATTGTGAGTGACAGATTTGTGTTGTCGTCTCTGAGGCAGTGGTTCGTCATCGATTTTGGCAGCTCTCTTAGTCAATTGATATTTGACACATAATATGTCAAAGCTAATTTTCAAAACTGACATCTGTTCCAGCGCAGCGATGATCTTCTTGAACACACCATTCGAGCATTACTAAGCTGTGATCGTAATATCACAACACCAGGAAGAAGCGGCAGATATTTACATGCCTCTCTCTAGTGGCCAACGTTTCAGTTGGATTGTTTCTACACGAGAGCAGCCTATCCTTCATGCACGCCCACTCTCTGTTACACAAACTTTATCATGATTTCAAGATCACTCCGGTCATAGAAGGCCATCGAGACGTCTCTCTCCACATTACATCGAGCAGCGCTTCGACCTGTCAATTCAGGTAAAGACAACAGCGTTGTTATTTAGTACAACAGGCAATTTGCTTCGCTATTAATCTTATTAGTCCGTCGTTAGAATTCCAAAAATACAAAATTCCACCCTCTGCATAGCGCGTTAAATAAAGTTATGGTGAGCGCGTGACTAACATACAAACCCCTCATGCTGTTTAACAGTATTTGCATAAAAAAAAAATCTCTGTGGGTCTTTGCGTCGTTCTCATCACTATCTTATATAAAACAAACAGTTTTGTGAGTCGTACAGTAGTTTACGTGCGTGAAGTCGTTCCCTCAGTAGGACAAACTGAACTGGCAATGAACCAAAACTTTACAATGAATTCTAAATTGTTGGAATTTAATACAATTCAAATGAAAACGTTTTGATGTAGCATGTTTACTAATAAAAAAAGTATTTGGACAGCAGTTCAACTTTTTTTTACTATATTTGTTGTACTAGTTTACCTAACAGCTATAACATAATATTATCATATTTGACTGATATTTTGTATTTAAATGTGAGACTTGCATCACACTAATGTTGTACGATTGCATTTATTGCGAGAGAAGGCTGTTTTCCTCATTTTATTTACTGCAAATGAGCCTTAAGCTACTGTTGGCCTCCTTGTCTCACATTCTGTGGAGATAAGCAGTCAGACTTGGAAGTTATACAGACAAGAATAGTGCAGAGCAATTACTCTAAAACAAATGTGTTACATAATGTACACTGGCAAATGCTAGGCAACCTTAATTTGTCATTTTGCATTGAAAGGATGTGGATTCCTATGCTGAGTTTGACTGCCCTTCCACACGTTGGTGGGATATTTGGAGGTTTCATCACACGGAAGGAGGTGAAGACCTGGTACACCACGCTCAATAAACCCTCATGGAGGCCACCTAACGCTGCCTTCCCAATAGTGTGGACCACTCTCTACACTGGGATGGGGTTTGTTTAAACACTTCTCCCTTACTATAGTTTAGTTTTAGTAACTTTGAAGGAAGTTGTAGTTAGATTTAAAAGTTAATGAGTAACTAAAGGTACCTCCAGACGGTGTAAATGATTTTTTTATTTTAATTTTTTTAAAGCTACGGTTCATACCTTGTGTGGAAAGAGCTTGGAGGCTTCACCCAGGATTCACTGGTACCACTGGGGCTCTATGGGACGCAGTTGGCGCTTAATTGGGCCTGGTCCCCCATCTTCTTTGGAGCTCACAACATTAAACTGGTGGGATGTTATCATGAGTTTCAAAAATCAGTTTCATTTCCCATTCACTTCCACTGTATTTTTTTTTTTGTCCCTAAATTGTAAGTCAATAATATCTTATATGGTTAAATATAGTGGTGTTCTGTTCTTCTTTCATATCCAGGCAATGATAGAGATAGTGATGCTGACTGGCACAGTGGCAGCCACAATGGTGTCTTGGTATCCCATCAGCCGCACTGCAACACTCCTCATGGTACCATACTTGGCCTGGCTTTGCCTTGCTACCAGCCTCAACTACTGCATTTGGAGAGACAATCCAGATCCCAAAAAAGATGACTAAAGAGTCCAAGAAAACAAACACTATTCTAACTAACACTGACTAGAACAAAAATGCAACCATGTTTTTATTTTGCTTGTTGGCCATTTTGAAGTTTAATAATGAAGAATTTAGTTTTTTTTTATCTTCACTTAAAATTTTGTAATATCAGACAAATTCACAATGTGTCTTATGAAAGAAGGAAAGGCAATACAATGAGAATGTTCTAATGCTTACATTATATAAACTCAGTCCATCAGTTCACTTAAGTTAAGCATTTTACACAGATCACTTTACAGGCTCTTCAAACTCAAAATGTCTCTGATTGTTAACAGAAAAATGTTTTGCTTATTTCCTTGCCTATTTTTTATTAATAAAAATGTTTTCATGACTTGGTTCTTGGAAGGAAATTAGTTCAAACATTGTTCATGGATTTTATTTCAAACACCAAGCTCTGGTCTTAAACCTTTGTGGCTGTGCAAGGGTGGTGGTTTGGCAAAGTTTTTATCATCTAGCTATCTTTTGTGAACATATTGTATGTCATGGCACAGACTATATTATCAATATCTGACATGAAATTCCCAATTGTGCATTAGCTTTACGTTTTATCACTTTTCTGTGCAACTTTATATTACTCAACTGCACTTCAGCAGTTATTCCATCATAACCCTAAATGAATATATTTTTTTAATAACAATTATAAAAATATTATTTTATACTTTAATCACCACACTACCTTTAAAATGGTGCATGCAATCAGCCAATAAAATGTCTAATATATTAGGAATAAATACCTGTATAAACCTCAAAGAAGCTGAAACCCTTATTTTAAATAACCATCTCTTCAAAATACACCCATCTAGAAAAAATATATATAGTCTTAATAATAATAAAATGAAAGGTGCAAAAACAGTATACATATGAGCAAAAAACAAAAATGTACATAATTCAGCATAGCTTTTATCCAGTGAAAAAAAAAAAAAAAAAAGATACTATACTGTTGTACGGGAAATACAAAAAGTATTTATTTGCATTATGGATTGAAGAGAAAGAATATGCTATAAAACTGAATATTGTTTTTACTTATCACATTTCTCCAACTTTAACACAGCTCTCCAGATACCATCAGTTTTACTTCTTGGAAGTCTCTGTTCATCTATAAACATGAAGACAGCTACAGCTGTTAGAAGTGAAGATTTAGACACCTTAATTGTTTTATTTGAAAAAGTGCAAAGAGGAATAAATAAGATCTGTGCAGTATGATGATTATTTTTCAGCTTTTTCGGGGGTTCCATCTTCAGGTTTGGAGGAGAAGCGCTGCATTAGGGTCTTCCACAATCCTTTATTCTCCTCATCTGTGTGCTGCATGTTTCCTGCAAAAAAAAAGAAATGACAAAGTAAAATGCTGTTTCTTTTTACTTTCTATTAATCAAAGATTAATTAAAAAAAATAAAAAATTACCACTGTTTCCACAAACTGTTTTGATAAGAAATATTATATGCCAAATCAGCATATTGGATTAATTTCTTGTGATGTGTAACGAGTAATACTATCGGCTGTTGAAAATTCAGCTTTGCCATCATAAATTAAAAAAATTGTTATTTTAACATTTTTAATCAAATATATGCAGCATTGGTGAACATAAGAATTACAAACCCGTGAGCTCAAGAAATCCTCACCTGTTGCCAATAACATACGGCACTCTTCTACCGTTACGCCTGTAAAACTTGTATCTTTTGCTCGTGGAAACTGAACACAAACAAACCAAATCATTATGATGCGGTCGCATTATGAGGCTTAGGTCAATCAAATCAATGAAAGGTATTTTATTAAAAACATTCAAATGTGAGGATAGGCGTTTAGACAGAATAAATCCAAATGAGCGCATACTATAACTGTTTATTCCCCACAGAATATGCAAGCTATGCATCTCTTAGAAAAGACAATAAAAATAATCAAATACAACATTTCCAAAAAATACAGGTCACCTAAAGTAAATCTAATGGTAATTTAATTATGCTTTGTCATGTGGATGCTTCTGTTATCCATAAAGGTTTAGACCTAAGCATTTAGAAAATGTGGCTCACCTTTTCTTTGTACACATTACTGTTGATGCGAGCCAGACTTTCATACATCTGATCACATTTCTCTGGATCTGAAATCTTCATTGAAACAAGACAACATAGTCAATAGTGCATTAGATATTTGTATTGTTACATAAATTATTTTGAGAAAGGATGTTTACAAGAAAACATACTAGACAATAAAAAAGGAAACCCCCTTAGAACAAGAGCTTTATTGCCAAGTGTACAAAGTTTTTTTTATTTTTATTATTATTGTGGTAATGAAGCTTCCAGTGTACACATAAATTCAAGACACTTAATGGAAACTTTATTGTAAAAACTAACATATCCTAATAAGTAACAGGTTTGTGACCATCTATTGAAAGCATTAATACACAAATATGAAAGATGACATTTGACTTGTCTTACAACTTGCAACGCAACACGAGTAAATCGTGCAGTAATTCACTCAAGTAAAAACAACACCTGTGTATTCTCGCCTTCTCGGAAAGCACTAGCGACTCTTTGGCGTAAAAATGTTCCTAAATCTCGCCCCTTCTTTGACTCGTCCTTTGGCCATTCCTCGCATAGCTTTAGAAATCGACGGTATCTGGTGGCAGCCATGTTTTAAGCACAAGAATTGTAGGTGATGTGTTTCACAACAGCACTGTGCTGAAAATCTGTAAGCCGTGGAGGGTCAAACGACACCGCGTTTCAAAATTGATTACTTAACAGTGTCTGTCAACACGGTTTGTTCCAGTCGAGGATCCGTAGCGCGATACTGTTAACCTCGTGGTTTGCCGTAGAAATCTCAAGGTAATATCAAAGAGCCTCTGGCTTGCTTGGCTAATACGAATTTATCTACAAATAAAATGAGCGGAAAGAAAACAGATGGGCGATCAGGTGGTGTCATGGGATGGATAAGCTCAGCTTGCCGTTTCGCGGCGGACAGAAATGATTTCAGAAGGTTTGTCGTTTTAAAATGTACGAAGCTTAAAAACGACGCGAACATTGCTTTTGCGTGCAACTCATATACTCGAAATCATATTCAAATGTATGGTTTTAAATATCTGTCAGCCTGTGACCATCTCTATTGTTTTATTGTTGTAGGAATCTCCTTGTAAACCTGGGCTTATTCGCAGCGGGTGTTTGGGTCGCAAGAAACCTGTCAGATTTTGACTTGATGTCTCCTCAGCCGGTCACGTAACGTTAGTTCCCACTCAACAAAAAAGTAACTTACGTTAATACTCTTGACAGCATTGTTCACTCCAAACCAACTAAAATAGATCTGAGACTTAAGTCCTTTATTCTGTCTTTTCGTGATAGGTGGAGCTGAAATGGAAGAACGGATATTTTCTACCGCGGGTCTTGTTGAACAAGCCCATTCAACACTGAAGGGAATAAAGCTCAGCAATTGGATGATCACAACTGTAAACTTCTAATGTACATTCATTGTGTTTTGTTGAAATGAATCTCACGTTGAATCAGTTGCTTACAGCCTTTTAAGAATATACATATTTAAATAATATTCAAAAAATTTAAATGGCCATTTCAGTTAGTATTTTAGAGCACTTCATGGTGCCCATTTCTTTAAGAGCATCCTTTGTTGCATTTCCACACTTGTAGTTCCCTATTTTGAAGAGTAAACTTTCATCCAGGTCTCTTTCTGATCTGAGAACACAATTACTATTTTAGAATTTACCTTTCATAAGAATTAAAAATTTGAATCCAGATGAATACTTGCACTATACAATATATTGTATAGGCAAGACAAGCAAGTCACCTTGTATGTGCAGCCAGTATCAGGGCTACTGAGAAGATCTACTGTGGTTCTTGGAGTAGGAATGATTCAGGGGCTAGTCCTAAAGTCATTGTTTTGATTTCCTCCATACACACATTATCAGGAAACAGAGCATGGTCCTGCACAACAAACCTCTGTCCACTGAGTGGAGTATGAAAAACAATATTATACATCAAAAATGGGTAAATGCAAGCTAGACGGTTAGTAAAATAGCATCCAACAGACCATACCTTTAACAGAGGAGCAGGAGATCATTGAAAAGGTGTATGTACACATCTTTGCGAGAGACTATAGAGACTTTGTGACTGCCACCAACAATTAGATGCTTAAAGTTCCCTCTTGAACCAAATGTCGCCCTCTGGTGTTTAACAGAATGGACTGATTGAGAACAGAAGAAAAGTGGTTTAAAAATGACAGCAGAAAAATAGGAACTACATTGAGATATTTTGTACCTTAACGTTCCCAAAGTCCACTAACTTGTCCAAACAAACAAGCAGCTCTGTCCTCTTCATTTATTGGACACTTCTGTCACACTCTTCCACTATCTATATATTTAGATGCATTCATTTGTAAGATAACATGATTTACATGCAATACTGATCGGCATGCAATAAATTGGTATCCAATTGGGATAATCTTTATTAAATTATATGTTGGGGCATTTATTATTTTGAAAGCAAGATAAAGCCAACCTTACATACAGCTTCAATGGCTTCCGTCAGATTAGGGACATTAGAATAAACACCTTTAGTTGTTTGAATACAAAAAAATAAAAATGCAGCATTTATTAATTTTTTATTTATTATGCTGTAACTTCAATTTAATACATCCTTGCTGAATAAAAGTACACATTTTGAAAAATTAACTACTGACCCCAAACTTTTGAATGGTAATGTACTTATATAATTTCATATTCAAAATACAGTTCATATAAATTATTTTTAACTAGAATTCCTAAAGTTATATTAAGTGAAGGCAGCCCAATATATCTTTCATATTCAAAATTCTATCGTATAGTATTGTATATTCAAGTATTTTATCCATACTGTTCACGGACTCTGCAGATGTCCTTTAGGTTGGAGAACAGAACATGATGCTGCACGTGGGACAGGATCCGTTTGAGTTCTGCTGCTGAAACACATTCAGTGCTACTATCAGACTCTTCTGATACGAGGCCTCCGACACAATCAGCTCAAACATGGCCTAGAACGAGAGCACAAAAACAGAGGGATAAGCATTGTGGAACAACCATAGACATCAGACCAAGGTCATGTTTTGAAAGCATGCACAGCAGACTTGTTAGTCCCCTGCAAGACACACCTCCTGAAGCTGGATCTCATGCACACTGAGGGAGTTCAGCAGACTCTTTACTTGCGGTAGCTCCTGCCACAGAGCGTATGGCTTAGTCTGTAGTCCTGGTGGGCTCAACACAGCAGTCGGGTTTAAAGCAGGGGGAGTTTTCAGACCAAGAAGACGCATAGATGTCACAAATTCTGACAGTCCGGTGTTCTGTGCTCGGTGTCCTTCTTCAGAGAGTTCATCCAATACTCCTGATACAAAGGGACCGCTATAGGAAAACCAAATTTGAGCAGATAAAAGATATAGGAAATATATACACAAGCAAAATAAGCATGTGCTTTTTGTTGAGCATCATACGAGACACATCAGGCTTTTATGGCTAATGGCAGATGAAATTTTGATAGTAATGCAAATCAAGGAGATCTTTATAACAGTATAGGAGACCACTTTCATTTATCTACTAATATTTTCTTTGTAAAATGATATTTTAATGCTTTTATGATTAAAGCACTGTAGTTTTAATTGTGAGGGGCAAAACATATAATCCAACAGAACACGATGACACGATTAGACAAATAAATGTTCCTTAAAAGCCTAATGTATCATGCGATACATTTTTGTGATTTGTGATACATGCTTCAGTCCAGTCAGTCTTCATCTCAAAATATTACTGACAGTATAAAAGTTACTCGTTTACCTTATAAAACTTTGTAGATTAAAAAAAAAAAAAAAAAAAAAACCTGAGGCATTATACTTAAACATTATACTAAAAAAAAAAAAAAAAACCATAAACTATCAATCTGACAACACAAGGCATGTACTGAACTGTGTTCAACAGGTTTTTAGCAAAGTTTCGATCGTGTTAATTTAAAGGCCAAATTTAAAATTTGGGTATCAGATATTACACCGTGGCCTTAAGGTTAAGCAAGTTATAATTTTTCTCTTTCGATGGATAAAATGTGACCCATGTGATACAGAAATATGTTACAGTATCTGGTCGATTGTTTTGGTGAGATTATTCTGTAAACTTACAACTGCTGATGTACTCCGATTTGAACTGGGCAACATACATTTCCTCTGGCTGAGGACTGACTTCTGTAGCATCTGCCCTGAAAATGATTGAAAAGAAACTACATCATATTTGGCAAATGGTGATGTACAGACAGAAATGAATAGTTATTTAACACTGGATGCCTGAATAGTCATTTTGTGATTCATAAACATTACCTTTTCACCTCATTTTCTACACAGTGCATGTCAGATGATTTCAGACTGGAGATCTCCAGAGAGAAGATGGATGAAATAGGCAGAGAAAACCCTATAAAGTTCCATAACTGTGAGCTTGCAACAGATCTAAGAGCTTCAGAAAACCCTTCAGATGTGCTAAGAAAAAGAGAGATCAAAATAAATCATCCTGGCACCATCTGAAACGTTTTTAGAGCGATCCTTCAACCTTATTGTGAGGTAGGTAGCGGTTAAAGGGAAATAAAACAACAGGTTAGGAATAGGAATAACAAACAAATGTCACATTTATTATTCATTTCTTTTGATTACATACCATTAAAGTCCTCCAGACGCTTCACAGTCCTCCACATTAGTTTCAGGGCTATTTTCATCCAGCCCGGGACAATCAGTGTCCCCATCTAATGCTTTTAGACTCCGTTGACTTTGATTGCAAAAGAAAGGTATATTTAACATTTAACGAGAATCTGGGCCGATAGAGACGCTGTTACTAATTCGGAAGAGCGTCCACACCTGTCCAATTTCGTTCAACCAATTTTACTGCATTTGATTGGGCATTACTTTTAAGATGAAGATTACTTTATTATTGGCTAAACCAAACAATAAAGAAAATGTCACATTGTTTAATTTACAAATTTTTTTAGATATCAAAATTATTGTCATTACATTACACACTATCTAAATTTTTTGGAAGATGTGAATAAAAGATATTTGAATTTGAATACGTTTTATAAGGAAAAACATTTCACTTTTATTTCAGTTACTTGCTGTCTCTGTGTATTATGTAACAAAAACAAACAAAGAATGTGCATAATAGATTATATAAGATGTGAAAATAAACAAAATTTATTCATGTTTAATTTTCTTAATAAACAGTTATTATTAATATAATACATAATTAAAATATTTCGTAATGTATATTTTGGTTTTGGGGTACTATAGAACACTTGTGAAGTAGCCTTAAGTTGGCATTTTTCCATTAAAAGATTTTCCAAGACTTTTCATATAAATCGGTCCAATTTATCTCAAATTAAAACATATAAAGCATTATTCTTATGCCCTATTTTCTTGCACTCGTCACATTTTTGCAGTCAACTAATAATTTTTTAAAAATCAGCCACACACTTGAAATATAAGAATCACTTTTTTTCCTTTTATTTGGTTTTTAAACTGTATACAAGATGAAACTGAGTTTCTCAAATAGATTGAACGCAATTGAAATATGAGAGATTTTAAAATTACAAGAAGGTAGACATGACAAAAGATAACAGACAGCTGGAAAGGGCACATCATGACTTTACACTAAAATCAAGTGTTTAGACAAGGGACAACAGATAAGAGAATAAAACACAGACTTCCCAACCATATGTAGTGGTAGATGCCCTAAGGGCACATGGGGAAGAAAAAAAAACCTGTAGACTACTTTGTCAGCACCAGCTTTTTCCTGTCTGTTTCATTTAAATCAAAAACACAATGTAAAACACTACAGTCACATCCACAACATCATGAATTTGATAAAACGAGATACTTATAATAAAAATATGACTCCCCTTCAGATTTGTTTTATATAATTAACAAAAGACTGACAATATTGTTCAAGGATGGACTATGAACACATAAGAACAAGGTAATGGTAAATCTATTCTTTAATAATTTCCAAAGGCAACCTATTGAAAACATGTCAAGTTGTACAGGATTGGCAACTATCAAATTATATAATAATTAAAGAGAAAATGATCTCAGCTTGAACATTATTGCCAATTCAAATAAGAAAAAAAAAACTCTGAAATGGGTGCTTTACCAGTTTACTATCTGCTCGTATTATCACTAAATAAATTGAGTAAGATGCTTCAGAAGATCAGTAAACATCAGGCACGTAAATCAATTTTGAGATCTAAAACCATGCAGTTGTTGGAAGATTGAAAACAGATCTATTTATGCCACAAGAGGAATTTTATTACAGAGCCCCACCACCTGAAGTAAATATTCATAATCCTGTAAAATATCTGACAGTATATAAACTTTTTTCAAACCAAACCAATAAAATCAACAATCCATTACGAACTATTGAGGCAACATGCAAAAAAAAAAAAAAACATAAGATTGCACAGACATCGTTCTGTTGAAAGAGAAATATGGCCAGCTTCTCACAAATCTATTTTTTAAACATTATGTTGGCAAAGTAGAGGAGCCAGAAGAAGACCATCAAGTTCAAAACCATGAAAACTGCTAAAAGAAAACGACATGAAAAAAGGCTCATATTTTTACTCATGCCACCACTAAGAGCTTATTCGGAGTCTAAGTGGGCACAGTGATCTTTCTTGCAAGCAGCACCAATAAGGCAAGCTCTACGCTGCCTTGAGCCTGTTCCAGCGCCTCAGCAGCCTCAAGGGCTGAGAACCCTGACGCCTGGATCCTCTGAATGTGCTCTAGAGGAAACTGTCCCATCAAGGGCTGTGGTGCAGGTTGGATGGAGTCTCCAAGAAAAAGAGGATCCGTCTCAGTGGCTTGAGGAGATGCAACAGGCCCTAGGCTGGAACTGGTTGATGAGCCAGCTGCTACAGAAAGCGGGCGCTGCTGAGACAGGTCAGCTGAGATGTCAATGCCTGAGGTGTTTTTGTCCACGAAGTCCTGCCCTTGCCGACCCTCAGGGAGCTCAAGATCTCCCTGGGAAGAATTCACCGGCCCAGAACCTTCTTCAAAAACAAGGGCCTGATGTCCTTCAGCTGCATCAGGGCACTCAATCGTTTGTTCCACTGTGGGATCTACCAGTCTAGAAGGTTGGTTCTCTGTGTGCCTTGGACTACTTGGTGTTGGTACGTCTGGAATATCCCTCATTGGTTGAGAAGTAAATTCAGCTTTGGCAACACTTTCCTCTTTGTCGTTTGTTGTGGCAGTATTAGAGGATGAGTCAAGAGTTGGGTTCAGAATGACATGGTTTCTTGCAGGATTCTGGTCCACCTCATCAACATCTTGTCTTGGTGTAGTATCATTAGAATCAGATAGAGAAATCCTTTCAGAAACTGTTGGACAACCGTTGGACATCAGAAGTTCATGGAGCTCCTTAAGAGCTTGAGCCAAGGAAGGGATGTTATCCATCTCTGGCTGGTCTCTTTCACAGGGTACTACACTCTCAGAGTCTGAATGGACAGAAGAAATGGCTGGCTCAGCATGACGGGGCTCAAGGTTCAAATCTGGAACAGGCATGCGTTGTTGTTGAGCTTCTGAAACATCCTGCATCATACTACCTTGGTCTCTCTGGCACTGATCAGGAAAGTCATGGCCAGCTTCTGGTTTTGCATTGGAAGAAACATCCATGTCCACTTCCTGATCCAGTGTTTGAGTCTGAGACCTTGGGTTAAAAAGGATAAAGGGAGATTCTGCTTCTACAGTCGTAGAGGAAGTGATATTCTTCCCTAAATCTGCATCTATTGGACTGCCGGAATCTCCCGAAACAATGTCGCCTGTCACCTCATTGTCCTCGGGCACAGTACTAGAGAATGGTTCCTGAGAGGGAAGAGTGCTTGGGATAGGAGTATCTGCATGTGTTTGCAAGCAAGATGATGTCGGACCTGCCAGTCCTTGGGACTGAGAGCTAAAGGTGTCATCAGTGGGATCTGGAGAGGGTTCACCCACTTTCAAGGGTTGAAGTAGAGAGGATTCAATCGATGTGGGAATTTCAACTGGGGACACTCCCTGGTTTATAGAGGCTGGGGCAGACTTGGAACGGTCTAGGGTGAGACTGTGGGGGTGACTTGAGGCTGAGGATGTTGTGGGTTGGTTGAGGGGTTTAAATGACAGAGATTGTGGTGAGGTAGTTTTTCCATCTTCAATATCTATGAGAGAAACATTAACTGATGAAGTTGAAATTCTACATTGAAGTAAGTTATTTAAACCATGCAAATTAAGCAAACACTGCAAACCATGCAAAATAATCAGCATCATAGACAAGCAAAGATTAACTTAATTCAAGATATTACTCACAAAATCGAGGCCTTCCCTGTGCATACCAATGTATATCATATGTCCAATATTTACTGGGTCAAATACTGTATCAGGCTAATGAATATACCCATTGTCAATGTAGTACCTGGTAAGTAGAGCCCTCTCCAGCTGTCTGTCCATATGACATCAGTTTTGTCCTGCTCATAGTTAGGGCACGCAAACGCCACACATTTCATGCAATAAGAGGCAAAAATTAGCAAAACACATCCAGAGAAAGAGAGAAAAGAGGCATGCACCTAATAATCACATTAGCTACACAAGGTGGCGTTCAACCCACATAAGGCTTTAGTGACCATGTCATAATTTAAGAATATCTTCTGTTAAAAAAAAAAAAAAAAAAGAACCAAGGGTTCACAAACTTTTGAATGGGGTTATTTTAATCATTTCAGCTATTTTTTTGTCTTGTGGACTACATGTAAACATCTTTTATTGAAAATATCTTACTCAGGACAGTACTAAATAAAAATAACATGCATTTTGAAAAAAAAAAAAAAAATCTTCTGGAGAGCCAATGTCCTACTGATATTTTAACCCATGTTTCCTCAGATAGTTTTATCAGTGTTACTTTGACAGGCATGTAAAGCATACATCCTTCAAAAGATTGGAGTCAGTAAGATTTTTAATATGTATTTTAAAGCAGTCTTCTATGCTCACTAAGACTACATTTATTTAATCAAAAAGACAGTAAAAACAATTAAATATTACAACAGTTTAAAGGAAATAAATTTTTTTAATATAATTTATTTATAAGATGTGACAGAAACCGATGTGCTGCTCAATGATGGTTTGATGAATTGAAAGTTACACAGATCAGCATTTATTTGAAATCTTTCATAATATCTCAATTTTTTTACTCTCACTTTTGATTAATTTAATGCATTCTTGCTGAATAAAACTTAATTTCTTTCAAAATAATCTTACTGACCCCAAATGTTTTAATGATAGTGTATTTTATACACATATTGTACACCACCTTGTGAACTGGGTGAGTGGTTCTGCACTGCAACCAGAATAAACAGACTATACCAAAACTGTTATATTCTTCTGATCCCTAAACAAGGAAATCCTCATAATTCCACAACTAATGAGTATTCGTTCCTTGTGTTAAAATGTAACTCTAGCTTTTATTCCAATAAAAGCCATGCCATCGGTTGGTCTACATATCATGCATCTCACCGCTGTCCTGAACAGATCTTTGTATTGCCTCTGCCAATTCTTGATCTGCAATCTCCTCAGGCCGGGTATCCTCTCGTCCCTCTGGCCCATATGCCAGCCGGGCACATTCGGGCAGCTCTGCCTCAGGTAGAAAACGTGTTTCTGTACCTGTCGTCCCAATGAGGAGGACGTTTTTCTTTAGGTCTATGGAGCACTGAATGAGAGAAAATGAAGTTAGAAGATAAGATCGACAGACAGTATTTGTAAGATTAAAGGAGATATTAAATTTTCCTGAGTACACAGACTGACAATAATATGCAGACTAAGTACTCTCACTTGCTACAGTGTCTAGGGAATATAGAAAAAGTCTGCATCCTCAACTTTGTTTTATTTCATTAAAGCAACATTAATGGCAAGGCAAACAGATTCCATTACGGGAAATAGATTATTTGATTGGCAATGAACCAAAGTTTCCAAGCAGACCTGGTGTCTCTTCAGCATGTCAAGGCCTAGCAGCATATCCATGGGCTGATCTTCCAAAATGGAGAAAGAGCAAGGCAGGAAATCTCCTTCTATTTGCACCTGGGCTGGATGTAAAATATATATTTTCTATAAGAAGGTTTGGGAAAAATAATGTTGGAGGAAATGCATAATGAATATTAAAGGAGCAGGTCTAAATAAATGCCATACCCAAATGAACTCGGCCTATAATTTTCTGGGTGCCAACACCTTTGGCAATGCCTGCCCAGCGTCTGTCCACTAGACGCATGATATTACATCGTTCTGCACATGCTTGGCTCATAATTGTCATCTGAGCTCCTAAAGAAAGATAACCAGAAGGACAATAAAAAAATTTGTACATAATATAAAAAAACTCAAGTATTAAAAAGAGTTCCAAACACGTCAGTAAAAATAGCACACAACTGAAAATAACTCACCTGGATGCTGTATATTAACCCAAAGTATTTGACATTTGGTTATAAAAAGGCATAATGTTCAACATGTCATTAATCCGAGCAATATATAACAAAGCACTCAACATCATTTCCAGGGGACTTCAAAAGAAAAAATTCAGAAACATGATTTACTACCTGAGTCAACAAAGGCCTTTACTGGGTGTCCATTGACTCTGCAGTTGATGTAGAGCATGACCACCTGACCAAAACTCTCAGGTGCTTCTTCCATAGCAATGGTCATATTCTCCTCAATGTTGTGCTGTCTGGAAATTAAAAGTAAAACTTTTAAAAGTAAAAGTTTTATAATCCCTGTGCCACAGACCATGTTTTTGCTTTGCATATAATCTCACCCCTTATTTGTTACCTGATTTCTTCCTCAATTTTGGCCTGAGCTTCCAAGTCAAAAGGATCTGCAGTCAGCAGTTTGATTCTCTCCTGCTCTCTTCGGGCTCGGTCCTGCTGCTGCTCCAATAGCACCTTGGTGAAGCGCTCTGAAAAGAAATCAAAATTATTCTGTCACTTACAAAAAAAACATTCAATCTTCTATATAGATGCATTTAGGCCCGTCATCTTCATTTACCAAGGTCTCCACTCAGTAGAGCCTCAGCAAGAGGAGGGTTTCGCTCCTTCAGCAACGACAGTTCATGTGGATTTGCCAGCAACATGTCACGTAACAAGGCAGGGTTGTCCAATCCCTGAGGAGAAAGGGCTGAGCCTGATGCGGTGGTGGCTTGGGGTGGCTGTGATTGGGTGGCACTGGGACGCTGGGCTTGTTGCTGTCTGTTTTGGCCTGAGGAGGTCCCAGGAACAGCGATGGAACTGAAATCGATGCGAGGCAGACCTAAGACATTAAGATTAATTATGATTAATGCCATGATAAGCTCACGTTAAACCATTTTAAAATAGATCAAGTTATGCTGGTTTACCAGGAACTGTGGGTTGTGGCCCTAGCAACCTCTCTGCTTGTCGTAACACTACCACGTCTCCATCCTTCAGCCCATAGTTCCCCAGGGCTCGGGTGGGATCTTGTAAAGGCTGCTCTGCATATGAAATCTGTAGAGCAAAGGTTGCATTATTTTGTTCAATATGTGAAAACACAGTAGTATATCATCTTCTCAAATCAGCGATAAAATTGTAAGCATTTTAAATCTAAACTATACCAACTCACAAATACAAATGATTACTTATTACTGAACACTATCTGTGTAATAAATGATAGCTTACAGTTTCATTAAATGCACCATTAAATAGGCATACAGAAAAAGTTTTTCTTTTGATTTTCAACAAGCTTCATCTGCTACCAAGACACACCCATATCAAATAAAGACTCTGTCATGTTTGTTTTAACTATGGAAGTTAATTTCCGCCACATAAGAAAACAATTATGAGAGAGAGAGAAAAAAAAAAAAAAAAAACGACGACCACATAAAAAGTCAGTTGAAATTATGAGACACTAAGTCACAATTGTTACATAAATGTATTACATGCATCAAAAGTATGATATAAAAAGTAATAATTATGACAGGAAAAAGTCACTTTTGGCATAAAATTCGACTTTTCTTGTCATAATGACATTTTATCTCATAATTTATGCTTAGTGTGACCATTTTGACTATTGACCTCATAATTACGTCAATATGTGTCATAATTATGATTCAGGAGAGCATGATTTTTATTTTTGTTATGTGGTGGAAATGGTTATGTGGCTTCCACGTTTAACAGTGCACAATTCCGTGTAACTTATCAGTTTCCTGATATGATTCATGTTTAGCAAACAAACTGCGTTTATCTGACAGTTTAGCGTGGCAAATTCTGCTATGGCCTGTTAATCTTTCGAAATCTGGGGTTTTCCAGAAGTGTTGACAGAGGCTCAGTATGCTATTAATAGAATGGACCTGCCGGCTTGTTTGGCACTGATTTGTTTAGTCAGGTCGCTTAGCATAGAGGCTAAATAACTGTTGCAACACTTATGAAAGATGTTTACCTGAATCTCACTGGCTGGTATTCCTGATTCTAGTTCGCAAAGAGCCAAAAAATCCCTGAGTTCAAGCTCCGGGGACACGTCCAGGGCGAAAGTGGTTTCCGAGCGGTCTCTCGGTGCACAAAACACTGTGAGCAGCATTGTGCTCGGGGTCGCTGGAACCCGGTTGCCGCTACTCGCTGTCTGAAACTGCCGTTACTACGGAGATTTTCTGTGGGAAATGTGCCCAGGACTGTTCCGTTAAAACACTGTGTAATATCTGGTTATGAAGAAGTTAAGCGCATAGAAAAACAAGCCAAAAAGCAACCACAATTCACTAATAAAGAATTCGTTCACTTCCTTTCCACAGCTCTTCAGCCACTGCCGTAAACCGATTGCGTGTGTCGTAGCTTACTGAGACAGGAAGTCAGAAACAACATACAACGTCAAAACAGTAGCTCATTTTGATAAATGAATTAAACAATGAAATAAATTAATTTAATTAATTTATGTATTTAATACATTAATTTACTTAAAGCAAATAATTCAATATTTTAATTAAATTCTTTAAAGTTAACAGTCAATGTAACAAATTTGGTTATTGGATTGAATCAGATAAGTGTGTGTGTGTGTGTGTGTGTACTTATTATGCTACATTGTGAGGACCCCACAAGTATAGAAAGTTTTGATATTGTGGGGGCCTGAGGCCCCCCACAATGGATACAAATATTAAAAATAGTAAATAATATTTATCTGAAAGTGTAACAATGCAAACAGGTTTTCTGTAAGGGGTAGGATAAGGTTAGGGGATAGAAAATATAGTTTGTTCAGTGTAAACGTAATAGAACTTAACTTAACCACCCTTAACCGATATTTTTTAGAGAATTACAGAGCGGTTTCCCTTCTTCCTCTCATTGCAAAAACACTTGAACAAGCTGTGTTCAACCAAGTCTCAGCATTTCTCACACAGAACAACCTCCTCGACAGCAACCAATCTGGTTTCAGAAGTGGACATTCAACCGAGACTGCCTTGCTCTCAGTTGTTGGAGACTTGCAAGAGTGGATTCCAAATCTTCAATACTAATCTTGCTGGATCTGTCCACAGCTTTTGACACGGTTAACCACCAGATCCTCCTGTCAACCCTATTGGCAAAGGGCATCTCAGGAACCGCACTCCAGAGGTTTGAGTCTTACCTCTCAGATAGGTCCTTCAAAGTACCTTGGAGAGGTGAGGTGTCTAAGTCGCAATATCTAACTACTGGGGTGCCTCAGGGCTCAGTTCTTGGACCACTTCTCTTTCTACATGGCATGACTAGGTTCTGTCATTCAGAAATATGGCTTTTCATATCACTGCTATGCTGGTGACAATCAACTCTACCTCTCATTCCATCCTGATGATCAGACGATAATGCTCGCATCTCAGCTTGTCTAACAGACATTTCTTGCTGGATGAAGGACCATCACCTTCAACTCAACCTTGCCAAGACAGAACTACTTGTGGTTCCATCAAACCCATTGTTTCATCACAATTTCACCATCCAGTTAGGCGCATCAACCATAGCTCCTTCAAAAACAGCCAGAAACCTTGGAGTTATGATTGATGATCAACTGACTTTCGCAGACCACATTGCTAAAACTGCCCAGTCCTGCAGATTTGCTTTATTCAACATCAAGACGATCAGGCCCTTTCTTTCAGAACATGCTTCACAACTCCTTGTTTAAACTCTTGTTCTGTCCAGGCTGGACTATTGCAATGCTCTCTTGGCAGGTCTACCAACCAGTTCTATTAAACCTTTACATCTAATCCAGAACGCAGCAAGATACATTTTTAATGAACCGAAAAGAATGCACGTCACACCTCTGTTTATAAATGGCTACCAATAGCTGCTCGCATAAAATTCAAGGCATTAAATTTTGCCTACAAAACCATCCATGGCTCTTCACCTAAATTCATTACTTCAGATTTATGTGCCCTCTAGAAGCTTGTGTTCTGCAAGTGAACATTGCTTTATTGTGCCATCCCAAAGAGGCACAAAATCACTTTCACAGACTTTTAAAGGGGTCATCGGATGCCCATTTTACACAAGTTGATATGATTGATATGATAGGCTCTTAATGAAAAGTCTATAACATACTTTGATTAAAATTTCTCAATAGTAGTGTAAAAACACCTTCTTTACCCTGATTCGCAGACCATTCCAAAAATGGTGGATGGCTTACCTATCGCGGCCCATAGAAACAGTCGATAATGAGGCATCTAAGTATATGTATCTATGGAGCATACTAAACTTCAGTCGCAAAACTGGCTAACTAGCACATTATTAGAAAAGCCGATTTGCAAAGATTCATAAAATCCTTATACTCACATCTTCTGTAGAAATAGCTGGATCACGAATGATTCGGGCGAACATAGATGCATTTATGTAGATCGGGGACCGGCTCATTCACTTCAAAGTGAAAGTAACGAATCCTCTGCGTCTTCAGCGGCTCAGATGTCAGCAGTAAATGACGACTGATATATTCATTATTACATCCAACAACTAAACACCTCAATCGCTTAATTGGAGACATCTTGTCTTCCCCTGCACCAGAGGAAGACATCTCTCAGCTCACTCAGGGCGGGACTAAGGTAAGACAGTCTTGTCAATCAACTATCATGGGAGGGGCCTGTACAGAACTACATCATTCTGACAAGGCTCTCAGAACAGCCTGATTTGAGAAAGAGGATTGTAAAATAGGGATTTAAAAAGAAAAAACACTGGGTGGATTTTTATCATTATAGGATGGATGTGTAAACACTTCCAACACACATTTATGTTCAAACAACTTGTAAAGTGAATTTTGCATCCGATGACCCCTTTAAATGAAATGTTCCCTCCTGATGGAATGACCTGCCCAACTCATTCAGCAGCTGAGTCCTTAGCCATCTTCAAGAATCAGCTAAAAACATATCTCTTCCATCTTTATTTGACCCTCTAACTCTAGCACGCTCTATTCTAATTATATTCTTAAAAAAAAAAACTAACACTAGCTTTTCTAATCTTTTTGTATTCTATCTGTTTTCTTTTTATTTATTATACAGGTAACAAAAGCAAAAAAGGCCTCTAACACTAGCTTGCTCTATTCTTTTTCTATTCTGTCTTCTTTTTATTTAATATACACTCACCTAAAGGATTATTAGGAACACCTGTTAAATTTCTCATTAATGCAATTATCTAATCAACCAATCACATGGCAGTTGCTTCAATGCATTTAGGGGTGTGGTCCTGGTCAAAACAATCTCCTGAACTCCAAACTGAATGTCAGAATGGGAAAGAAAGGTGATTTAAGCAATTTTGAGCGTGGCATGGTTGTTGGTGCCAGACGGGCCGGTCTGAGTATTTCACAATCTGCTCAGTTACTGGGATTTTCACGCACAACCATTTCTAGGGTTTACAAAGAATGGTGTGAAAAGGGAAAAACATCCAGTATGCGGCAGTCCTGTGGGCGAAAATGCCTTGTTGATGCTAGAGGTCAGAGGAGAATGGGCCGACTGATTCAAGCTGATAGAAGAGCAACTTTGACTGAAATAACCACTCGTTACAACCGAGGTATGCAGCAAAGCATTTGTGAAGCCACAACACGCACAACCTTGAGGCGGATGGGCTACAACAGCAGAAGACCCCACCGGGTACCTCTCATCTCCACTACAAATAGGAAAAAGAGGCTACAATTTGCACGAGCTCACCAAAATTGGACGGTTGAAGACTGGAAAAATGTTGCCTGGTCTGATGAGTCTCGATTTCTGTTGAGACATTCAGATGGTAGAGTCAGAATTTGGCGTAAACAGAATGAGAACATGGATCCATCATGCCTTGTTACCACTGTGCAGGCTGGTGGTGGTGGTGTAATGGTGTGGGGGATGTTTTCTTGGCACACTTTAGGCCCCTTAGTGCCAATTGGGCATCGTTTAAATGCCACGGCCTACCTGAGCATTGTTTCTGACCATGTCCATCCCTTTATGACCACCATGTACCCATCCTCTAATGGCTACTTCCAGCAGGATAATGCACCATGTCACAAAGCTCGAATCATTTCAAATTGGTTTCTTGAACACGACAATGAGTTCACTGTACTAAAATGGCCCCCACAGTCACCAGATCTCAACCCAATAGAGCATCTTTGGGATGTGGTGGAACGGGAGCTTCGTGCCCTGGATGTACATCCCACAAATCTCCATCAACTGCAAGATGCTATCCTATCAATATGGGCCAACATTTCTAAAGAATGCTTTCAGCACCTTGTTGAATCAATGCCACGTAGAATTAAGGCAGTTCTGAAGGCGAAAGGGGGTCAAACACAGTATTAGTATGGTGTTCCTAATAATCCTTTAGGTGAGTGTATGTATGTGTGTGTATATATATATATATGTGTGTATATATATATATATATATATATAAAACTGAGACTTAGCACTTGCACATCATTTGTTGATTTTGACTGCTTCCATTGTCCTCATTTGTAAGTCACTTTGGATAAAATACCTGATAAATGACTAAATGTAAATGTAGAAGTCTATGGAAAATCCCCACAATTCACAGAAACAAACTAAAAGTTATTTGAAACCATAACTATTATTTTTACAGAGATGCTAGGTTTTCAGTGTAGCCTCAGACTTTTATACCCCTGTATAGACGCATGCATAGCCTATTTATTTAGACTTTGTTTGTGACTACAAGGTTTAACCTGATTAAGCAACTATACTAATAACACATACAATACATAAATTATATTAATATTACTACATAATATTCAATATGCATACCATTTTCAATGATTGAGGCATGTTTGGCTGATTTTTTTATCTCGAGGTCTGAAATCAATTTTTCCAATTAATATTTTCACAAAAATTATACTGATGATTTTTTTTTTTTTTTTATCTTAAGTGTATTAATATTTCTACAAACCTAAAATGCAGGTAAAATAAAAACTAACTCTGACAATAAAAATAAATCTCAGTCCAAGTCAGTATTTTCACCATGAAACTGTTTATTGGACCCTGTGATGTTTCTCATTCTAAGACAGAGTCATGTACGGTATTTGATCATGTGGTCTCTTAATTTTATAAAAACACCTTAAATGCAACAATATACACACTAAAACGCACAAACATATGACACTCTCAGAGCTAAGATAGCCATGTTTCTGTACCAGATATACACACATTGTTTTCAAACTAATTAAAACACAGTATATGCAACACTTACAAAGCACACATTCAAGTTCCGGTCGATCCTTTGTTCAAACATAATTAACCCACACACACAAAGAGAACAGACACAGATCACAGCAGAAATATACAACATAATCCCTGACTGTATCATGCACATAGTGATTTAAACAATACTTGTATATAATCTCTGACCTAATTTGTTTCTGTACTCTTCTTTGAATTGCTCTTTTTCCCAAACTGAATTTACAGCACACTCCCTGCATTCAACTGTCAAGTTTGTACTAATCCAGCAAAGTTCTTTCACAAGATCCTAACTTTGCAAGGGTAAGTTAAAAATTGCATTCAGATTGGGGCACCCTAAAATGCAACAAGACCGCAATCTCACTGATGCACCATGAGGAGGCTCGAAATATATATTAGTTTACAAAGGGCCTGTCTTATCTCAGAAGGTTAGAGTTCAGTTCTTTTAAAGGAAGAGTTAGGAGAGTGCTCATGATTGGTTTGGTTAGAGCAATAAACTGGCTCAATACTACAATCACATGAACATAATAGATCTTTTTCTATTTGGCCACATTGTAAGTGTGTCACTTTTGCACAAGAACCTCCATTCTTGGATTAATGAATGAGAACCCAGCAAAAGCGCTCTGGTCCATGGAATCGATCAGGCCTTTCTCGCAGTGTGAGAGACGGGGTTTTTCACTCAAAAACTCCCGGTCAAAGTTACTGCAGTCATTTGGAGCTTTCTGCGATTAAATAAAAACAAACAACAACAAAAAAAACAATAAGAAAACAGAGAAAGACAAAAAAAAAGAAGATACGAGTGGGAAAACATACCACTTTTGGTTTGAAGGGGGGCTCAACTTCTTTCCTTTCTAAAGCAGACCAGTTGACAGTCTTGAAGAACAGGTGGCCTCGTATATTACCCACAATCCCTAAACGGCGTGATGGGTCACGCTCAAACAGCTGAGAACAGATGAAATAAAGATAAATAGTGTAATAGCAGAAATTTCATTTGTGTTGTTTTTAATGGTGTATTTGTGCATGTGTACCCTTTCTAGCATGTCTCGAGTATCCACTGTGATCCAGCGCGGATAATGAGGTGTGTCCATTCGGATCGATTCAAACAGCTCGTCCTCGTCGTCACCATGGAATGGAGACTGACCAATCAGCATCTCATACACCAGCACACCAAACGACCACCAGTCTACTGAGAATGAGTACTGCTGACCCAGAAGAATCTGTGATTTCCACACACAAACACATCAGGTCAATACCAGGCCATTGCCGGTCTGAGAGTGAATCAAAGCCAAAATGTGTTTCGTACCTCAGGAGCAATATAATCTGGAGTTCCACAGAAAGTTGTGGCCCGATTTTCCCCAAACACATTCTCCTTACACATTCCAAAATCAGCAATTTTTATGTGACCATCTCCATCTAACATTACATTATCCAGTTTGATATCCCTGGCAAAAGGAAAGAGTAACAGTGAAAATGATCCAGAAAGCCTTTCTATGAATTTTGAGTGGAGTAATTAATCAATACAACAAAACAATGGAGAAACAGTTGTGTGTACCTGTAAATAATGCCTTTGGAATGGAGAAACTGCAGGCCACACACTATTTCAGCTCCATAGAACCTGGCAGGAGAAGTCCATTCAATACAATTACTTTGGTGCCATTTATATTTATACTCCACAAGTGCCCATTAAATCAAGGGTTCAACAATTTTTTAAATTATAGAAACATTTATATGCGTATGTGACATACGTGGCTCTGTACAGATCAAAACGCCCCTTTTCCTGTATATGAAACATCAAGTCTCCTCCATTCAGATACTCCATCACAAAGAATAAGTGCTCCTGTTAAAGATAAACATTTTAAAATATGTTATAGCTAACAATAACTGTTCATGACATTCTCCATTAACATATTATTTGGTACTGTCAGATTTAGACACTCTGGCAGAGCAGGAGTTTTTTTTTTTTTTTTTTGGTATAGGACCTCATGAGCCAGGTTTGTGGTTGTTTTTTCTGTAAATGTGTGTGGTGTACCTTGGTTTGAAAAGTGGAGTAGAGGTGTGTAAGAAACGGATTTTCCCAGGCAAGAGCCAGCACTCGTTTTTCTACCATGGTGCACTCCACATCATCATCCATCAACACCACATCTTTCTTCAACGCCTTCACTGCAAACCATTCACCAGTGCCCTTTAGTTCAGCCAACAGCACCTGACGACAGAGCGATGATGAACACGTATTTGTATGGGTGTATATGAATGTGTGTTTGAGGGATAGAGAAGTTTGTTTGTTACCTTGCCAAAGCTTCCCTTGCCCAGGACTTTGTGGAAAACGAAATGCTCAGCAGTGATATGCGTTTGGTGGGTGATTCGAGAAGGGGGACGAGGACTCGAACCCTCCCACAGATGACCATAAGGAGCCCCATCTACAATACAAAATTGCTGTCAAATCAAAATCATATTTTTAATTCTCACAGTTAGTTACCACCAGTCACACTTACCACTAACATCAGGACTTTTATTAAAATCCTGGTAAACACCAACATCCTGCGTGTTGCTCTGCGAGTTGCTTTCAGGTCGCTTGGTGGATTTCTATGATGGCAAAAATATACACAAACTTTAATGTGCTGAAATAGAATTTATAGTATATAAGTGCCTCATAACTTGGGATTGTGCAAACATTAATATTTACAGTTGAGACTTGGGTAAGAGCCTCTGCCAGTAGCTTCTGGTTGATGCCACACAGGTTGGCCACTTTAGTCTGGCACTTATGATGAACATTCATGGAGCACTCTGAAAGAGAAGAGAAGAGACGACTGCAAACATATATTCAGGGTCCTACAAGACTCGCACCAAATAACAAAAAGGTTTTTTTTTTTACACCATGTAATAACTAACCAATTTACAGAGTTACTGACCAGTGGGTGTTTCTAAATACTAAAATAAATACTAAATATTTCTAAATACTTTAAAGGCATAATGTAAACAGATAATGGCTAACAAATTATTTTGGGCCTTTTCAATACATACACAGTATACTCACCCTCGCATTTGAGGCCCTGTTTAACAAGACCCCACAGCAGACTGCCACAATGGTCACAAAAGGTGGGGCTCATGTAGTTGTAGGTCTTAAAGCGATGTGGCATGTCAATCTTAAAACGCTCCTTCTGAAACTGAAGGCACACAAAAACTTTAAATAACCATGGCACAATAAATTAAAAAAGAAAATTGTGTAATACAATTCATACCATAGTGTCTCGACTATTGGTTGCAGTGCCTGTGCACCTTCCGATAATTTTATCAATACACTTCTTGTGGATGGCTGCATTGCATTCTGGTGGGGGAAAAATATATACATTTTTAAGGAGGGCTCAGCCATTGGGACAGAATTTCAGAGGCTGTGTGCGCGATGCTTTATTCTGAATAAAACAGGTAAACAGTGAACAATGGAAAGCAATCCATTCATGTATTTTTCCCCTTTTAGGGCACATTCTTACTAAAACAAACTGTGGACATATATGGAAAGGTATTTATGATAACAGAAAATAAAACGGCAAAATATACTTACGTCTACACTTGTAACCTTGCTTGTTAAGACCCCTGGGCAGAAAAAGACAAAATGATAAGTACGCCTGTGTTACGAACTTCTTACATCTTACTGAATAATCAGGACTGACCAAACAAAATCTCTGCAGACAGAGCAGAAGGTGGGCTGTCTGAAGAAGGTGGCAGAGAACTCATGGTTTTTGATGAAGTGAATCTTCGCCTGTTTAATAGCTCCACGACGGCGATTGAGAGTTGGTGCCTCCTCTTCTGACACCATTGACTGACTACAATCTGAGAGCAAAAGAGAAAAAAAACAAAAACAGAATGGAAGCAGAATTGAAGTTGATGACAGGAAACTTTAACAGTAATTTAATAATCTTTATTATAATTAAAATAATAATATTTTATATATACACATACAATATATATTATTCATTTTGCATTTCTTGATTAAAATATTTTGACCAACTTTTAAATAGTCTACATTCTGTTTCCTTCCATTTTTGAACAAGCATCTCATGTAAACGTCACCTAAGAAACACACCCAACTGGGATCAAGTGAATCCACAACCAGCCTAACTATACTGTGCAAGGCTTCTTTAAGTCTGAATAATCAACCAGTTGTTCTATCAACTCACAGATTAGCTAGCACCAAAAATATACTACTGTTCAAATGTTTGGGGTCAGTGAGATTTATTAAAGGAATTCTTTTTTTCAGCAAGTATGCATTAAATAGATCAAAAATGGTAGTAAAGACTTTTCCATTGTTAAAAATATTTGTATTTTAAAGAAATGCTTTTCTTTTAAGAATCCTGAAAAAAAATATTTCCACAAACAAATTAAGCAGCTTGAGTGTTCTCAACTATAATAGTGATAAGAAATGTTATATGACACTGAAGACTGGAGTAATGGCTGCTGAAAATTCAGCTTTGCCATCACAAGAATAAATTACATTTTATAATATATTGAAATAGTTATTTCACAGTTATTTTAATGAACAATATTTCCCAACATTACTGTTTTTATTCTATTTTGATCAAATAAATGCACCTTGGTGAGCATGAGCCTTTTTATTTTTTTTTTATTTCACCACCCCCAAAATTTTTAATGGCAATGTAATTTTGCACTTAATTTTGCAAATCTGCAGTTAAACATTTTGTATTCGAAAAACAATAAAACAAAAAAAAAGAAGAGACCGACAGAATGTTTGAAGAAGTCCCAATGTAACGAAGGGACAAGCTGTTCTGACACGTTCAACAGAGACATTCCTGTGCTAAGAACTTTAAAGGGAGTCCAAATGGATTCACACACGCCCATACACTCGACCCCTCCCATTGCTGACAGCAATAGGCTAGATTCAAGCAGGGGTTGAAACGTCTGTTGAGAAGGAGCTCAAGGGTGGCACTAAGGTAAAACGCCCATTATTGCCACTGTAACTCAGAGTGGATGTACTAAACTGGTTGAGCATAATATGAATAACTCTTTAAATCTAGTAGTTTTTATAGAAATTTTATTTTTTATGAGTGGCAATCCAGTCTTTTAGTTGTGTTTTGTAATGTTTCTTTTAGAGCGTTTATTTCACTGTGATTGTGTCTTACCTGCATCTGTATCCTCCAAAAAGAACTGTACAGACATCATAACCTTCCCTGAAGGCTGCAAATCAACCTGAAAATGAAGCAAGACTATAACATTATGAACCTGTAAATGTACAAACACTGACACTCATACAAATGTATAGACATAACCACATTGTCATATACCCAAAACTCTGCACGTCCATTTGCGTTCTTGCATCGTTCTGCCAACACAGACACACCCACAGTAACTTCTGCTAAAGGTTCCTCTGCGGTTCTCATGAGTAGTATTTGTATGACACGTCCCTCATAAATGTGTGCATCAAAAGTGGATCGCCAAGCAGGATACATGGTAGGCTTCTTCTGGATCATTGTTTTTCCTCGCTCTTAAAGGAAAGGGGGAACATTTTTGATTAACTCTGTTAAGTCATGCCAGTTCTGATTAAAAAATTATATTAAACATAGCAAATGATAGCGCTTTTAGTCACATTGAAATTAAGGTCAAGTATGAGAACGTTGCATTGTGGGAAACAATATTCTGTGCAGTGAGCTCTGCTCTAAACTACCCATTTGGCAAAATGAAGCAGGTAATCCAGTTCTCTGCAGATGGAGGATTTGCATGTTGTTCTGTGTACATACAGTATACTGCAAAAAACAGTGCAAGACGCATGGCAGTATGCCATTCCAAACATAGCCATGCACTTGAAACCCATTACACATTTACTCACCAGTGCTGAGAGCTTCTTTCATTTTGATAGCACAGAATGGCGCCTCAGCCATTGGGGAGAATGTGCCAAGATCATAGGCATTAAACGCAATCCTCAAGAAAGGGGCCATGGCAACCCCTCAGGCACAGTCTAAAAAAGATTCAGACAAGCAAAATTCATATGACTTTTCTGATGCGATTGGTGATATGTTCAGTAAAGTAAAGCCAAACATCAGCATTGCTGCAAATAGCAATAAATAAAAAACTAAATTTGTCATGCTTTAATATGTAATCATAATTTTGTAATCAAACAGAAACCTATAATTTGTTCATGCTAGCATATGCGCATTCAGAGAAAATTGTTTAGTCTTATATGGGATCTTAATGTTAATTTCTGCGCCTGTTCTATTGTTAAATCTAATAGTTGCTCTGTAGCTCTCTTAGTAGTTTTGTAATGCTTTGTTACTTGTAATCAGTTATCATCAAAAATAGTCATCCACTCTCTCTCTGACCTTTAGTATTAATAAGGAC
Organism: Barbus barbus; assembly: GCF_936440315.1. Lineage (NCBI taxonomy): Eukaryota > Metazoa > Chordata > Actinopteri > Cypriniformes > Cyprinidae > Barbus > Barbus barbus. The sequence goes on along the minus strand of NC_136741.1, from coordinate 23,127,880 downwards.
TTTTTTTCTGTGCCTTTGAGGCTTCAATGTAAACGCCCTTTTAGATGTAAATGAGATTGAGTGCTTCACTGCATTTTCTCAAAAGCTGCTGTTCTGTTGGTTCAGAAAACAATCCATGCTGAAATGATCAGACTGACATGATCAGTGACCCTGAAATAAAAATACTTGAGCTGCAGTTTCTAACACTGGGATTCTTCAAAAAGGCATGTAGAGTAGCAGGTGCTACACACAACCAAAACCATCACAATTTAACTCTTCTCATTAGTATTTCCAGTGTTTAGAAGTATAATACTTCATTCGTATAACCTCACACTGAATGGGGGGGTTATGTACCAAATAGACATTGATGTGTTACTGCAGGCTTCAGAACATCAGAAGGTGTTTTAGGAATAAATTTGAAATTTTGATTTCTGAAGGTTACAGTTGTGTTCTACATGTTCGATATCAAACTCTATTAACAAAGATTTCATTTTCATATGATGTGACACACTCAGTGTATGCAAATTGTCTGTGTATAAAAGTGTGGTGAACCTAAACTGTTAGTGGTTAAACTAATAGCTACCAAGACTATGTGGGATATTTTCTTTGATGAGCTTTTTTAAACAGAACTCCAATGACTAAGAATAAATACAAATATAATTCAATGCAAATAAAATATACGTTTCAATGCCATTTTGCTAAAGTTCTTTGGTTTAATTCTCATGCAACAGGACCATATAGAAAAGGGTTACTGGTAGTGCGGTCAAACGATTAATCGTGATTAATCACATCCAAAATAAAAGTTTTTGTTTACATAATATATGTGTACTGTGTATATTTTTTATGTATAAATGCACACACATACAGTATAAATTTTGAAAATATTTACATGTATATACATTTATATTCTTGTATTTTATATAGTATAAAAACATATTTAATATATAAACATAACATGGAAGCATAAAGTGCTCCAAAATCTCCTGGTAGATGGCTGCATTGACTCTGGACTTGATAAAACACAATGGACCAGCACCAGCAGACGTCACAGCACCCCAAATCATCACTGACTGTGGAAACTTCAAACTGGACTTCAAGCAGCTTGGGTTCTGTGCCTCTCCAGTCTTCCTCCAGACATTGATTTCCAAATTTAATGCAAAATTGTAATTTATCTGAAAAGAGGACTTTGGACCACTGAGCAACAGTCCAGTTCTTTTTCTACTTAGCCCAGGTAAGATGCTTCTGATGTTGTTTCTGTTTCAGAAGTGGCTTGGTATCCCTTTTCCTGAAGACGTCTGAGCGTGGTGACTGATGCACTGACTCCAGCTTCAATCCACTCCTTGCGAAACTCTCCCAAGTGTTTGAATCAGCTTTGCTTAACAGTATTCTCAAGCTTGTGGTCATCCCTGTTGCTTGTACACCTTTTCCTACCCAGTTTCTTCCTTCCAGTCAACTTTGCATTTAATATGCTTTGATACAGCACTCTGTGAACAGCCACACCTTTCAGTAATGACCCTCTGTGACTTACCCTCTTTGTGGAGGGCGTCAATGATTGTCTTCTGAACCATTGCCAAGTCATTATTGTGCTTTCAAAGAACAAGAGATACCCTGAAATTATACTGTAGAGATGGTCGTTTAATGAAACTCAAATATAAATATTCTAATATTTTGAGATACTGGATTTGGACTTTCATGAGCTGTAAGCTATAATCATCAAAATTAAAACAAAAAACTTTTGAAAATGTCTTACTTTACATGTTATCAATCTAAAATATATATAAGTTTTTCACAATATTCAAATTTTTTGAGATGTACCTGTATATTATGTAAACAAAAACTTTTATTTTGGATGTGATTAATCATGATTAATCGTTTGACAGCACTAGTTCCTGGTCATCATTACCCTTCACTCGTCATCATGTTTATTTCTATTACGTGATCTTGCTTTATTATTGTGGATCAGAACATTTGGAACATGACCCAGATGAGGTTTATAGGTTATGGTAATAATTGGGGCTGAAACTGATCAGTCTTGTATAACATAAGGTCTCCACCCACTTCTGTCGAAAGCCAATGACATGACTCAGGCTGTGACTGCAACAGAAACTTCATAACAAACTTGCTTGTTGTATTGCAGTGACTGTATTTAGACTGAATTACTACAGAGGGTGTATAAGAAAGACAGGGAGAGATAGATTTGAACACACCCATACACACTGCTGTAGTTCAATTAGGAAGGGCACCTTGTGGAAACATGTCTGAAACCAGCACAGAAATGCCCAAACACGTTGCAGCATCTCATTCACACGCGCGTGCGTGTTAGAGCTAGCGAATCAGTGGTATGGAAGGATGTGTCAATAACTTAAGCTTGCAGCACAGTATGAAATCGATTTTGAAACCATGCATGTCATATCGGTCAGTCTCTCTAGTCTAGATGATCACATGTGCATCATGAATCCTGTTCAGCCAAATTCAGCCAAAATAAATAAAATAAAACTAGAAGAGCCTGTGGACCTGTGTTAGTATGTGTGAAAATGAGAGTGATAGAGAGAAGGAGAGAGACAGCGAGGGTGGTATGTTGGGTAGGCAGGTGTGGTTAACAGGCTCCATGTGCTTTCCTGAACATAAGAAGTTAAAATGAGTGCTAAGAGAATGTGTGTTCTCATAAGCTTTATGATAAGCCATAATAGGAGCTGAAACACAATTACAAGGGTGTAAGAAGTGCGTTTGTGTATGCATGGCCTTGTTAAGTAAACTAGTACTATTGCTCAATGGATTAGAGGCTTGTTCAAATCCCTAACCCCAAGTATTGAACTACTTATATAGGAATACTGCACCCAAAAATGAAAATTCTCTCATCATTTACTCATTGTCATGTAGTCCCAAACCTGTATGATTTTTTTTTTTTTTCTCCACAAGATATTTTGAAGAATGTTAGCAACCAAATAGTTTCATTTCCCATTGACTTTGCAGTTTTTATGGGAACTGAAACAGTTTGGTTAGCAACATTCTTCAAAATATCTTCTTTTATGTTCCACAGAGGAAAAGTCATACAGGTTTATGAGTACTTGAGGATGACTAAATGACAGAATTTCTATTTATGGGAGAACCATCACTTTAAGTGTGTAACTGATCTTGCACTGTTTGTGCTACAAATGGACATTGAGGTGTGCTACATATTTGGATTTTATATCATAATTACTTTAGAGAGTGTCTCAATTTGTCTTGCCCCGGACGCAACCACCTAGAACACCCTATCAACCATATAACAATCGGAAGACCTTAGCAACTGCATAACTGAAACCTAGTTGCATATAAACAAAATTCTGATGGATTATCAAAATTATCAATATGTGATCAAACTCACTGTAGCCAATTGCTTTAAAGTGCATGTAATATATAATGCTTGCACACCAATTCTGGAGTCTTTCAGTTCGCTGATGTCAAAAGGAACAATAGGTTTCATCACTCATGTCCACAGTAATGCTCTCAACATCTACAATATGGGACAGGAAGGAACTATCGACACCGCTGAACAGAATGAAAGAGTGGTATGGTGTAAACGGTTCAACCACAGCAGGATGTGTGTCTCCACGGCAAAGAGTTCTCACTTCAGACACATGCTGGTATAGGGATGGGGTGTTAGTATTAAAGAAAATGAACTGAAATCTGTCTACAAACCACCACCAACAACTAAAACTGTAGATAATTACTATAAAATGTGACATAACCATTTCCACCATGCCCCAATTCACACAAACACACTCACTCACTCAGTCATCTCAACCAGAACCACGCTCCATCTGTTTTGTGTAAAGGATCAATAATCATTGATATTTTGTACAGGACCGTGTCAGTGGTATTTTAGACCCCTCAAATGTCAAAAACTGGAGCTATTTATGGAATAAGAATAAAATTTGATAATTCACTAATAATATATATTTTTACTAACAGTCGTGTAACAAACTACCTAGTCTTTGTACATCACAGGTGCATGCAGCATTTTTGAGTAACGTTATCAGCAGCTGCGAACTCGCCCTCGCCTGTTAATGTAGGCTATTCAAGTGCTGTCTAGGTAGGTCATCAGGTTGAGACACAACCTCTGTTGTCTTTACAACTAACGTTATGGAGAAGTGTTGTCTAGCAAGACAAAGTGTGAAAACGCCGATTCTGTCAAGGTCCAATAGACAGCGGCGTTCTCGAAACTGCGCCCTTTTTATATCATTCTAACAGACTAAAAATATGTTTACGCTTTTTGGAAAATATAAGGTCATAAAAAAACACTGAGGAGAAGGATTAAAGTCTAATGTACCTAAAAACACAGCCTGCCTCCGCGGTCGTCGCTCGAATCCGTTCAGCGCATCAATCGGGAAAAAGCAGCGAAGAAAATGAGCAGAACAATCTAAAACGCAACATCACCAAAGTTCTATCTCGACCAGGCAATGTTCGATCCAAAAACCCAACGAAGCGCTGCTAACTTCTTACCTCTCCTCCGGAAGAAGCGGACTTTTCTCTGAGGTGCCTGCTCGCTTCAGTGATTGAGTCGTTTGAGGAAGTACAAGCCGCTCGTAGAGTTCTGAGTAAAGTAGGGCGGAGTGACGTCGCACAGGTGCTCTCTTTCTTCGCGCGATCCCTCTTCTGTCTCGCGCGCGCTCAGATGACACTTTAATAAGCCAGTGCGCGAGCACAGGTGCGTTTGTAGAAACTGTATCAGTCCATCCAGTGTGTATGTGAGTGACCTCTTTGCAAAGGGCTCATGTGAAGGGCAGGCATTGGCAGTGTACCTCTAGATGCCCCACTATTGAGAGCACACATATGGCAAGCCATTTTAACATAATTCCGTATTCTTTTCGTTTATTTCTTCTTCTTCTTCTTTTTATTTTTATGCAAATGTTGCGATAATTATTAGTATATATTCTATAGTGGCTAGTAACAAATAAGTATAGTATGTAATGAAGAAGTACTAGTGACTAATTGACTACAAATCACTATTGGAATAATGTTATCAGTATTACCATAAAGTTCCCTAGTCGGAAATTGGAAGCTAGATAATTTTGATACCACTGATTAAGTTATATTTTTGGCTTTTTATGCCTTAATTTTTGATAGGACAGTAGAGAGTTTGACAGGAAAGCATAGGGCAGAGAGAAGGGAGCTTCAAAGGACCTCAAGCCAGGAATCAAACTCAGGTTGCCGGAGGCACAGTGGCGCTACATGTCAGACCAGGGGCACTGCTATGGTTTCTGGGAACAGCATATTGACTCGGGCCCCCCGCATCGCATTTAGATTGTTGGCCCCCTCGGTAGAGATCCCATTAGGGCCCCCTCTCCCTCGCGACCCCTTGGTGTCCTCCATGATTCATATTCTTTCCAACAACAAAGAACTTGAACGTGACAAACTTATTACACTTTCAGAAATGGGAAGCAGAAAATGTCCGATAGCACATGAAGACAGCATAAATACTAGCACTGAATATTTAGTCAAATTTAAAACATTAATACATTGTAATATTACAGCTACGTAGGCATACTGGTAACACAAAATAGAATATTATTACGGATTAAATGTAAAAGCAGCTTTCCACATGTGCCAGCATTCTGTCCACACATGCAAAGAGAAACAGTGATTGTGTTGGCTGGTGTTGGCTTTATAGATAGTTTACTCAGGGGGCATTGAGATGAGGAATAGATCCTGTGCCTGGTTTCTATATTGCGTTCATGGAATATTACCTATAAAACATACACTGAAAGGTCACATAACTGTGGGTGTTAAAGACGCAAAATGTGAAAATCGACATCCTTCTTTTTTTTTCTTTTTGTGACGTATTGTCAAGTATGGTGACCCATACTCGAAATTGGTGCTCTGCGTTTAACCCATCCAAGTGCACACACACAGCAGTGAGTAGTGAACAAATGCACACACACACACAGCGAGTAGTGAACAAATACACACACACACACACACACACACACACACCCGGAGCAGTGGGCAGCCATACTGCAGCGCCCGGGGAGCAGTTGGGGGTTCGGTGTCTTGCTCAAGGGCACCTCAGTCGTGGTATTGAGGGTGGAGAGAGCGCTGTACATTCACTCCCCCCACCTACAATCCCTGCCGGCCGGGGACTCGAACCCGCAGCCTTTCGATTACGAGTCCGACTCTCTAACCATTAGGCCACGACTTCCCCTGTGTGCGTGTGTGTGTGTGCGTGCGTGCGTGCGTGCGTGCGCGTGTGCGTGTGCGTGTGCGTGTGCGTGTGCGTGTGCGTGTGTGTGTGTGTGTGTGTGTGTGTGCATGCATGTAGTCTTGTCCTGCTTTCCTCCTCTTGGTCTGCAGTGCTGTGGAGTGTATGTCCTAGATTTAAGTGTGTGGGTGAGATTTAAAAAAAGCAAAGAAACAACAGTATGTTGAAGAGCCTATGTGTGTGTAGATATCTGGTGCAGAATTGGAGGTGGTGAGGGGGCTGTTTTGCTACCCCTTATCTGTAATCGAGCAGATCTACACAGATAAATGGTGTATTGTTAGAGTATATGTAAAATAACCAGAGTACCAACTGAATGATATTTAATCATTCATCTTTGTCTTGTTTGTTTATGAAAAGAACATCAGATAAATAGCCCAACTAAGTACACGGGTGAATTATTGTACTGGTGCGCATAGAGAGAAGTTTACAGTACTGCATAAACTTTGCAGTCGACACACTCTTTCACACAAAGATGCACACACTCTGTAAACAGCTGTCTGACAAATCGGTAAAACAGAAGTCACATTTCTTCCCCTTCTCACCACAAACCCATGAAAAGAGTATAAGTACTCTGTAACGTTTTAAGTGAAATTACACATTTACGTGTACATTTATGAACAGCACCAAATAAAAGGGAAGTGGAAATATGAAAAAAAGAAGACGTTTTTTATAGAGATGAGTTTATTTCCTGTTTATTAATAGTAGATCAGGGCAGCTGGCATGATTTCAAATATTATATATTCCTTATATATTTATGTCCCTACGCAATGTTAGCTGTTAGACTGGGTAATTTACCTCAGATAGATCAAGAAAAGAATAGATAATGCTTTTATCTATTGTAGGAAAATTAGAGATCTTTGCCTCCCCCTCTCTTCATCTCTCAGCTGCAATACAGAGGAACATAAGACACTTAAAAGACCCAAAAGTGTCATGACAATGTCACTGTGACACTGCCACAGAATCATACACACTCTCACACACATTTTCTCTCAATCTCTCTAGATCATCAGTAATATTTTCTTGGTCGAGAAATATGAAAGAATAAAAACTTGTATTCTATAATGACCATTACATGCATCTTAACAATGTTCTTTTGTTAATTTATTACATGGCCTAAAAAGATTAAACTGTTTATAATTTACCATTTATTTTATAATTTATTTGATAATGCATTTATCTATAAGAGCAAAGCACAGTAATTACCATTCTCATTTAGGCAGTTTCTGTGGTATGTATGGGTCTCTTTGAGAAAGGTGGAGTGGGTTGGCCTACAAGCAGCCTAACTGGAGATGTTTGATTAACAATAATAATCTCAAACACACAGCTAATTATCATTAACTCAGTGCGGTCAAGTACTTTGAAGAAGACTACTTAGGGCTGTGTGGAAGCACCCATGCACTCAAACTGAAGTGAGTATAGACAGTATGTTACTAGAAAGGTTCCAAGCCATCCAGAACTTTAACGAGGCTTTTAATTCTCTGTTTCGTTTTCTTATATACATTTTAATGCCAGTTTTTAAATGTAGAGCTGATTCAACGAGACTTTCAAGTTATGTAATCAAAAATGGACTCTATTTACATTTTTAATTGCCTGAAATCCAAAAAGTGCTTATCATTGAGCCCCTCCCACTGACTGCATGTAATATAGAATCCACACCCAACTGCTAGTGGCCCTTTCTGTTAGGGAACGCCCACTTTTCATGGTATGAAAGGTATGAAATTTGTAAAAATAAATAAATGTTGTTCCGCAAGAGAACAATTCGTCCTCTTTAATAAAGAATCTGCAAAACAAGCAAGATAGCATCGGCTGCAAGCTGCATGCTTCCAAAATGTCCAGCTAACACCATGTAATCAAAAACCTTGGCAACTGCTGGATTTATAGTTCAAGTCGGTGTAAAAATTATGATGTTTAGGAGTTTTTTTAAACTCTTTTTATTTTTCGGAATATGCAAATGTATGTTATCTAACGAGAAAGAATGATAATTAAATAATTGATAGAAGATGCATGGATGTAGGTGTTACGGGGCTGACGAGACGTGAGACGTGCGGATCCATGTGCAAAGCTTTATTAAGAAACATGGTCAGAAACAGGCAGGGTCAGACATCGGCAAACAGGTATGGCAAGGGCAAGACAGAGCAATCCGTGGAGCAAGCGTGGGTCAACGATCAGCGAACAGTATCCAAAGTGGCAAGGCAGAGAGATAATCCAGAGTCGAAAGCAATAATCCAAACGAGGTGCAAACACAGTCCAAACGGCAAGGCAAAGGGGTAAATCCAGGAAACACGGGCAGGGTCAGACACGGCAGGAAAACAAGGCAAGACTAGGACTAGAATTATGGCTCTGTAGAGTTGCTATCGCTTGGGGAGTGATAAACGCTAACAAAACAGAAACACGGAATGGCACGGTAAAGCAGCTAGCGCTAGGTGAGCGCTAAACGCAGATCAATACTCGGCCGTGAGCAAGAGCAGTCCCAGGCTTAAATAGAGTGATGGTGATTGTGAAATGGTGATCAGGTGTGTGTGATGAGTGAATGGTGACAGCTGATCTGTGCAATGCATAGTGGGAAATGGAGTCCAATGTGTTGTGTAGTGTGAAAAGTCCATGTGGTGAACGGGTGACCTCTGGTGGTGAATGAGTGGAAGTGCATGGCCAGGATTCGTGACAGTAGGCCTCTATTGCATATCGTCATCTCAATTATGTACTTTATTACAACCTAGCATTTCTTCAACATAAACCTGATTAATTAATTTATTTATATAGATATACAGTGCCCTCCATAAGTATTGGAACAGTAAAGACAAAATTGCTCTGTTGGCTGTGGAGTCAAGACATTTGCAAATATGATTAAAAGATGAATATGAGACAAATCTGCAGAATGTCACATTTTATTATTAGTCGTTTCAACAAATATATGTTTTACCAAATAAAAAGAACAGCAATTTTAGAGTTCATCCCACTCATTGAGGTGAGCATAAGTATTGGGACAGTTGAACATAAGGCAGATATAAAAGATTAAAAGCTATTATTTAGTTGCAGATCCCTTTCGCACAACCACAGCAGTGAGTCTGTGACCCATAGACATCACCAGACTCTTGGTCTCATCCTTTGAAATGCTTTTCCCAGCCTTTAATATAGCCAATCCCAATTGTTGCTTGTTTTGGAGAATTTCTGCCTTTCCTCTTCAGCTGGTGAAATTCATGTTCAGTCGGATTTAAATCTGGAGATTGACTTGGGCATTTCCATTTCTTTGCCCTTATAAATTCCTTGACTGAACTGGCAGGGTGTTTTGGGTTATTGTCCTGATGCAATATGAAGCACTTCCCAATGAATCTGGTGGCATTTTCTTGAATATTGGTAGGCAAGATGGTTTTGTACCCTTCCAAATTCATTCTGCTACTGTCATGATACATTAAGTCATCAGTAAAGTTGAGCGGGTCTGTTCCAGAGACAGCCATGCATGCCCATGCCACGACACCACCTCCACCATGCTTTACAGATGAGGCTGTATGCTTGGGATCATTGCAGTTCCCTTTTTTCTCCACATTTTTGCTTTCCCATCACTTAGATAAAGGTTCATCTTTGTCTCATCGGTCCATAAACACAGTTCTGAAACTCTTCTGGCTCACCTTTGTGCTTTTTTGCAAACTCTAATCTTGCCTTCTCTATTTTTGGTGCTGGTCAGAGGTTTGCATCTTGCTGTGTAGCATCTGTAATTCTGTGTCAAAGTCTCCTGAGGACGGTAAATTGTCAGAGCATCACCCCAGCTTTCTGGAAGTTGTTGGTGATTTTAGAGACACGTCTTTTAGGATTCATTTTCACAGCTTTTATGATTTGTCTGTCATCAACTACTGTTGTTTTCTCAGCCGATCTGGTCGTTGTTGGTTGCTGGTGTAGAGGAGGTAGAACTGACAATTTAGAGCATGATATCAGAGCTGATAGAAAAAGAGAAAAAGCAAATGAAGAGAAAGGGATAGAGGGAGTTAAAATGATAAATGCATCTCCTATTTGGGACAAGGTGTCCATAACTTTCAGGTACTCCAGAAAACAAACTCTCATCCTTGCTCTCTCACTCTGTTCTGGGTCACATCGTCTCCTGGGAACTTGAAAGCAGGGCAACACCAGCCCTCCCTCCCCTTTTCTTCATATCCCTCACACACACAATCTCAATCTGTAATACACTCTTTAATTACTCAGTTGAAGATATTTAATCACAGAATCGCATCTCTAAAATTCACTCTCTGTGGACTCAACCTGGCAGTCGTTGAAAATAAAACTTAAAAACTGTTGAGGGGTTCAGAAAAAAAGTTACAGAGCTATTTTATAAACTGTTGGTTTATCCTTAAGTATGTCTACCTAAACCTAAGCTGCTCTTCAATGATTTGCATCATGAAATACATTTGAATGGAACAGAACTGAATTGAAACCACATAGGGAACCATTATACATAGCGCTGACTACCATACAGTTAATGGTTTTATTTCAACAGGGCTACGTTAGTGAAAGTAAAGTGCACATTCACTGTTTCCCCGTTGCTTGTGTTCTCGATGCGGGCGACGAGAGCATCGGTGCTGTCGTGCTGCACGCGTGAGTTAACGACACCAAGCTGCGGCAGACTGAGACACTGAAGAGGGACTTCAGAAGCCTGATCGAGACGGTACGCAGCACATCGCCCGCGACGACGATCATGTCATGACCACTTCCCACGTATCGACGAGGACACGAAAGGTTCAGTAGACTTTTTGCTTTAAACGAATGGTTATTGGCATGGTGTAAAGAACAGAAACTGCTCGTTGTTAATAATTGGAATCTTTTCTGGGAGCATAGGCTTTTCCGTGCTGATGGCCTGCACCCCAGCAGAGTCGGAGCGGAACTCCTGTCGGACAACATCTCCAGGACGCTACGCTTCATCTGACTAGTAAGCCAATTCTCAAATAACTGCTATGATGACTTTTGTTCTACCCACTTAAAAGATAGAAGTACTTGCGTTGTCCAATCTGTATCTGTTCCCCGAATAGCGAGGTCAAAATATAAATTTAATGCAGGATCTAGAAAAAATCTGATCATGATTAAACCAGAAAAACGCAAAATAAATGAACAAAAACAATTTTAAAGCTTGGGCTCCTAAACATTAGATCACTCACACCCAAAGCAGTTATTGTAAATGAAATGATCACAGATAATCATTTTGATGTACTCTGCCTGACTGAAACCTGGCTGAAACCAAATTAATATATTGGTCTAAATGAGTCTACTCCATCATAAACATGAGCCCCGTCAGACTGGTCGTGGCGGCGGTGTGGCAACAATATATAGTGATATTCTCAATGTTACTCAGAAAACAGGATACAGGAGGTTTACCTCATTCGAAATACTTCTGCTTAATGTTACACTGTTAGATATGCAAAATAAATCTCTCCTATCTCTTGCTCTGGCTACTGTGTATAGACCGCCAGGGCCATATACAGATTTCCTAAAAGAATTTGCAGATTTCCTCTCAGATCTATTGGTTAATGTTGATAAAGTGCTAATTGTCGGAGATTTTAACATTCACGTTGATAATACAAATGATGCGTTACTGACATTAAACTCTTTTGGAGTCAAGCAAAATGTCACCGGGCCCACTCATCGTTTTAATCATACGCTTGATTTAATTATATCGCATGGAATTGATCTTACCGATATAGATATCGTACCTCAAAATGATGATGTTACTGATCATTTCCTTGTATCGTGCATGCTGCGTCTTACTGATATTAGTTATATGGCTCCGCGTTATCGTCCGAGCAGAACTATTGTTCCAGCCACCAAAGACAGATTCACAAATAACCTGCCTGATTTATCTCAACTGCTCCGTGTACCCATAAATACACATGAACTAGACGAAATGACTAGCAACATGGGCACTATCTTCTCTAATATATTAGAAGCTATTGCCCCCCTCAAACTGAAAAAGGTTAGAGAAAAACGTACTGTGCCATGGTACAACAGTTATAACCATTCTCTCAAGAAGGAAACTCGTAATCTTGAGCGCAAATGGAGAAAAACTAACTTAGAAGTTTTTAGAATTGCATGGAAAAACCGCTTCTCAATATTATTAACTCATCGTTATCTTTAGGTCACGTCCCAAAACCATTCAAGCTGGCGGTTATTAAGCCTCTTATTAAGAAACCACAACTATCTAATGAACTGGCAAATTACAGACCCATTTCAAATATTCTGTTTATGTCTAAAATTTTAGAAAACTGCTCAATTGTGTTCCTACTTGCAAAAAAATTATCTCTATGAAGAATTTCAGTCAGGTTTCAGGCCTCACCATAGCACAGAATCTGCACTTGTTAAAATTACAAATGACTTGCTTCTTGCTTCAGACCAAGGCTGCATCTCACAAGAAAATATTATCATATTACCCCAATTTTACAGTCTCTGCACTGGCTACCTATTAAGTTCCGTATCATTTACAAAATATTATTACTTGCCTATAAGGCCCTAAATTGTTTAGCTCCTGCGTACCTAACTTGTCTTCTACCACGCTACAATCCAACCCGCTCCCTAAGGTCGCAAAACTCTGGACTTTGTTAGTAGCCTATTTGCAAAGTCCACTAAAGGAGGTAGAGCTTTTTCACATTTGGCTCCCAAACTCTGGAATAGCCTTCCTGATAACGTTCGGGGTTCAGACACACTTTCTCTGTTTAAATCTAGATTAAAGACACATCTCTTTAGCCAAGCATTCACATAATGCATCTTATAATCTTGTACTGAAGTTATATCTGATCAAATGTACATTATTATTATTCTTTAGCTTGGGTTGAACAAATAATTTTTGCTTAGATGGAACAGCAGCTACACTAATTATGTCTCTATTTGTTTCTCTGTTTCTGTCACTATTCTATTAACATCCCATGGTAACTAGGAATTACAGAAGCTTCAGTCTGGATCCAACCCTTAAATGATCTGAGATGACCGAACACCTGAGAAAAGATAATGCCAACCTCTCAGAGGACCTCAGAGGATGCCAATGCTCAGACAACATACAGAATTACCCAATTTTGCCATAAGTTAAATATATTAAGGTTCTGCAATATATAAATATATTATGGAAACTTAATTTCCTGTAGAGCTGCTTTGTAACGATTTGTATCGTAAAAAGCGCTATACAAATAAACTTGAACTTGAACCCTAGGTATCATATGCATAACCACATTAGAGAAGCAAACTTTCACATACAAAGGAGGATAAAATAGGAAGTTGAGGCACTAGTGAGGTTTGGAAACCAAAGTGAACACAGTTACACTACACTGCAATTTGCATTAAAGTTTACTCAAATGATACAGTGACAATTCTTCAGACAAACTACTTATACAAACATACTTATACTTAAATACATTAAGCCCTCATATTTTAATTATAACATGGCAAGTGAATACATTGGCAATTTGGACAAAAGGTAAGTAAATTACATATTACATCATCATCAAGTGCAACGAGAACACCAGCTCAGTTGCTAAATACTAACTATCAATCCAAAGTTACTCTTTCTGATTGTTGTAGAAGTCATTGTCCAAATGACAGACAGCAGTATACAAGGAAATATAATCCAGATATGAGAAGACATTAAGAAAATGCCACCAAATGAACAAAATGGGCTCAAATTCACACCAGTTCCCATATTTAGAAATTGTCCTAATAAAATTGAGTGCACTGGGGTATTGCATAATATATATCATATTGTATAATCGTTAAGTTAAGCAACATCTCACTGGTTCTAAAATGTTCTTATCTAAATGACGGCTAGAAGTGCTACAGTGTTCCTTTTAAAGTGTGTCCACAGCTCAACGAGGTCTTTGTAAGAAGTATTTGGCACAAAATAAATGTCTGAGTGTGAGCATTTTGTTCCCTTGGTGTTCCAAAAATATGTCTGTTGCGTCACGTTAGCGTAGGGATAGTTGATTACACTCCCAGTCACACTGGGTTGTGATTTTTGAATGTGACGTGAAAATGCATCGCTCTCGAATGATCAATAACAGATTTAATTGCTCATATGAGAAGATAAAAGCAGGACAGCAGATGCTACAGGACTGTAGCCTCTTCCATGGCATTGACCCATCTGGAATAGAGCAGAATTTTCACATTATGTAATAGTAGAACGTAATATATTTGTGTTAATGTGTTATGTATAACGTTTTAATGTTTTTGAAAAAAAAATAGAAAAATGTTTTTATGCAAAAAAAAACAAAAAAAGCTGTATTTATTTGAGAAAAATACAGTAAAAACAGTAATATTGTAAAATATTTTTACAAACTTTGCATTTTATTTACTTTTTCTTAAATATATTTTAAAATGTAATTGAATTTAAATGTAATTTATAAAGTCAATATTCAATACTTCAGTCGTTAATGACGCACGATCCTTCAGAAATAATTTTAATATACTGATTTGGTGCTTGAGAAACATTTATTATTATTATCAACAGTTGTGCTGCTTAATATTTATAAAATGGTGATGCATTTTTTTGTTCAGGTTGCTTTGATAAATAGCAAGCTCAAAAGGACAGCATTTGAAATCTTCTGTAACAATATTAACCACTTTACTGTCTGATCTATTTAATGAGTCCTTGCTGAATGAAAGTAATCATTTCTTTCAAAAATATATAAAACTTACTAATCCCAATGCTATATGTACACATTATAAATTGCTGTATTGTGTGAATGTAATATGTATTTTAACCTCAGTGCAGTGTGACTGTCCTGGGCTCTGAAAGTGTAGAAGAGAGTGCTTTTGTGGTACAGCTGAAATATGCTGCTCTCCCCTTCAACCTCTGACCTCACAGAGAATCCCAAGAGAGGAAGGGTCTCGCATGCAACCCTCTCCTTATATAAAAGAAAAGACACAGGGAGAGATTAGGAGCTGCATGTTGCAAGTTAATGTGTGCCAAAACATGACTGTGAGCATTACCTCAGGCTGTGGGTATGCGTAGAGAACTTTATCTTTCAGGAGGAACCACAGGCTTCTCCAACTTCTCTTGCTGTTCCTGCACCTCTGCAGGGTTCCACTCATCACCCCATCAGACACCGTCTCCTAGGAAACAACACATGATGTTTCACCCCAAATCCAAAGGAAAAAATAAACATTAATTGAATAAAAATGGGAAAGGGTGAAAATTTTAATGGTCTTAAAATAATAATTTTAATAGCAACACTTAATAAAACTCTTTTGTGTTATAATTAAACAATTCAGAGTGAGATCAGAGTAAAACACGATCCACTGGACTTAATTTAGTCCAAAGAAATGAATCCAGAGGTTATGGAATACCTGGTTGAAAGAAAATTGGCCTTTGCGGCTTCTCCACAGACTCGATGGATGAATGTTTTGGAAGACAGAAGAGAGAGGTCGACTGGAGCTCTCTGTTATTGTGGCAACATCTCTCAAACAAATGCATACACAATTATAATGAGAGTCACGCATAACTATGTTTAATTAATAAAACCATTTTAATAAAGATATTATGGTTGTACCATGTTTACGCAGCTCAGTGTAACAATGATCACAAACTTTGGCGCGTCTGTTCTTCATATATTTGAGGGGGAATTTGTTTCTGCAACAATCTCTGCAGAAAATCTGTAAACAATATAAGATGAGAAAATCACAACAAATAGATCTTATGAGTGGTTCTCTATGCAAAATTAAAATTTGAATCGTTATTCACCCTCAGGTCATCCAAGACGTAGAGGAGTTTGTTTGTCATCTGAACAGATTTGGACAAATTTAGCATTACATTACTTGCTTACCAATGGATCCTCTGCAGTGAATGGGTGCCGTCAGAATGAGACTTGAAATAGCAGATAAAACATTACAATAATCCATAAATAATCCCCACAAATCCAGTCCACCAATTAACGTCTTGCTGTGTGCTTGTAATAAACAAATCCATTATTAGGAGGTTTTTAACTTCAAACTGTTGATTCTGGATAGAACCTCTATCCAGATTATTGCTTTCTCCAGTGAAAAAGCTGTCTTGTCTGAATCAGGAGAGAAATATACACAGATCAAGTGAAAACCATCCAAAACCGTTCTAAACAAATATCAGTGGACAACAGGGGATGGATATTTTCACTGGAGGAAGCAGCATTATGGATTATGGATATTTTATCCAGAAGTGATGGTTTAAAGGTAAAAACATCATAACGATGGACTTGTTTATTACAAACATGCTGCTTTTATCAGCTGTTTGGGCTCTCATTAACTAAAGAGGATTCACTGGTGAACAAGTTATGTAATGTTAAATTTCTTTAAATCTGTTCCAGTGAAGTAACAAGCTCATCTACAGCTTGGCTAGCCTAAAGGTAAGTAAATTTTCAGTTTTAGGAAAGCCATTCCTTTAACCGTATTTGTACCTTGCCGCAGGCATGGCAGTGATGTCTTCTGTTTGTGAGGCTGAAATGTGAGTGACAGTTCATGCAAACTGTCACCTGAGAAACAGACAGCAGAGGAGGAGCGTTCTCGCCAAGACACATCTCTGGACCATTCACTAACTAGACACATAATTTCACAACAGGAAACAAAATGTCAACTATTTCAGGTGTTGACATTTTAGTCGCACTGTATTTAAAGCTTCCTCACCCCAAAACAGTGTGCTGGGTCTCCTGATACAGGGCCGAGATTCACTAATGTCCGATTCAGTGTAGCAAACCAGCCGTCTCGTTCAGTGCAGGAGCTGCACACAGGAACACATGCATCAGTCACAATGCACACACATACACTACATATGTATGTGTGAACGTTTGAGTATGTCACTTGCTTGGCAGACAAAGTGATGCTTATATCTTTCACATCTATCTTCAATGCACTCTGAGTGTTCTCTATAGGTGGCTTGCTGACCTGAAAGACAAAAAAAGTGAAAAGGATTTAATAATTATAATTCACTCACTGTCTGGGGTTCAGACCAATTTAATGAGGCACTTAAGGTTCTACAAGAAGAGAGGTGAAAATGAAAAATTTTCAATAGACAAAATAAATACATGAAAGAAGGTTTTTTGAACATTTTCATACATATAATAAATGCAAACTAGAAAAAGATGAAGATCTGACATATTTTACATATTTAATTTTATTATGATTTTATTCCCTTTTGTATTATACATTTTTCCTTTCTTTCCGTTCTGTTTTCTCATTTAATTTTATTTTATGCATTTAAATTTTTTATTCTGTTATGTTAGTTTTACTGTTTATATGACATATATGCGTTTTCGACAAATCACTTTGTAAAGACTTTTTTAAAAGGCTATATAAATAATGCTATACATAGATACAACCTGTGTTATTTTAGTATTATTCATATATTAATCGACTATTTCTTAAAGGGGTCATATGATGCGATTTCAAGTTTTCAAAACCAAAGAGATATTCTTTATAAAAGTTAAGACTCCACCACGCCCACCTAAAACGGCTCATTCAAACACGCCCCCACATGTCTACGTCACGGTGTGGGAAGATTAGCAAAACACCGCTCAAATGTTTACGCAAAGAAAGAAGGCGGAACTTTTATTCTCGCTGTAGTATTCGTTTCATTGTGAAAGCGAAAGTACTTTTTTTGGGCTTCCAAAAGAGGACACAACTAAAAATCAGTGGTTAAGTTGTATTTACAAAACTGTTCCAGAACAGTTCAACACAAATATTCGAGTGTGTGCAGTGCATTTTACGGAGGACTATTTCCTGAACCTGGAAGAGTAGCCTATAATGCTGGCTTGCACAAAGGCAGTTTCTAAAAAGTGGGGCAATTCCAACTTTGCAATGACAGTCTGGCGCTTCTGACTCTCAGCCTGTAAGTACGTTTTCTTATTTAAAGAATTTGCTACTGACGATTCAAACGCGAGTTTTGAGCTGTGTAGAGTTGTTTCTCCGATCACAAATGCAGACATGGTAAAAAGACAGTATAAGTCATTATAATCAGTAATTATGTCCCCACTGGATGCAGCAAATTCTTCATTTATAATGGGTTTTATTGTTTTTGTGTCGTCGCACCGGGACACGGCATCACAATACGATGAGGGGCGTAACATTTCCATCTCACGCTTGAGGTATTCGGCCAATCACAACGCACTGAAGTCGTGGCCTAATGGTTAGAGAGTTGGACTCGTGATCCAAAGGTTGCGGGTTCGAGTCTCCGGCCGGCAGGAATTGTAGGTGGGGGGAGTGAATGTCCAGCGCTCTCTCCACCCTCAATACCACGACTGAGGTGCCCTTGAGCAAGGCACCGAACCCCTAACTGCTCCCCGGGTGCCGCAGCATAAATGGCTGCCCACTGCTCCGGGTGTGTGTTCACTGTGTGTGTGTGTGTTCACTGCTGTGTGTGTGCACGTTGGATAGGTTAAATGCAGAGCACGAATTCCGAGTATGGGTCACCATACTTGGCTGAATGTCACTTCACTTCACTGGATAGCTGGCCAATCAGAGCATGCCTCGCTTCTCAGAAGGATGAGCTTTGTAAAAATAGACGTGTTTCAGAAAGGCGGGGCATAGAGAAGCAACAATAATGTACAGTATGTGGAAAATAATGTGTTTTTTTAACCTTAAACCGCATAAACACCATTACATTGTTGCATTACACCAAATACACAAAATAATGTTCTTTTTAGCAACGTCATATGACCCCTTTTATATTTTTAATACAGTTTTAATTTAATATTTTCCGTTTTCATTTCATTTTAGTAATTTTGTTAAATGCTTGTCTTTTTTTTGTTTTATTTTAATAATTTTGGAGCTTATTTTATTTAAAAAAAACAACACTGCTTGTAATTAGTGTCTTGAGCACTAAATACATATTAGTGTAAAGTGTATTAGTGTTCTCCCTATTGAGAAATTATGGTTTCCAAGAACTATTATACATGAATAAACACTAGAAGTGTCTGTGAATGTTATCAGCTTTACCTCCATCCCTGCCAATGGTAATCTGTTGATGAGTCTGTATTTCCCATCTTGCTGAGGATATGTGTACAGCATTATGTCATTCATCTGAAAATGTAAAAAGTAAAAAAGAAAAGCATAACATTCACAACATACAAGCACAAATAACTACTTTAATATTTGCATACCACAACAGTTATTCTGAGTGGGTCACTGTAACAAATGTTCACCACAAGGGGCGCTATGAGGTTGCTTTGCTGCATCACTGCTCTGTCCATCAGTGACCACAGGCAATGTTTTGTAGGCAATTAAGTTGTTACAGCAAGGCATGATAACATAGTGATTTAGAACAAACTCAAAGGTGCATTAAAGCTGTGATTTAACAAAGAGAATACTAATTCACTAAGATACTTATTTATCTGTGAAACAGAATTATTAGTCATCAATTACTCAGTCTGATGCACATTTTTATTTGTTCTAACAACTGCGAAATCATGTGCACATTATTTTGGGTTATCATAGGCACTGAAGAATACATCTATACAGCTAAACACAACCAAAATTCATCTTTGTACACAGGATGTTGTGCAAACACTGGATTTAGACGTCCCTTCCTACCATCAGTTACTGCCTGATAAGGCAGCATATTTTGTCTTCTGAAATGTTAATCAATGGTGCATATGAAATGTCACAGACTGTCTCCTGCATCAAGCAATAAAATATGAGGGATATTCAAGTTCAGCACTCTGGGGGCCACGTGCCCGTCTCAGCGCACAACTGTCCGTCTGACTGAAAAGTCTACAGTATACAGTTTTTCTGACAGCCCATCTCACGGCCATCCTGTCAGCCTCTGTTCTGTTATCTCAACACATTGCTTTGTCCCTGTTCCCACAGACTTATTCTGGTGTGAGAACAGCACAGCAATAACAATAGCACATGTAGACATAAACACACACACAGAACAACATCCTGTCAGGAAACTCTAAAAACAAGTAAAATAGCTCACAAACACAAAGGAGAGACACTAGAGACTATACAGAAAGAAAACAACTGCGTCTCTTGCATGCTCAACTTTGGCAATCTCATCTCAGCTCCTAAAAGTAAAATAATGTGCGAATCAAATCACATACCAAGAAAAGGTGACGTGGCTGCTTGCACTTTCTGCTGACCTTCATTAAAGTGCCCTCTTTCACAAACACCTAGGGCAAAGATAAATATAGAGATTAAGACAACCTTACTCATAATTACATCTTTAAACTCCCCCAAAATTTTGAGACATTCATAAAATTTGATTGGATGAAGGGTGTGTGATCAGTGAGCCATTGAATTTCTCACCCTCCCAGGTTGTAGGAGATCTGTCAGACCCAGAACACTGTGTTCAATATGGACCAAATGCAGGAGATCTGCCTGAGAAAGAAAAATAATGCAAAAATGCCCTTACATGGCACAGCAGAGTCATTTACACAAAATGCTTTGGTTCCACACACACAGCCTATCTGTAAGCACATTAAGCCAAAAAACACACACTTACTCCATTCTTAAGGCTGTCATTGACATCATGAGCAATATTTGAGACTACAACCAAAGCATCTGAGGGGAAAGAAAGTTATAGGTAGAGAGGGACAGATTAATATTTTACACATGTACATTTTCAACATACATAAAAATACACACAAACATATAATAAATACTTCATATATTATTGTACATAGAACTGAATGTATATTCAATTTCTGCATTAAATAATTATTGAATATATTAAATATTTCCTTAAAAAAATAGGCCATCTCAATAAATTATTAAACAAAATGCATAAATAATAATTACACAATAATTAGAACATATCTAAAATGAATGAATAATCAAAAAATGATATTGTGTCACACTGCAGAACTTAACAGAACATCCTCCCTTACAAACAGATACTCTCTTACAGCAGCACCTCATAGATAAATGACCCTCATATATAAATTATGCAGAAAGGCTTGTTTAAAAAAATTATTGAAAATCCATGATGGGGTCAAAGGTAATTTGCCTTTTGTAAAACTATCTGGAAGATCAGAGATATGTTGTTGCTTAAGCAAATAAATTACACACACACACACACACACACACACACACTGAGAGATACGACCAAAGGAATCGTTTGTAATTGCAAACATGTCAAGATAAGAATCAAACATCAGTTTCTTAAAATTTATGAAACCTACATTAGGAAACTGTAATCCAAGAGACAGAAAAAAATAAGACAAGAAAAAAGTATACTGCTGATGCTGTTAAGATACTGTTGTCTGTGAGTAATGTTGAGATTTACTTTGTGTATTTTCAAACTCTCTGGAGTCTGGTGAGAGGTTGTTCAAGTAGTCTGTTGGGAAAAAAACAACAAAAATAAAAACATATTTAGCAATACTACAGGTCTTGGTATAAAAATTCCAGGAAAAAAAATAAATATACATTTGAAAAAAATATATTTAAATTGATAAGAATTAATAAGTATATAAAGTCATTAGTTAAAAAGTATTTAATAGTCACCAGTTAACAGCATACGGTATTGTAGGATGCGCACAATGACCTGCAGCAACTGCTTTTTCAGAGTCTCTGCATCTGGTAGCTGAGATATAAAACACATACTACAGTACATAGATATATATTTAAATACATCCCATCTGAGTAAATGAACACACAACTCAAACACATTTATGTGTAATAATACAATACAAAACACACACTCGAATCACACTTAATGATAGTGGCTTAATAATAAGAATAGATTTGGTTCAGTTAAAGTTGTCAATCAATGCAAAAAAAAAAAAAAAAACCCCATCATATATCCCTTACTGTGCTTTGTATGTGTTCCAGATAATTCAATTTTTCATCATAGTGACTGATGTAAGAAGAGAACATGGAAAACTCTGTCTTCTTTGCCAGGATGATTTCAGCAATACCTTCATTCTGATCCCTGATGAGTGGAGTGAAATGCATAAAACAGATGAAATGATGACAGATGGACATCATTTGAGGATGATAAACAATTGAAGGTAGCATATGCACAAGCATGTGTGTGGGTGAGAGTGTCTTACCATTCCTTTAAGCAAGTCTCCAGTAATGTGTAGATATTTTGGTGGAGAGTATAAATATCAGGTACCTCTGTCCACACCGTCATCAGCCTCTCATCCGCTTCAACCGACTATTGTGTGAAAGTGAGGGAGAAAAATAAGAGAGTTCACCTTCATCGCTATTTTTCTCTTTTTCTACTGAAATCCACACATAATGTCAGTGAGAAATATGAATGATCCACCTCATAGAGAAGTTGTAAAGTCTTGACATGCCTTAAAATGAAGAAAAAGAAGCATGGTCAGAATAATATAGCCATTTCTATTAAATTCAGACATTTTTCAAACACAAACGGTAATGGTAATCATTTTATTAATGATGAAATTAATTTCTGCCAATCTACTCATAGACTTCAGCTGCTGTTTTCATGACTTACTGGGCCTCACTGTCCAGAAGCTCTTTGGCACTATAGAAAGCCCTGGAACAGTTGACATTCTGAAATAAAATGGCAACTGACTTAAAATAAATTAAAACAAATCAATGCAAGACACATAAACACTATTAATAAGCTTACCAGTATGTCAGATGCCTTTGTCTTTTTCTCTTGTGTACAAGCCACACCCACTGTTCCATCTTGTCTCACATTAGGAGAACAGAAAGTGTAGAGGCTAAATAAGAGAAAAAGTAGAATCATGACACATTCACAAAATAAATAAATAAACTACCTAGTTATGCAATAACCTTTAGTTTGCAGGAATGCAATACTTTGAGCTTTTAAAGACTAACATACAGATTAAGAGGGTTGCAAAACTGTCTAGTAAATTTATAAAGGAAATGGGTGGCTTTATGTCATTATTCTATGTAAATAATACATTTTTCTAAAATGTCCAGGTTAAAAATGCTAAAACAAACTTTTTAATTAAAAATCACTGGATAAAATTAAAAGAAAAGACAAACAAAGTACAGTGTTATTTAATTTAAAAAACAAAGTTTCTTTGTTTGTCTGTTATTAGATCTAACAAAAAGATCTAACATGCATTCATCAAGCTTTTCATATGTTAAATAACACATTTGCTTATGATTCCAACTTTTTAAGCTGTTTATAGTGTGTCTAGTTTCTCTAAACTGAAACATACCAAACATTTATTTTCCACAATGGTATTGCAATTAATCCTGAGCTTCATATTAATGATATAAACATAATTAAACGATATATCAATATATAAACAATTGTACCTATCTGTCTCTTGCTCGGATAGCTGACTTTTGGCCTGGAAGCCCGGCAGACTGCTCATATCCACATAACCATCAGTATCACTGGTTGAACTCTGATTTCGTTGGCTCTGAATGACTGGATTCAGGAGGCGAATTTGCACATTCTCATAATGAGAAGCAGCATTTTGAACGTTCTCGTAATCTGAAGATTCTGTATTGGGAGATGAGAAAGATCGAGGTTTGGAAAGGGGATGGGGCTCAAAGAGAGACCCTAGCTCCATAGAAATGGTGCTTGAAGCCAAGTCATTTTTAAGAGTGAAGTTTAGTCCCTGTTTTTGTCTATTCTTTTGGAAGACAAAGGAAGAAGGGGACATAGGTGGCGTGCAATCTGGAGTGCTCTGCAACTCCGGTCTGCCCATGTTATGCCTGATAAAATCCAAGCGCTTGCATGACCCTTGTGGACTTGACTCAGACGAGGACCTGGAGGAGACTGAGCGATTATCCATTATGCTTTTACGATCTGATTTCCTAAGGAATCGTAACGGCAGAAGGTATCGCTTGAACCCAAAATCAGGCTTCTTGCAAGAAGCGGAGACTTCGTTCGGGAGGGATGGAGAACTTTTTCTGATTGGTCGCTTTGTGATGGATGCCAGTTCAAAAGGGGGTGGTATATCAACTCGAGTGACTTTAGCTAAGTTTGAGGTGCCTTGTGAAAGACATCCTAATGAGCCTGTCAGTGCAGGTCTACTATCTCTGAGGAAACACTGATCTGTATAGAAGGAGCCTGGGTGTAGCAGAAGCCGCCTATTTCCTGTTGCAGGGCTACTCATTAGGTCAACTCTCTTACTGGGGGTTTCCACAGATATAGAGCGAGTCATAAAATACTTCCTGTCCTGAAGGAAGTCTTTGGCTTGGATTTTTGGCTCTGTTTTTTCATACAAATGATCTACCGTGAGTTCTTTTCCCTGAGATCTACTCAAGTGGGCAACCCCTTCTTCTTCTTCTTCTTGTTCTTCCCCAATGCTTTCTTCTTCTTGATTTTGTTGTAAACTTTGGCCTTGGCTTTCAGATTGCTGTTGAATGAGTGAGAAAGCATTGATGGCATCAAGATTTAAGGTGGCAGGTATCGCTTCGTCATGTTTAACCACATTTCTACAGTAGTTGTGATTTGTATCTGCTATATCATCATCTGAGACCATTTCAGAGCCAGAAAATGGCTGAGAAGAAGAAGAATTTGTAAAAGGAGTCAGATCGGACTCAAGGAGCGCTTCACCTCCACTGTTTGATGAAGGACAGTCTGGAGAGTCAATGGCAGTTGAAGGATCCAGAGATGCACTGTCGTCTGATAAATAATGGTTTCCTTTTTCTTCCATTTGCTCTTTTTCTAACTGTATTTCATCGTCCTCTTCCTCAATGGAGGTTGAAGACAAATCAGAGCAGTTCAACCCCTCCTCCAAAGTAAGCATCATAATATCTCCATTGGCGTTGTCCTCTTTTTTTGTTATTTGGAGATGTTCTGTTTGTTCAAAAATGTCACACTCGGAAAGTCCATCTTTGTCTGCTAACGCTTCACCTGCATCACAAATATCGGGGAACATCCCATCTAGGTCTTCTTCACTTGAAAACATTCTGCCTGGGACTATACCATTTGGGTAAAATGCTTCAATGAACGTTTTACTGAGGCAAATTTCATTATACAGGAATCTGTCTGTGTTTGCAAGGCATCCATAAACACCATTAGAAGCCAACTGAACATCACTAGAGCTTTTATGTGATGTTGATACACCATTTTTAGTCAGTCTCCATGCCATCTTCCCAGTGTTCTCTAATTCAGTCTGATCAGTCTCTATATTATCATCCACGTCTCTCTTACTGCATAAATCAGAGAGAAGGTCCATCGACTCTTCCTCATCCTCTGACTTAAATGTTTCACCTTCTTCTAAACCCTCCACCAAATCTAAATCAATTCCCTGCGCTAATTCATCCCCACATCCTAACTCATCTCCCTGTTCCACAGTAACATCTGGTTCTGTCTCTTCTGCTTGCATTGTCTTTTCCGAATGTATTATTGTCTCTGTCTTCCTCTCTTGTGACCCCTCCTGTTCCAGAACTATTTTTCCATGCACTTCCGTAATACGCTCTCTTGAGTTTGGAGGCCTTCGGCTTTTGTTACTGTGAAGCATATTGAAGTACATGTTTGAACTGAGATGATGCTGGAGATTTTTTCTTGATTTGGATGCAATTTTTGGTTTGGGTTCTTGATTATCACAGAATTATTCAGAAATAGGTTGTTGATATTGCCGCTTTAAGAGAGGCTCAGCCTGGAAGTGTCCTCTGGTGCCCAGGAAATGCTCCTGAAACACAATAAGAAAATATTAATATTTACAAAAATCGTTTTTACTGGAGAGTAGCATTGTGAACATTGAAACAATTTGGGGCATCAAAAAAATAGTTCCATCCTCACAGTAAAAATGATTATTTCCTTGAAGATTGCTGGAAAATGCAAATACTATTTCTGTCTTCGCATTTCAAATTTTTGTGTATTATTTAATGTAATTGTTTGTTAAATTTATTGCAACTTCTGGATGAAAATTGTTTTTAGGGTGATTTGTGTGTTAAGATTTTCTGTTTACAGTTGAATGAAACACTGCAGCTATGCGCAAAAATATAAAAAATTAAATAGAAATGTATAAAAATCAGACTTTAGATATCACATATAATACATGCACAGTTCTATAAACATATGTATAATGTATTTGAAAAGAGGTTAATTTTCATTAACTTGACAAATTTAAACGTTTTGCTTTATTTTCTAAGCTCACAGTAAACACTTTTTATCTGCATATTCAATATTTATACTTCTTGCCTTTAAATTTACTCTCGTCACAGACCTAAACTTTAAATGTTACTAATTGTAAACTAAATCCATCATAAAAATTATGATCTACACAAAGTGAATTACACCATTTAAATAAACTACTGTTACTGTATGTTTTGTACATATTGTAATTTTCACAACAGGATGTTTAAAACGCAGCTTACTATGGTGGATATTGTTTTGTCAATGTCTTCAAAAAAACTTACCAGGGCCAAAAGTAACCATAGCCTATATCTTAAGAAATAGGCTATTATCATAAGAAAAATATTAATATGTTACGCTCAAAACAGTGCTGGCATTTTGGTTAAGCAAATAACAATGTATATGTTCTTCATGAGGCGCAAACAGAATCTTTAAAAATATTTAAATATCTAATCAATGTAATCGGAGTACATTATATAGCACAATACAATGACAAAGAGGGATTCTCGAGAAAATCTAAAATATTGAAAGTGGGAAACTCTAAACTCAATATTATTTCACATACTTTCAGACATTTAAATTTCCCACAGACACATATTTATCTTTTCCTAAATAAAGTTTACCACATTATCACGTTGAAAACTCACCTGCGCTCATCGTCGAACATCATCTGGTATCTGAGACACGACAGTGACAGGTCAAATTCATTACAGCACGATGAAATCGTAATCCAGGGAGAATTTACACGATATTATAACATGAGATTATAAATCAACTACTGCATTCTACTTCATCTGGCGATATAACTGCAGTACAAGAGAGCAGGCGCTCTGCACGAGCAGACACACACACACACACACACACACACACGAGACTTTGCTTTGACTTCCCGAGGAAAGGGCGTCAGGAAAAAGCAAAAACAGGAGTTTTTAAATCAAGGCAATTTTTTTTAAACATATATATATATATATATATATATATATATATATATATATATTTATAGATAGAGAGAGAGAGAGAGAGAGAGAGAGAGAGAGAGTAGGCCTATGTATAAATTTGGCCTTGTATTTCAGGAGCACACCGATCTAACACACAGATTTGACAGATTTTTCCTAGTATACACAATATATAATGCATATTTAAAATAAATATTAAAAATAGAAAACTGGACTTTGGTCAAAGCTATTTGAGGGAGTATGGCCTTCAGAGGTTTGCTTTACAGGAAATAGCTCTCTTATCCCGCATAACCTTCCTCAACAACAGACATCCAAAGAGCTATGTACTATGTTGTATTATTTCATTTACTATTAACCTTTCCCTAGTGACAATGAAAAAAGTACTAAGCATAACTAATCCATAATGCACTGAAACACACACACAAGAGCATTCATCTGATTTTGATATTCAGATTAGATCACTGAAGTGAATGCAGAACAACAGCATTGGGAATACAGAATATCTTTTAATGTAAACCTCTCATACTAATGTCAAGATCACGAGTTAAAACCATAGTTCAGATGTCAGTGTCTGTTTGTAAATGCAAAAAATGGCTTAGAAAAGCAAAGCTACTGTAGCACTGACCAAAGGTTTAGCATCATTTGTTTGTTGACGTTAACTTCAACTGCAACTTGTGGAGTAAAATCTGCAACTGTTATTTTTGCATTTATGATAGGAAGCCATTTCTATAGGCTTAAATAAGGCCATGACCTTTTCCCAACAGCTCTACAGAAATATGCTTCCTTCCTCAAACATCTTTAGCTTGAGTTTAGTCTGGGTTGGTATGAACATTCAGTTCTCCTGGAGAAGAGTACAATGAAAGAGGTAAACAACCTACTTCAAAAATAAGACTAAACCTAACTTTAACTTAATACTTATTTCATTGGATTTAATGGTATTTGCTATAGATCGTAAACAGGTGTCCATCTTGTTTCTAAAATGACTGATTTTCTAGTAATATCCTGGGTACTGAGTGCAGAAACGTGTGTGTATTTAGATGGGAATATTAAGAGATGTTCTTCTGTATTAGACTGTTTATGTCTTTATTGCAGCATGAATGGGATTCAGACGTTTTCCTTTTTATTTCTTCCAGATTTTAGCAAACCACTGCGTCACAAACTTGTGATGAACTAGAAGAAAAAAGAAAGTACACAACACACTGGATCACATCGTGCATGGTGTCTCCATTATGTCAAGTTTCAAATTTTTACACCTTTAATTTCTTCTAAAATATAATTTTAAGATCTCTAGGATGCTGCTTTTGGATATGCAATGGCTACTGAACTAAGGTGGAGCCGATTAATGATATCCTCTTGATACACTCACTACCTACATAAATAAACATGAATATTTTCTTATCCTTGATTCATATTCACTGCATTTAGGCTCAGCACCCTGAAAATGTTGTAGTTAGTCATAACCTGAATGTGTAATTCTGGTTCCTTCATTCGCAGTCCAAAAAAAGAAAAAGAAAAAAAAATAAAGAAAACAAGGGAGGTGGTTTATCTCACTGGCACACAGAGGATCTGCAGTGTCTGACTCACCCAGGTTTGTAGTCATCAGGCTAAAGTAAGCAGTCAGTAAACCTGCTGTAGACAAACGTTAAGTACAAACACATACACACTGACACTGTCCATCATTTGAACAAAGAAGG
Organism: Barbus barbus; assembly: GCF_936440315.1. Classification (NCBI taxonomy): domain Eukaryota; kingdom Metazoa; phylum Chordata; class Actinopteri; order Cypriniformes; family Cyprinidae; genus Barbus; species Barbus barbus. The sequence goes on along the minus strand of NC_136741.1, from coordinate 23,099,041 downwards.
GAAAAAACACCCTGATCACTCCACCCTTTCCAGTTCAAGCAGGAAATGCCGAGCATGATAAAGTAGGTTGAACATTTATCAAGGATTCTGTTATCTGAGTGTCAGTCCTTTTGATCAAGCATCAGTATATTTTACTCAATATTGTGATACGTTTCTAAACAGTCCAATCAGTAGGATGAGTTGAGGAACTGACAAGGAAAAATCAACTGTACAGAAATAAGGGATTTTTAACATTTATGGTTCATAATTTCAGAAAAAGAATTACTGTCTTAACATATGTGCAGTTTAGGTAAAGCTTTCTGTTAAGATCCATATCTATGAACTATAACATTAATTAAAAAGAGTAGCATATAATCTTTATTAATTTGCATCTCATGTTGGTGAATCCCCAAACTTGCGATCTTTGGAAATGAATGTTCTTAAAATTTCAAGTAAAAACATAAATATCACTAAAGATTAAAAGGGGCATTCTCTATAAAATAAAGACACTTATGCAGAGATTTTTGGTTTAAATTGAAGTTTTATTTAATAAACACAGCAGTAAGATAAATATGCAAAGCACTTTAAAAGCTATTTAAATGTATGTAATTAATAAATATGAACTTAATGTGGTCAAGATACACAAACCCTTGAAATTAAAGCATGTTGAAAAGATCACTGAGGAGGACTGTTTCATCATCATCATCCTCAGGCCCAAAAATAAAACTCCATCCTTCATAACCAGGTTGTTCGCCTGTAAAGAAGTCATCATCCATCTGCAGTGAATGAAGCAACTCCTCTAAACTAAAATGCTGGAATCCCCTTTTACTATGAAATGTCCCTTCATCGACAAATGGATTGCGGTCTATATCCTCTTTTTCATCTTTCTTGAACTTTCCCTCCCTGGCGTGATCAGGGTTACTTATGTGGTCCATTTGATTATAGACTCGCCTCTTCTCTCTGTCAGATAGTACCTCATAAGCTGGAGGAAACATTGAACAGAATTAATCATGAAATACTTCAGTTACATAGTAATTTTTTTTATATACTTTTACATCCAAACACACACCTTGAGCAATGTGTGTGAAGATCTGCTGTGCATTAGGACTTTGGTTTTTATCAGGATGGTGTTTAAGGGCCAGCCTGTGAAATGCTTTCTTGATCTCTCTTGAAGATGCCGAGCGAGAAACTCCAAGCAGTGAGTAATAGTCACTCAAACAAGTACAGGCACACACACATAACAGAAGTACTATGCATAGATGCTCTGTAGCCATCATCCACCTGAGAAGCAAATGAGAATAATAAACAAACCAATAATAAATATACACTTTTCAAAACATTTAAATGCAAAGTGAATGTACTAGACCCGGGGTGTCAAACTCAGGTCCTGGAAGGCCGGAGCCCTGCAGAGTTTAGATGCAACCCTAATTAAACACACCTGATCCAGCTCATCATGTAATTTAGGTTTATTTGAAAACTACATGGTATGTGTGTTGGAAATAAACTCTGCAGGGCTGTGGCCCTCCAGGAACTGAGTTTGACACCCCTGTCCTAAACTATTAAGTTATCTTCATGAGTAGTGACACAATTGCTATTTTATTTTTTAAATCAATCCACTCTTCAAGTTCACACAGGTGTCCTAGCAGAGCAACCAAAGGTGTAGTTTATCACATTAACTACAGACATGTTCCACTACGTTTGAAAATCAAAGTCTAAAAAAAGGTTTGTTTTGAATAGCAAAGCCTACATTTACGCTTTTATGTGGTGTATCATTTAAAATCAAACCAATTACTTTTTGTAGTTTTGCTAGAATTGCAGTGTGTTTTATAAAAACGAGAAATGATAAAATAAATAAATTAATAAATATCAGCAGACTTAACGTTACCCACCTTCCCAAAAGAAAGGCTAATTGCGATTAACAAACAATTACGCTAACTCGTTTCGATGTAACGTTCCTGCTAACGAACACGACTCTTTCACGTGTTTGTTTCAGCCTCTTCATAAATTTGTGAAAACGCGAAATTGTAATATAGCATAACAAGGTTTCCTTGCACAACTTGTCGCCATCTACTGGTATGATGGTTTGATCTGTTAAGAGCACAACTAAATGGATAGTGAACTGATTCAAAAGATTCGATTCACTTGGATGATTCGAAATCACTGGAGCTCTGACATCCACTCACACGAGGGCGCTGTGTGTTACCCCACATGCTTCTTCACGGTAGTGCTGCGCTTGTTGAGAGCGGATTGTAAACACACGGCTATGGCTGCAGAGAGGGGTGGAGGCGACAACAACCGTTACGACGAAATGGGCAACCAACTAGAACTCCTGCCAGGTACGTAAGCCAGTTAGTTTCCTAATAAACACGGAGTATATAGCAGTATCAAAAGCATGCCAGCTTAATGTCCTCCTCAGAGCATGCAGGGAGATCTTTACTGACAGATCCAGATTCGCAGCTGTCGCCGTGCATGACAGGTGACAAGACAAGGGGGCTTTTCTACGTGTCTGCGTACACCTGTTATATAAAACAATTATTAGTAACGATATTCTGCGACGCGTTTAGTTGCTGTTGCCTTAATAGCTGCAGCAACAGTCTTGATTGAAGTGTGCACGCATTCTGTTGTTTTATTGTATTGTCAGCAGACATTCGTTATTATAATCATTGTGGGGTTTTTTTTATGTTTGCTAGCACTTTGCTTATTAATGGTTTTATGACTGCCCGATTGTCCTCAAATGACTCTGTATGATTGAAATCGAAAGTAAATTGAAATAGGTTGTAAATGTAAGTGAAAGTGAATAATAAAAGGAAATACAGTAAATAATAAGTCAAGTGAAATCACCTTTATTTTTATAGTGTTTTATATAATAGAGATCGATTCATAGCAGCTTCATAGTTTAATACCAGTGTTGATGTTGCAAAATAAATGAATTATGAACAAGTTTGACCCAGATATAACACAGAAGTCAACTGTGACATTATTCAGCTCAGTTCAGTTGAAATTTTGTTGTCATCCAATAGTGTCAGTGCTGTCAAATCGATAATATGTTATTGAATATTAAGTGTCTGTTAGACCCCAATTAATCAAGTCAAAGGCGAGGATGCAAAGGAACCCAAATTCCATGAGGTGACGGAAATGGCGGGGGAAAAAAACCTTGGGAGAAACCAGACTCTTCTCTTCTGTCCTAAATGAATAAACATGATGTGAGGTTGATTGGGTTAAGTGAAATTATGTTCTAGCTCTAATCTCTACCTTTCTGTTTTTCTACAGAAAATGAAGAGGAAGAAGAGGATGATATGGAGACAGAGGATCGAGATGGTGAGGATGCAGAAAAGCCAAGTATTATAAATTTTGACACGAGTCTGCCAACTTCACACGCTGTGAGTGTCATCTGTCAACAGTACATTTAAACACCAGTAATGAGGCTATGTTTAAAAGTATTTTAAGAATATAGCACCTTAGATTCATTTTGAATTCATTAGCATGCAAATAATATGCAAGTAGCTGATGGTCGAAGTATTGCTATATATCAAATCTCAATCTCTTTTTGCATGTTTGTCTACATTTGTGTGTATGTTGTGAAGTATCTGGGCTCAGACATGGAGGAGTTTCACGGCCGTACCCTGCATGATGAGGACAGTGTGCAGAATCTGCCGGTTCTTCCCCACGTCGCACTCATTCTGATCCCAGGTCAGACGCTACCCTTGCAGCTTTTCCGACCACAGGAGGTCAGCATGTTCCGCAACCTCATAAGCCAAGACCGCACGTTTGCAGTGCTTGCACACAGGTATTAACAGACACAAGGTGCAGAATATTACCTACTCCACATTAATGATCACATACCTTTGATTCTTCATCGAGAACATTATCCAAGCAGGTTGCAGTGAGTGGAGGGTTTGCAGGTGTATTTATACTTCTTACATTTGTACATGCACTTTGTAGTTTGACGTGTTTCTATCTCTCTCAGTCCTGATGTGAGTGGAGTGGAGATAAAAGCAGAGTTTGGGACGACTGCAGAGATCTATGCTTTTCGTGAAGAACAGGAGTACGGCATAGAGACAGTGAAGATCAAAGCTGTTGGACGCCAGCGCTTCAGAGTGCATGAAATACGCACACAAGCAGATGGGTAGGGCTATACACATGCTTTCACTAGGTACTACAATGTGCTGTCCACAAAATGTACTCTAGTAATAAACCACCATGCTATTTTTCATTGAATTCAGGAATGTAATGTGAAAGAGACACTGCCATACACACACATTTTTGTTTTTACAGGATTCGTCAGGCAAAAGTACAGATTTTACCTGAGAGGATTCTGCCAGACCCTTTATGTGCACTGCAATTCCTGCCCCGCTTACATAAACACACACCACAGACCAAACACTCACAAACAACACCACCGCAGGACCGGTGCAGCCAGATCTATAGACAGGTAACTGATGTAAATGATTTTCCCCCTCATTAACTATTGTTTTTTATTAAAAGCCTCGTTCAGACTGTCAGCCCAAATCCGATTTTTGTGCAAATCCGATTGAAATCCGATCATATTTAGATAGTCTGAACGACAACAAACTGCATGAAATCCGATTTTTGCAAATCCGTTGCGATCCGTGTTCTTAAACGTTCTGGAATCAAAGTTATTTTGTTTTTTTATTGTTTTGCCATTGCAAAATATATGATCTTTTAAAATGCTGAATCATCCTTGTAAGTCGCAAGTAACATACATTTTGCTTAATATGTAATGCGCTCTCATTTTCTCACTTTCTTTCACAGAAGATGATTCGTTGTGCTAGTATGACCTCATGGCCTCCTTGGGTGTATGCCTTATATGACTCTGTGAGTTTGATCTCGTATTGTTAGTTTTATAATATTATACATTTTACATTTTTCCAGTTCTTATTTTGCATAGTAAGCCTTAAAGGTGTGATTTTCTTTTTTCCCCCACTTAAACCATTTTACCCCCTTAGAAATTAACAGTTTCTTCTTTTGACAAATGTTTCTGAAAATGTACAATTAAAAAAATCATCAGCATTTTTATAATATCAGTGACAACTTTTTAGCATTGATGATTGTGTATGTGTTTCTCTCTAGAAAACTCTCATGAGCAGAGTAAAGAAACAACTCCATGAATGGGATGAAAACCTCAAAGACGAGTCCCTGCCTACGAATCCCACAGGTACACACTGGGTTCAGGCACCCAGATGCTCTCAGGCTTACACACACAGTCGAGTTGTTAGAGAGTGTCTCTCTCCCTGCAGATTTCTCATACAGGGTGGCTGCGTGTCTACCAATAGATGATGCTCTGCGACTGCAGCTACTGAAGATTGGCAGTGCCATCCAGAGACTGCGTTGTGAGTTGGACATCATGGACAGGGTGTGTATGTGTATGGTTGCCTCTGTCTATAAATGTTTATGCAAGTCTCTCTTTTTGTCCAGGAGTTTGTTTTATGCATTGTAATATTGTGAAAAAAAGATTTTAAAAAAATGTATGCACTTCCTTACAGTGTATGTATGTTTCCTTACAGTGCACCTCTCTCTGCTGTAAACAGTGCCAGGATACAGAGATAACTAGCAAGAATGAGATCTTCAGGTCAGACAATAACTTTAAAAACACTGAGAATTTAGTCACTCTTAAAATATTAAAAGGATAGTTCACCCAAAATGCTAATTCTGTTATCATTTACTCAAACCTGTTTGAGTTTTTATCTTCTGCTGAACACAGAATAAGATGTTATGAAGAATGTGAGTAACCAAACAGTTGTTGGTACTCATCGACTTCAATAGTATGGACAAAATACTATAGAAGTCAATGGGGACTCACTTCATTTTTGGGTGATCAAAAAAAATTCTGTCATCATTTATTCACCCACATGTCATACAAATTGATGGTCATTCAAGGCACCAAAGTGTGTCAAGCTCCAATTAAGAAAATAAAGCAACATGAAAGTGGTCATATAATCCATTAAAATCAACAGGAAATAAAAATTCACCCCATCTTATTTTCTAAATGCTTGTTGTTGGTCTTACTGTATAAAACCTCAGTTTTATGCAGTAACTCAGTTTTCTTGTGAAACCTCAGACTTTCTTATAATCAACTACAAGCTTAATCAACAGCTGATGGATAGAACCCAAGTCCTCACCCTATACTTTTTCTTCCTCGATAATCCATTTGACTCGAATGTACATCAAAATGTGGAAAAAAATGTCTGTTGGTACTTCAGTCTTCTGAAACCATATGATAGCTTTATTTGAGAATAAGCCTAAAGTTTACATCGTCATTATTTCCCTTCATTGTAACTCTCAGATTTGACAATTATGGTAAACTGGAAGGTTAAGCGACTTAAGCCTGAATAAATGATGAAAGACTTGGGTGATCTTTCCTTTTAAGACTGAAATGAAAACAAATACTCATTCAGCACTCCTCTGTTTTTAGTCTATCGCTATATGGGCCAATGGCAGCATATGTGAATCCACATGGTTATGTTCATGAGACTCTTACAGTCTTCAAGGCCAACAACCTCAATCTGATTGGACGACCTTCCACACTGCATAGTTGGTTTCCAGGGTGAGATTCAAATCTTTTGTACATTCAAAAATGCATTTTTGATCATTTGAATTGGTTTTCTTGCATAATTACATTTATTTCTTTGCTTAGGTATGCGTGGACAATTGCTCAGTGCAGAACCTGCAGCTCTCATATGGGCTGGAAGTTCTCAGCAGTTAAAAAAGATCTGAGTCCACCTCGGTTCTGGGGTTTGACTCGTTCTGCCCTGTTACCGACAATCCCACAGGGCGAGGAGGGTGTTGAGGGGTCACGCTTGCTGTGCCTGTAATGTGATCTGAGCATTACTTGTGACCTTTAACCTTACAGCCCACAAGCGTATGCTCCCCCAGGGGTCTCTTCTGTCACCCCAAAAACATGAGACCCCAAAACCTCACCCAGAGAGAGAGAGAGAGAGAAAGTGTGTTTGTGAGTTTATATGTGTAGATGTGTGCATGAACAGGGAGAGGAAAGAAAAAGGGGACAGGGAAGCATAAGATACAGGAGTAGAAAGAACAACAGAATGCAAGTTGTTGCCTTCACACACCTTGTGCTGTGTAAATTACAACCTGATACGTGCAATATCATACCATATGGGCTCTTTAAGATATTACAGTCTGTTGTAATGCACTTAATTTACCGTCTAGCAGGCTTTTCTTCATTATTACTGTCTAGATAACAGTTAAGCAAGACGTCATCATGTTTGGATGTTTATGAGTATTGTGTTAAAATAAGGTCAAATCTCAGTGTGATGATCTCATTTAGTCTGACAGAAAGTCTTTTCATGCCCACTTTTAGCAACATAATCAACAATCATGTAGAATACCTCAAACAATTAAATGCTCTTGGACATCTTCAAAACAAGATATAAACTGCTTGAATTAAATCATTCCCCACACGCTGTGTCCCATGTGCTTGTGTCGGGTACATTTGGCACACAACTCCTTGATTAATTGTCAGACGGTGAATAATAAAGGAAATATCAGGCAGTTACCCTTTATGTTATTTAGACTCGATAACCAGACCTTATTTTAACACTCTCAAAGGGTGTTTTGTGTTTCTCTGTTTCGCTTCATCCTTTATATTTGTTTTATTTGAATACGATTTAATTGAATGATGATATGATGTATATGTCGAGTTGAAATCCAAAAACGTGTATCCAGAACGGAATTGGTATGCTGAGAAACTACAGTTTGCATCGAGAAACTTCCTAAAATATAAAGATTCTGTTCATGTTCATTAAATGGAGAGCAAAATACACGCTTTACACGGAAAATCAGCACACAAACATGCTCATTCTTCACTAGTCAGTTACATAGCTGTAATAAGAAAACATAAACATGATACACAATGACTTGCATATCTGTAATATTCAAGAGATTAAATACTGTTCAGTACTGACAAATACTCGCCAATAAACCGCTTCTGAAATGTTGCATCGTGTTTAATCTTTTCTTCAGGGAAATTTATATTTGGAAGGTTCCATATTTTAACATTAGTGAGCATGAACCAACAATAAAACATATTTCTAAAGCATTTATTAATCTTGGTTAATGTTAATTTCTGTATTTACTAATACATTATTAAAATAAAATGATCTGGCGATATTATTTAATGAACATGAGATAAGTCCTGTTACAAATATATTGCTCATTTTAGCTAATGTTAACAAGTGGGACTATTGTAATGTGATATCAAAATTTTTGTTTAAAACACTTTTAATTAAAAATGAACCTTGTATATACAGGTGCATCTCAATAAATTAGAATGTTGTGGAAAAGTTCATTTATTTCAGTAATTCAAATTAAATATATTCAGTGCACACAGACTGAAGTAGTTTAAGTCTTTGGTTCTTTTAATTCTGATGATTTAGGCTCACATTTAACAAAAACCCACCAATTCACCATCTCAACAAATTAGAATACTTCATAAGAACAATAATAAAAAAAAAAAATGGTGAATTGTTGGCCTTCTGGAAAGTATGTTCATTTACTGTATATGTACTCAATACTTGGTAGGGGCTCCTTTTGCTTTAATTACTGCATCAATGCGGCGTGGCATGGAGGCAATCAGCCTGTGGCACTGCTCAGGTGTAAAGGAAGCCCAGGTTGCTTTGATAGCGGCCTTCAGGTCATCTGCATTGTTGGGTCTGGTGTCTCTCATCTTGCTCTTGACAATACCCCATAGATTCTCTATGGAGTTCAGGTTAGGAAAATGAAATCAGCATCTCCATAAAGCTTGTCAGCAGAAGGAAGCATGAAGTGCTCTAAAATTTCCTGGTAGATGGCTTCGTTAACTGTGGACTTCAGAAAACACAGTGGACCAACACCAGCAGATGACATGGCAGCCCAAATCATCACTGACTGTGGAAACCTCACACTGGACCTCAAGCAACATGGATTCTGTGCCTCTCCACTCTTCCTCCAGACTCTGGGACCTTGATTTCCAAATGAAATGCAAAATTTACTTTCATCTGAAAAGAGGACTTTGGACCACAGAGAAACAGTCCAGTTATTTTTCTCCACAGCCCAGGTAAGATGCTTCTGACGTTGTCTCTGGTTCAGAAGTGGCTTGGTAGCCCTTTTCCTGAAGACGTCTGAGCGTGGTGACTCTTGATGCACTGACTCCAGCTTCAGTCCACTCCTTGTGAAGCTCTCCCAAGTGTTTGAATCAGCTTTGCTTGACAGTATTCTCAAGCTTGCGGTCATCCCTGTTGCTTGTGCACCTTTTCCTAACCAGTTTCTTCCTTCCAGTCAACTTTGCATTTAATATGCTTTGATACAGCACTCTATAAACAGAGACACCTTTCAGTAATGACCCTCTGTGACTTACCCTCTTTGTGGAGGGCGTCAATGTTCATCTTCTGGATCATTGTCAAGTCAGCAGTCTTCTCCATTATTGTAGTTTCAAAGAACAAGAGATACCCAGAATTTATACTGCAGGGATGGTCATTAATTGAAACTCAAATATAAATATTATAATATTTTGAGATACTGATTTTTGACTTTCATTAGCTGTAAGCTCTAATCATCAAAATTAAAACAAAAAAACTTTTGAAATGTTTTACTTTACATGTAATGAATCTAAAATATATGAAAGTTTCACTTTTTGAAATAACTTAAAAGAAAAAAATGAACTTTTTCACGATATTTTAATTTACTGAGACGCACCCGTTCTATAGAAATATTAATAGTCTGCTAATCCAGCCATTGTTTGATCACACATTTATAGACAAACTTGGATATATGTATCTCGTGCATATCATTGTTTTTTTGTTGATTTTGATTGCTTCCATTGTCCTCATTTGTAAGTCGGATAAAAGCGTCTGCTAAATGACTAAAAGTAAATGTAAATGTGTATATACAGAATGGATTAGAAATTGAAAATAATTGTATTAATTTGGTGACATTTTAAGATTTTTGCTGAATTAAGGTCATGTGACAACAGTGAAGCATACTACTGTTTGAAACGTCTGTTGTTTCATAATTCATATGCCATTTAAAAAAGAGAGAGCGAGAGAGAGAAGTACTGTAGTTTATACTGTAATGTTTTACATGTTTTCATTTCCGAACAACCCGCCAGAGGGAGGTGTTGCTGTGAGTCGCGTTGTCTTCTTCACTGGCTCTCACATGATTACGCAATCACAACAAACGACGACAAGCTGAACAGATGAATGTTGACAGTCACGTACGCGTTCCGTTCTCCGACGCCTTGGGCCGTGGCGCATAGTTTAATCTATTTAGAGGAGAACTTGAACGTTTATAGTCTGTGTATTTATTTGTTTGCAGCGTGGCTGCTGTTTGTGTGTTTCATTAGTCTTGTTTGGTCTTTGGCGATGCCCCAGGAGTCTCCGGAGGGGCAGCAGGCGCTGCCGCTGGTCCGATCTCTGGTCAGCCGGACACCGGCCTGCGTCGTGTTCTGTAACTGCAGTCCGCGCGTCGTGAAGCCCGTCTGGATCAACTTCCGCGGGTAGCCGCTGCCATACGCAGATATTCAGCCGTACACCGGCCGAAGAATGACAATTTATGTGGGTTCGTACGATTATTGTTGCGTTAAGGTCTAAATAAATTTGGAAAATAACTGTCTGAGACGTTTAACTTGTTTAAGGCAACTACTTTCATCCTGCTACACCTTTTATGCCAGTCAATGTACAAAACGGCTCAACACAAGTGTTTTCAGGCATCAGGCAGACCAAACTGTTCAGAAAAGCTAAGTGTTTGGGTTGATATCATGAACAAAGAAAGTGTACTTTGAGTTTTTTCCCCCATAAGTGATTAATCTCTAAATTGAAACTACTTAAAACATTAATATGACCCATGTGCAAGTAATTTGAACCTATTTCCATTTTAGTTTCATGGTTTTTTAACCTATTCATGCCAAAAAATGAATTTCTGAAAGATACTGTCTATGTTCTAGATTACAGGTTAAAGTGATAGTTCACCCAAAAATGAAAATGATGTCATTAATTAGTATTACTCACCCTCATGTCATTTCAAACCCATAAGACCTTCGTTCATCTTCGGAACACAAATTAATATATGTTTGATGAAATCCGAGAGCTTTCTTCTTCCATGGTCAAGGCACAGAAACGTTGTAAGGACATGGTTAAAATGGTCCATGTGACATCAGTGGTTCAACCGTAATTTTACGAAGTGACGAGAATACTTTTTGTGCGCAAAGAAAACAAAAATAATGACTTTATTCAACAATTCCAAAGTCCATTTATAGGCCAATTCACACTGCACAGACAAACGCTGTGAAACGTAACTAGAAACGATAAAAGGTGTTCCACAGGGTTCTATTTTAGCACCAGTTTTATTTTCTATTTATATTAATGATATTGGTGGTATAGCCTCAGCTAGAGTTAATTTATATACTGATTACACAATTATTTACAGTAGCACATTCGGTGAATCAAGCCATAGAGCTCTTGCAAGAATCTTTTCAGTTACTGCAACTGTCACTGTCCAACTTAAAATTGGTTTTAAACTCAAATAAAACAAAATACATGCTTTTCACTCATTGCCGCACTGAAACAGATAATTCTATTTTAACTTTACAAGGAGAATCTATTCAAAGAGTAAATTGTTACAAATACTTGGGTATATGGTTGGATGACAAACTGGGATTTTATGTACATATTGGAAAACTTTTAAAAATGCTTAAAATAAAATTGTGTTCTTTTTTGCTTAAAGAAATTTTATCCTTTTGAAGCAAGAGAATTATACAAAGTTGTTTCCTCTCAGTGTTAGATTATGGTGATGTGATCTATATGCATGCATGTTTATCTTCACTTAAAAAGTAGGGCTATGTATACCATGCTGCTTTACGTTTTGTGACGAGTGCTTCTCATCATTGTATGAATTGGTGGGATGGTCCTCTTTGTTTCAAAGAAGGAAAGTGCATATGCTGTTGTTTATTGTTAGGTAAATTACCAATGTATATCTGCAGTCTTTTATTCTTTTACACTTGTAATTACAGCACTAGATCTTCTGCTAAACTTCTTTTAAATGTTCCAAGAGTACAGGTCCTTTTCAAAAAATTAGCATATTGTGATAAAGTTCATTATTTTCTGTAATGTACTGATAAACATTAGACTTTCATATATTTTAGATTCATTACAACACAACTGAAGTAGTTCAAGCCTTTTATTGTTTTAATATTGATGATTTTGGCATACAGCTCATGAAAACCCAAAATTCCTATCTCAAAAAATTAGCATATTTCATCCGACCAATAAAAGAAAAGTGTTTTTAATACAAAAAAAAAAAAAAAAAAAAAAGTCAACCTTCAAATAATTATGTTCAGTTATGCACTCAATACTTGGTCGGGAATCCTTTTGCAGAAATGCGTGGCATGGAGGCAATCAGCCTGTGGCACTGCTGAGGTGTTATGGAGGCCCAGGATGCGTCGATAGCGGCCTTAAGCTCATCCAGAGTGTTGGGTCTTGCGTCTCTCAACTTTCTCTTCACAATATCCCACAGATTCTCTATGGGGTTCAGGTCAGGAGAGTTGGCAGGCCAATTGAGCACAGTAATACCATGGTCAGTAAACCATTTACCAGTGGTTTTGGCACTGTGAGCAGGTGCCAGGTCGTGCTGAAAAATGAAATCATCTCCATAAAGCTTTTCAGCAGATGGAAGCATGAAGTGCTCCAAAATCTCCTGATAGCTAGCTGCATTGACCCTGCCCTTGATAAAACACAGTGGACCAACACCAGCATCACTGACTGTGGGTACTTGACACTGGACTTCAGGCATTTTGGCATTTCCCTCTCCCCAGTCTTCCTCCAGACTCTGGCACCTTGATTTCCGAATGACATGCAAAATTTGCTTTCATCCGAAAAAAGTACTTTGGACCACTGAGCAACAGTCCAGTGCTGCTTCTCTGTAGCCCAGGTCAGGCGCTTCTGCCGCTGTTTCTGGTTCAAAAGTGGCTTGACCTGGGGAATGCGGCACCTGTAGCCCATTTCCTGCACACGCCTGTACACGGTGGCTCTGGATGTTTCTACTCCAGACTCAGTCCACTGCTTCCGCAGGTCCCCCAAGGTCTGGAATCGGTCCTTCTCCACAATCTTCCTCAGGGTCCGGTCACCTCTTCTCGTTGTGCTGCGTTTTCTGCCACACTTTTTCCTTCCCACAGACTTCCCACTGAGGTGCCTTGATACAGCACTCTGGGAACAACCTATTCATTCAGAAATTTCTTTCTGTGTCTTACCCTCTTGCTTGAGGGTGTCAATGATGGCCTTCTGGACAGCAGTCATGTCGGCAGTCTTACCCATGATTGCGGTTTTGAATAATGAACCAGGCTGGGAGTTTTTAAAAGCCTCAGGAATCTTTTGCAGGTGTTTAGAGTTAATTCGTTGATTCAGATGATTAGGTTAATAGCTCGTTTAGAGAACCTTTTCATGATATGCTAATTTTTTGAGATAGGAATTTTGGGTTTTCATGAGCTGTATGCCAAAATCATCAATATTAAAACAATAAAAGGCTTGAACTACTTCAGTTGTGTTGTAATGAATCTAAAATATATGAAAGTCTAATGTTTATCAGTACATTACAGAAAATAATGAACTTTATCACAATATGCTAATTTTTTGAAAAGGACCTGTATATTCAGAGCTCTGCAAAACTGCCTTCTCTTTTTTTGCTCCCTCGTTATGGAAACACTCCCCTCTTTAAAAAATTTTAAAAACCTTTTTATGGTCTACTCTAAAGGAAACATGTACTTGTTATGAGTATTTTTTTTTTCTTTTAGTGTTATGTGTAATCACCTGAATAGGGCAAAATATTTGTTTGTTTTATGTGTTTGTAATTGTTTCATTGTGAAAGTATTTCTGCTGCCATTTTGGCCAGGACTCCCTGGAAGAAGAAATTTAGTATCTCAATGGGACTATCCTGGTAAAATAAAGGATCAATAAAAAATTAAATAATAAAAAAAAAAATATGCCAACAAACACCAACAAGTCTATTGGAGTTTGTTGGATCAGTGTGTTACCCCTGTTGGCGTTGGTTGGAGTTTGTTTACACCCGACTGAACATGCTTAATCTGCGTTTGTTGGGTCGTGGAATGTGAAAGGGTTTTACAACAAACTCTGACGTTTCCACGACGATGCGCATATTTCACTTAAAGCGTGCTTCACCTACGGCCTCTTTCATTTTATTCGCTGTCTTTTCAGGCGAAGAATGACACGCAAAGGCATTACTAACAGTAAAATTTTGATTGTGGTTACATGATCACCAGTTTCGTCCCCAATCAGACTTACACCATCTACACCTGATGCGAGCGGCGCGTTGCAACGCGACAAAATACAATAGAGGTTCTTTTGATTATAATCAGTGACGCTGTCTACACTGGATGTGGCGCGATGCGACAACTGTTGCGTCCAGTGTGTAGACACTGTTACTTGACTCCCTGTGACTCAAAGTTTGTTGGGGCAGTTATTTTTAATAAAATTCTAAATCTAACAGCCAACTGGAACCAACTCGTTTGTGTGGTGTGAATTGGCCTTAAGGCAAGTCATGTCACTCGGCAGCCATCTTTGAAACGCCTCTCGGGCATGCAGGTGCAGCTCCTATCTCTTTGAATGGAGAAACATCAAATTCTTCAAAACTGTTCGCCAAGCTTACGATTAGGCTAAATATCGTATTTGAACTCACCAATGAAATCTGACAAGAACTGTATCATAAATGTTTATTTTCCTCAAATAGAGTAAAAAAAAAAGCTTATTTCTCAGGCTGGATCAGCCAGTGCATGTCTCAGAATGCTTACTGTAGCAACCGGGACTTCTAACGCAGCTGCGGGGTTTCATTCGATAAAGCGGTCATATGAGTGTTGCATTTTACCAAAGCCACTAGAAGGCAAGCCTGCAACCATTAGCTGAAAAAGCGTAACGGCTAATCAGAATCAGAATCAGAATCAGAATGAGCTTTATTGGCCAAGTATGTTTACACATACAAGGAATTTGTTATAGTGACAGAAGCTCCACAGTGCAACAGAAAGACAGTAACAGGACAGGACACAGGTAATAAAACAAAATAACAAGAAATAGCCAATAACCAATGTACAAAGCAGCAAAAAAAATAAAAAATACACAATATATAATATATAATATAGGCGACTATGTATGTACAGGTCAAGTATGTGCAAATTAGAAATGAGAAAATAAAAATAAAATAAGTGAGTGTGGTGAATGGATAATGAATTAGTTGTGTGTTCTACGTTTATTTATTGAGTGTTCATGAGATGTATTGACTGAGGGAAGAAACTGTTCCTGTGTCTGGTCGTTCTGGTGCTCAGAGCTCTGTAGCGTCGACCAGATGGTAACAGTTCAAAGAGGTTGTGTGCTGGATGTGAGGGGTCCAGAGTGATTTTACCAGCCCTTTTGCTCACTCTGGATAAGTACAGTTCTTGGAGAGTGGGGAGGGTTGTACCAATGATTCGCTCAGCAGTCCGGACTACCCTCCGTAGTCTTCTGAGGTCAGATTTGGTAGCTGAGCTGAACCAGACAGTTATTGAGGTGCAGAGGATGGATTCAATGATGGCAGAGTAGAACTGTTTCAGTAAGTCCTGTGGCAGATTGAACTTCCTCAGCTGGCGAAGAAAGTACAACCTCTGCTGGGCCTTCCTGACAATGGAGTCAATGTGAATATCCCACTTCAGGTCCTGAGAGATGGTGGTGCCCAGGAATCTGAATGACTTCACTGCAGTCACAGTGCTGTTCATGATGGTGAGTGGGGGTAGAGCAGGGGGGTTTCTCCTGAAGTCCACGATCATCTCCACAGTTTTGAGCGTGTTAAGCTCCAGGTTGTTGAGACTGCACCAGACAGCCAGCTCCTTAACCTCCTGTCTGTAAGCAGACTCGTCACCGTCCTGGATGAGGCCGATCAGTGTGGTGTCGTCTGCGAACTTCAGGAGCTTGACAGAGGGGTCTTTAGATGTGCAGTCGTTGGTGTAGAGGGAGAAGAGCAGTGGGGAGAGTACACAGCCCTGAGGAGCTCCAGTGCTGATGGTTCGAGTGCTGGATGTGAATTTGCCAAGCTTTACTAACTGCTGTCTGTCTGTCAGGAAGCTGTTGATCCACTGGCAGACGGAGGTGGGGACGGAGAGCTGAGTTAGTTTATTTTGAAGGGTTTCCGGGATAATGGTGTTAAAAGCAGAGCTGAAGTCCACAAACAGGATCCTCACATAAGTCCCTGGTCTGTCCAGATGCTGCAGGATGTAATGTAGTCCCATGTTGACTGCATCATCCACAGACCTGTTTGCTCTGTAGGCAAACTGCAGGGGGTCCAGTAACGGTCCAGTGATGTCCTTCAGATGAGCCAAAACCAGTCTTTCGAATGATTTCATGGCTACAGACGTTAGGGCCACAGGTCTGTAGTCATTAAGTCCAGTAATTTTGTGTTTCTTTGGGACGGGGATGATGGTGGAGCGTTTGAAGCATGAGGGGACTTCACACAGCTCCAGTGATCTGTTGAAGATCTGTGTGAAGATGGGGGCCAGCTGCTCGGCACAGATTTTTAGGCAGGCTGGTGACACACCATCTGGACCAGGTGCTTTCCTTCTTTTGTTCTTCCTGAAGACCTGGCACACATCATCTTCGCTGATTTGAATTGTAGGTGTGGGGGAGAGAGGGGTTGCTGGAGGTGTGAATGGTTGTGTGGAGGGGTGTTCTGGGCGGGTGTGGGGTGATCGTTCAAAACGACAAAAGAACTCGTTTAAGTCGTCTGCCAGGTGTTGATTCTCCAGAGTGCTGGAGGGTGGTGTTTTGTAGCTGGTGATGTCCTTCAATCCTAACCACACTGAAGCAGGATCACTGGAAGAGAATTTGTTCCTGAGCTTGTCAGAATAATTCCTCTTTGCCACTCTGATCTCCTTTTCCAGTGTGTATTTGGCCTGTTTGTACAAGACTTTATCCCCCTTTCTGTAAGCATCTTCTTTGGCCTGACGGAGCTGTCTGAGTTTGGCAGTGAACCATGGTTTGTCATTGTTGTAGAATAGATGAGTCCTGGTAGGAATGCACATGTCCTCACAGAAACTGATATAAGATGTTACAGTCTCTGTGAGCTCGTCCAGATAATTTGCCGCAGCTTCAAAAACAGTCCAATCAGTCAGGTCGTAATGCTAATGCTTCCGGTCCGGCCGTACATGTGAAAGGAGACCAGAGATAGTTCTATTTATTTTTTTAATGGATGTCAAAATATACACAGAAAAAATGCTGTTTTATAAGAGAAGTCACTGACTTTTTGCGACAGGTGGGATTCATTTTACAGCACTTCACATTCATTCCTATGGTATCCGTAAACGCGATTGAGTGTCACACAACTCTGACTGAAATGCAATGATGTCAAGGCTGTAATATGATTTGGTTATTGTTACACTTTCTCCAATAGTAAGTAATATAGACTCTCTCATCTCCCTATAGTAAGACAATCTCTGATTTTACCCCATTCAAAACTATACAAGGGACATGTCTTGGGTATTCTATAGTCTTTGACAATTCTTCTCCTCAACATCACCAGACGGTATTATGGAGAGTACCACGAAGCACGTGCTTGCTTTCCTCTGCTTGTAAACAAGGCACAGCACATGCGTGTTCTACGTCAGAAAAGAGAAAGAAAGCTCTTGGATTATATCAAAAATATCGTAATTTGTGTTCTGAAGATGAACGAAGGTCTTACGGGTTTGGAACGAGTAATTAATGACAGAATTTTCACAATGAACTATCCCTTTAACTAGTGCAATGATCTATTTGAATGAAAGTTTCTCATACTGTTTTTCTGATTCTGTCAGGACATCCATGGATGTTTCGGGATGCAGAAACTGACGATCCAATGGTAGTCATCAATAAAGAGATGTATTTGCCTTCCCCCCTTGAAAATCGACAAGTCTCAATTGCCAACATCACATTGCCTGGTATTCATATTTCTTTCAGACTGATGACCAATTCAGTCATTTTGTAAATTAGCAATCAAACTGTGAATGTGAATTTTTGTTCATCTAAAATTGACTTCTATATTTGTTTACCAGTGTTGACCTTGCGAGATCGCTGTCTGCAAGTTGTGAGGCGGTTGGTGTGCAGGGAAGATATCTGTCAGTTGGAGATCGCCCGCTGTCTACAAGATGACCTTGCTCAGAGACCCAGTGTTCACACCGATCTACAACGCATTAGCCAGCGGGTGGAACAGAAGCTACTGGAGAACAGAGAACACCAAAACAGATGAAAATATGAACATGAATGGGAATAAGGGCATATTTACTATGAAAACCTGTGCACCATCACCATGAATGGACAATATAGTCTGGCACTGTAAAATACACAGTGTTGACAAACCTCAGATCAGGAGGAATATTTTCTTAAGAAAATGGACACTTTAAACATCGGTATCTTTAGGTTTCACTGACTGGAGAATGCAGATTTTGCGCGACTGTCTGTGTGGTAGGCCTTGCAATATTATATTTTTTGATTACAGTTCTCTGTATACTTTTACTCTTGTTTCATATTCATATTTGGAAAAATCTTTCTAAATAAAAACAAAAAAGTTACTAAATGTTTTTAATTATGTCTGTGTGTCTAATTATTTAAGACTAATGAATTTTGCATTAAGCCAGCATTTATTAGTAATTGATATGTATTTATATGGTTGCTAATAATTAATTGGAAATGCCAAACGCTCTTAATATTGCCAATGTTTGATGCTTTTGACAATATCTCTAGCTATCGTAGATACATGCAATATATGATGCAACTCACCATGGGGAGGTTATCACGTGGGCCCCCGCAGTGCGTGCCCTGCGTACCTGTCTGCTACCCCACTGACCCTGTTCTAATTCACGCTAGCTGACATTATCAAGTATGTCAGTGATCAAGTATGTCAGTCCAAAAGCATTCATAGCATGATGAAGCCTATTAGAATGCAGTTAGAATGACTATAATTCAAATAATGAAAGAAGAATATCTTTCAGGGACCAGGGACTTGTGTGAGGATCTTGTTTGTGGACTTCAGCTCGGCCTTTAATGCTATCATTCCAAACCTCCTCCTGCCTAAACTAATTCAGCTCTCCGTCCCCACCTCCGTCTGTCTGTGGATCACCAGCTTCCTGACAAGACAGGAAGCAGTTAGTGAGGCTATTGTGAAAAAGGCCCAGCAGTGGTTGTACTTCCTTCGCCAGCTGAGGAAGTTCAACCTGCCACAGGAGCTGCTGAAACAGTTCTAATCTGCCATCATTGAATCCATCCTCTGCACTTCAATAACTGTCTGGTTCAGCTCAGCTACCAAATCTGACCTCAGAAGACTACAGAAGGTAGTCCGGACTGCTTAGCGAATCATTGGCACAACCCTCCCCAATCTCCAAGAACTATACTCATCCAGAGTGAGCAAAATCACTCTAGACCCCTCACACCCAGCACAGCCCCCCCCCCCCCCCTTTTTATTGCTGAAAACAAAAACGTACAAAACAGTACAAATTACAGAATATCCACATAACACTTGAACAGACAAAAAAAAGAAGAAAAAACAGTAAAAAAAATAAATAAAGGAAAAGTAATAATTTAAAATAAATAAATAATAATAATAACAAATACAATAAAGGGTCATTGTCCCAGCACACTCCCTCTTTGAACTATTACCGTCTGGTCGATGCTACAGAGCTCTGTACAGCAGAACGGCCAGGCACAGGAACAGTTTGTTCCCTCAGGCAATCCATCTCATGAACATTTGAACTCTTAACAATAAACATGAAACACACAACACTATCATACTTTTTATTCTATTTTTTATTTAACACACATACTTATTACATTTCAAATTTGCACCTAACATACCTGTAAATTGTCTATTTTGTATATTGTGTTTGTGCTATTTTGCACATTGTCCATTTTGTATATTTGTACAATAATTTTTTATTATCTCTGTCCTGTAGCTGTCATTCGGTCGCACTGTGGAGCTTCTGTCTCCAAAACAAATTTGTCGTATGTGCAAACATACCTGGCAATAAAGCTGATTCTGAGAATATCCATGTGTGAGTTTTTATTATTTAATATCACACAAGAATCAGCACATGTCTGAAATCGCCAATGTTAAATTAATTTTATACAGCAGTTCAACAGACAGTTTAGAAACAGTCTTTTTTCCTGTTTTGCAAATGAAATAGTTCCAAACAAAGCCGAAGCAGAGCTGGGGGCTGTTTCATAAAACAAGTTTAGCAAATAAGCCAGGCTTATTTCAGTTAATCTGACTTGTTTTGACCCAAATCAAATGACAGTAAGTCAGACTAACTGAAGTAAACCTGACTTATTTGCTAAACTTGTTTTATGAAACAGCCCCCTGGGGCCTGTACCATGATGGTGCCTGAACACACTCTGATCATCAACTTTCTCTATCAACTCAGGCTTGATCCTGATTTAATGGAGCACATGCACATTAAAGTGTGACATCAGTAATGAGCAGCCAGTCACATACCTTGAAACTATGATTCACTTCTTGTGAGAGAGTACCAAATTCACTACCAAAGATTAAAAGATTGAACAATATGAAGAATTTAAACATTTACACTGCAAGATGGAATGATCTATCCATGAAAGAGGAAAACGTAAATAAAACGTCTTACCATATAAGTGCAAGTAAAAGTTGTAAAGTTAGTTTATAGAGTTGATAATATATATAGGTATAAAACACTTAAAAATCTAAGCTCATATGTAGTCATGTATGAGCTATTGATTCTAAAACTTATTTATATTGCATATTATCTATGTATTTATATAAATTTAAAATAAAAGCTTAATATTTACTATTAAACTAAGCTGCTTGTGTAATGGATTAAGGGTATAATAATTATATAAATAATATAAAATAATTATAAAAAATAATCATCTCTAAAAATCAGATGATTTTATCTTTAAAAATGTTTTACTATGTAGCGTCCTTTAATTTGGAGTAAGAGAAATAGAGGAGTGGCTTTATTGCATCAGAGATGTGTCACTTTGCTTGAAGCTGATTGGTCAAATTTCGGTTTGAGATTTCTAAACCAGAACATAACCTGCCTTGGAGCAGGTTAGCTGTTACTATGGCGATGAACACTGCAAAAAACCAAACCACTTTCATGGTACCTAAAACCCAGAGTTGGGACAAACTAAACTGAAACTTACTTGGCTAGCCAGCTAAACCGGCTTCATGGTACAAGCCCCTGTTGTGCGTCTCAGAGCAACACTTTCCTGAATGAATCGAGTGAGCAATTCAACGATCTATTCATATAGATTTGCTTCATCTTGCTTCGATTCAAAGTCCCTCAATTCTAATTGAATCAGCCATTTTAAAATAATCATTTGATTGAAGGATTGAATCATTTTTTAAAACAGACACTTGCCGCCATACTTGCAGTTTTATTTATCATATATTTATTTATCCAAGACAAGCCTAAACCAGCACAAAAACACACAATATTCTATAATTTTTGTTAATATCACACACCACTAAATAAGGGGCACCATTTTTGTTATTTGGTACACAGACACAGACTGTGTGCACGCAAGTGTGTGTGTGTGTGTGTTGGTTTAACCTACATTAGAAAGACCAAATTTTCCCACAAAAAAAAGGTAAAACTTTTGAAATGTCAGGCCCCACAAGGAAAACAGCTCATAAACCATTGTTCATTTAATAAAGCTTTTTTTTAAAAAATGCGTTTAAAAATTAGACAAATTTTATCATTTGTAATCACATGACACCCCCCGTACCACCATCTCCCTTGACATTTTTTTTTTTACAATTCGACCACTGTATGTTCTCGTTAAAAAATGCTGCACTAAGTTAAATTAAACGTTCCCTTTCTTATCCCCTCAAAACATACATACGTGCTAGATATGTGCACACTCCATACTTAGTACGTCTCAAACTAAGCTTTCACCACCATTCAATGCTGTCTATGGTCCAGTAAGATGTTGAGTGTTGGCATGCATCGCTAATTACATACGCACGTGATCCACCGGAACTTTCTTCATCCTTAAAGGCCTTAAGGTTTGTAATATTAACTTTCGTTGACGTTGCTTGGACTTAATCGTGTTTAATCAACACTATTACGCACTTTTAGGCTGTTTACCGTTCCTGTGATCTTCGTTATGTGTTCTGACGCTTGGGGTCACAGTTTTAGGCCAGACATGAGGCTTTGCTAATTATTAGCATCTGTAATTAACTAATAGCTCTTTGAATTAACATGTTAACGTGTTTTACATCGCATACAGGTTTATGCTCTTTCTTTATTCGTGTATAAAAATAAATATAAAAGAGACGTCGATGTGTTTTTAAATTTTTAGCTAACCAGCTGGGAAATGCCTGATCACGGAGTTTTTAAAAACAAGTAAATATTAAATGAATATTACTCTATATTTAACTTAAGCGAGTCTCAAAGTTGTTTGCAAACGCATCTGGTTGCTGAACTCCATCTCCACCTTGAATCTAGAGTGTTTTGGCTTGTTTTCTGTTTCCTCAAAGAACCTGCAAGTAAATCCATCTCAAATAGGACTTAGAAAGACTGCACATGTTTGTGTTTCTCATTTATGATCTATGTGTCTTATGTATACATTTCCTTTCTTTCTCAATGTCTTAGTACGATGAACCGCAAAAGGGAAAAGGTTACGTTTACATGGCTGAATAAGGCTAAGGACTCCCCCAGAAAGCTCATGAAGAACAGTGTGGGTGTGGCACAGCCAACATGCTGGGATGGAGATGATCAGGATGGTGGTATAAGAGATGCTGGCTCTCCTGGCCTGAACACATCTACTGGGTCAGCTGGACTGGGCGACATGGAGAACATGCGTCTCAGCACCCCACGCAGTACACCCAAAGCACGCTTAAAACTGACTGGACACCTCAGAACACTGTTGAAAAAAAACTGTCCTGATGAGGTAAGGAATAATAGAAATTATAAATTTATGTAATGTCTGTATTTAAAAATTGCATATATTTGACTGGATTTGTGTTTTGTGTGTGGCATAAAGGACACTGTGTCAGGACAACAGTCCTCTGTTGGACCTTCACCTCCTTCTGCTGGAAAAAAATGCAGGAGGCCAGAGGAAGGGCAGAAAGTCATTCTCCTCAAAGCGCTGAATGATGCGATGAGGAATGCAAACAAGAAATCATCAACTGGTGGGCCTCAAAGTCTATCTGCAAAGAAAACCCCAGACAAGCTTATAAAGACAGTTGAGGAGGAAAGCACATCTGAGCTTGACTGCTGCTCATTCAGTGAGAAGATTGAACGACTGATCACGACTACAGATGACAAACGTCCCGCGCTGGAGTTCATAGACACAGAAGATGATGGGCCAGAAATAAAGCTGGACACCAGGGTAATGTGTTTTTTGGAAATGAATTCAATATGTTTGTTCAGCAAGAATGCATTAAATTGACCAAATGTGGCAGTAAACACTAATATTTTAAAATAAATGTTAGTTTTGAAAATACTATTCATAAAAAGAATTCTGAAAATATTCCAGTTTCCACACAAAATATTATCAACTGTTTTCAACATTGATAATAAGAAATGTTTCTTGAGCACAAAATCAGCATATTAAAATGATTTCTGAAGGATCATGGGACACTGAAGACTGTAGTAATGGTTGCTTGAAATTCATCTTTGCCATCTCAGGAATAAATTACATTAAACTGTTATATAAATTGCAATATTTCACAATATTACTGTTTTTACAATATTCATTATCAAATAAATGCTGCCTTGGTGAGCATAAGAGACTTTCAAAACATAAAAAAAATCATACCATCCTCAAATCTTTGAACTGTATCTTTGATACAGTGCTTAACAAATTTATTAGACCACCACCCAATGTAAGGTGTGTGCCACAGCTGCCCTAAACTAACAGTATTGGTGATTACCAAAATAATTTTTTTTGTTTCTGTAGTGGTTAATCCACAACAGTATGTGTAATCTCTTTAGAAACAGTAGTGTTTCTAATGCTAGAATATAATTATTGTTGGGATAAAATGGATTCAAATATAGATCACACAAAAGTTTAATCCAGGGGTCACCAGACTCGGTCCTGGAGGGCCGGTGTCCTGCAGAGTTTAGCTTCAACCCTAATTAAAAACACCTGAACCAGTTAATCAAGCTCTTACTAGGTATACTTGAAGCTTCCAGACAAGTGTGTTGAGGCAAGTTGGAGCTAAACTCTGCAGGACACCGGCCCTCCAGGATCAAGTTTGCTGACCCCTGGTTTAATCAAAGGCAAGTTTTTGGAACAATTAGAAACTATTTGGAAGTCAGTAATAACATACATTGTAGAAAAGACAATAGCATCAAGATTATCAAGGACAAAGGAGGCCATAAAATATAAAAAGAAAATGTATACATTTTTTTGGTTATGTGTAAATAAAGACTCTTTAGTTGCTTCAGTTTATTTGTAATCAATAACAATAAAATGTTTAGTTTTAATTAAGTTTTTGACCGATTCCTAATATATTTTAATTTTCTCTTTATTATGACAGGTGGTCTAATAAGTTTAAGCACTGTATAATAAATGAAGTCCTATAGAAAGCATGGCTATTTTGCACTATCATAAATATCTTTTAAGAGAATTGCTACTGACCTTGTCTCTATACACAGAGTGTTATCCTAAAGCGTCCAGAATCGCCAGATTGGTCAGATGTTGAGGATTCGGAGCAGGTTGAAGTCTTCTTACAGGATGAGTCTTTCGAAACAAAGGGGCGACAAACAGCTGAGCTTAAAAGGGATTGTGAGTTTGTGGACTATAATGACACTCTTCCAGCTTTGGAATGCCATCCTTACTCTTTATCACCAGCTTTAAAGCCTTCAACATTCCCTCAAGCGCTGTGGGAACCGGAGCCAGAAGTAGATAACAGTTTCCCAACCGTCCCGTCCAGGGGTGTGGAGCTTTTGTCAGAGCATTCACCTCAGAATACAGCCTCTGACCTCGAGCCACCCAAGAATTACACACCTTTTAGGACAATCAGGCAGTCCCTCAAATTACAACAGTCTGTCATCAGCTCTTCTCCACTGGTCAATGCTTTCCCCAGGCTCAGAACCTTTGCCTCCACCCCATATGCACCCGATTACTGGGATTACTCGCATCTTACTACACGCAGGACTTCAGAGTCAAATATTTATGCATCCTCACATATGCTCCTCGCAGAGGACGGTTCCACTCGCAGAATGTCTCTTGGCTCTGAGCCTCTCTGGCTGTCAGATTTGAACTACTCACAAGCAGATTCTGCAGGATTCATTGACACGCACTGTCACCTTGACATGCTCTATGGGAAGTTGGGTTTCCGGGGAAGTTTCCAAAAGTTTCAGAGAATGTATGCAAGTACTTTCTCAAAGGAGTTTAGGGGCTGCATCGCGGACTTCTGCAACCCACGAATCACAGAGAGAGAGGCTATCTGGGAAGGACTACTAGGAGAGGAGAAAGTGTGGGGAGCCTTTGGTTGCCACCCGCATTTTGCCAAGGAGTATAACCACACTTATGAGCAAAGCATCATGGGTGCTATGCGTCACCCTAAGGCCATTGCATTTGGAGAGATCGGTTTGGATTACTCGTACAAGAATTCCACCGACTCATGGAAGCAGAAAGAGGTATGCCAGACAGGATGATTACTTCCAAATATTTTTATATCAAATTCTATAAAATATATTATTTCTCACAATTTCTTTGGCTTTGTGTGTCAAGGTGTTTGAACGGCAGTTGCAGTTGGCCGTCGCTCTCGGGAAGCCTCTTGTCATACATTGCCGTGATGCTGATGATGATTTGCTGCAAATTATGAAGAAGTGTGTCCCCTGGGATTACAAAATACACAGGTCAGTGCTCCTAAAACAAACTTGCTGGTTTCATTGATGTTACATAGATTTTTCAATTTTATGAATTCATTTTTTTTTTTTTCAATTAAGTTTTCACATTACAGTATTGTAGTGATCTTAAATGGTCTTACAAATAGACTACATTTTCTTTATATATTATTTAGTAAACCTTAGACGATTTAGGAAATGTTTTGGAGTGAAATTTATTTTGAAGTAAAACTAAGATTTTAAAGTTTTTTTTTTTTTTTTTTTTTTTTTTTTTTTTTTTTTTTTTACTGTTTGAAAAGAAGGCTTAAGACTACATTTATATAATAAAAAATACAGTAAAAACAATAGTACTGTGAAATATTATTGCAATTTAGAAGAACTGTTTTCTATTTTAATATATTTGAAAATGTAATTTATTCCTGTGATGAAGCTGAATTCCTATTATTATCTATGTTTTTTTTTTGTTTTTTTTAAGTGTTTTAAGTTTGAAAATTAAGTGTCTGTCAATTTTGCTGAATAAAAACATTATTTTATTTCTGGGTATCACAGTTCTCACAGAAATATTAAGCACACACACAAAATATATATATATATATATATATATATTAGTGCTGTCAAACGATTAATCGCATCAAAAATACGTTTTTACACACACACATACAGTATATATATTTTGAAAATATTTTCATGGATTTACTGGTATATATTTATATTCATATAGTTTATAAAATATATAATATTTTTTATTTTAATATCTACATGTATGTGTGTGTATTTAGATATAATAAATATAAACAGTACACTCATGTTATGTAAACTTATAATTTATAATGAATTTTTTTTAAATACTAACTTGAGTTATTGTGTTAGACACTGTTTTACCAACAGCTATTCTGTGATTGAGCCGTTCCTAAGTGAATTCTCTAACCTGTGTGTGGGTTTCACTGGACTGGTGACATACCATCACGCTGTGGAGGCTCGAGACGCTGTGAAGAAAATCCCACTCGACAGAATCTTACTAGAGACAGATGCACCATATTTCCTACCCAGACAGGTATCAGTGCATCTTATTAGGTGCACATTGTTTGATTCCACTTACATATATGCGCATGCCTTATCATTCTTTAATATACACATACACATAATATTCCTCTAGGTGCCTAAGTCCACATGCAGGTTTGCTCATCCTGGTATGGGCATACACACTCTGCATGAGATAAGTCTGCTGAAGGAAGAGAGCCTAACCACAGTACTGCAAACCGTCCGGCAGAACACCAGACATATATACGGCCTGTGATTTGAAATTCCATGTTACTATAGCAACTGAAGTTCTTGCAATCTTAGTCTAGCTGCCATCAGCTTAGTCTTGCTAAAAAAAGTTAAGATTTATATTTGAATGTACTGAAGTGTGTGCTATTAAGTGGATGAGAATTGATACTTAAGTTTTGTAAGTGTTGTAGGGAATTTCACATGTTAAAAATGTTAGTAATGCTTAATTTTAATATCTCTTCAGTTTAGTTTTAAAATGGTTCTTTGTTCTCAGGATTCTTTTGTCGTGTATTTGCATGCATTCTTACAAGTTATGTATGCTTGTAAGACATAAGTGACACAACATGTCGGCTTGTGTCTTCCCTTATATTAGAATAAGTCATTTTTCCTTACGCCATCACGTGAATGTTTATGCAAAAATAAAATGTAAAACAGATTGTGAAAACCCACAACAAATAGCTTTTACCAAGTTGTTGGCTTTATATGAATGTAACTTTTGTCTAAATGGGAAGATTGAATAAATTATCTTGTATACGCAACATGAGTGGGTTTATGAAATTTTTTTTTTTTGAGAAGAACAAGACTGCTTTATTTCAGACCTTATTAAATGTCAAGCAGATGTGATTGAACAAAGAAAAGCGAAACCAGAGGCTTTTTTTTTTTTTTGCCCTTTATTTTGTCAAATTGTGATGTTGGAAAATGATTACATAATTTCTACTTTACAAACATTTTTAATGGTTTATAAGGAGTTGAGTCTTGTAGAACTGCTCGTCAGAATTCTGAAAATACACATTTAATATAATAATTTTGCAGAAGACAATTTAATTTATTCAAAGACAACAACAAATATTGTCTGGAGGAATTATCTGCCAGAAAGTAATTTTAGTGCCAGGGTTCTTTAAGGATCTGAGACACTTTCTGGGAAATTAAACCATTTTCCATAGTGAATTTTTAGCTGTTTTATTGCATTTGCCACTTTCATAGTTGCTTGTATGGATCTGTTCCAAAAATAAAGAGTTTAACTCACCAAGTGGGGAATCGCTAAGAAGATTGACCAGAACCTTCTGCAGCACAGGACCATATTTTGCATACTCTGCTTCACTCAGAGACACAGACAGTTCGAACGGAGCACTCATCTAAATGAGTATTGAGGATAAATTATTATTAAATTATGACTGCGGTAGTGATTGAAATCCTATTCAAAAGTGCACTTGCATTGAGTTTTTACCATGAATTGGTCATCCTCTTTAATCACTGGGATCTCTGGCTCAGCAACATCTCTTCTGCCCACCCGTGGTGGCCTTCGACCCTTAAAATTGGACACATTTGATGTCATGCTTCTAGCATTAATTTATGTAATTGTGACCATTTTTTTTAAATTGACATCAGTTTACTCCAAACATATAACACATCCACCAGACATGCACTCACCTGTGGTTTCTGAGAAGGACTGAGGAAGCTGGTGCCGCCTCTCACAGACTCAACACACAAGGAAAGAGCACATAAGAGCAGAAACATGTGGCTGGCACGACAATGCAGAGGCATCCTGGGAAGTCTCCTGGTTTAGTTCTGTTTTACGACAACACTCTTAATGGCTGCACTTTAAAAGTATTTCATAAATATGCAGAATGCACAGAAATAGTAAAAAATAAAAGTCAACCCCACCTTCTGTAATGATCAAACTGCTTCTGTAGGTCTGCACACTAAGATCTGCTTCTCACTTTTATAACAGCCTTTGGTTAACAATTAGCATTAAAGTCTACAACTGTAACTGTAAAAACAAACAACTAAAAATCCCTGATTGTTACTGTATGTGTGAGAGAGAGATTTTAGGGTGATATGATGATAACAGACAAGTAAAGTCATATAGTGGTACACAGCTGTGTCAATAGCTATTAGTGTTACTAGACCACTGAACTATTGCCATGGCAGGTTTATTTGACTGACCTGGTAATTCCTCTGTAACTGGAACTCATAGAGACTATTATGTGCGAACACACTTTTAAGTGGACTCACCTTTGTACTTGGTTGGCAGCATGTTCTTCCAGCAACATTATCATTCTACCTATATGAAAAACATTTGACATTTATTTTTATGGTTCTGGTTTGCATTTCATTCATTTTCTTTTGAGCAATAATAATAAATTAGTGTGGTGATTAAAAAAAAAAAAAGGAAAATAATAATTAATAAATAAATGTGTAAAACTAAGGGGAAAAATGTAAATAAATTATTAATTATGTTAGAGTAACACTGAATTTAGAACAAGTGAATGTATTTTTTGAATGCACTTCATAGGGTCTTATCTGTGAAGATTAATGTTCCCTGCTCAGCCTTGAATGTTTCATTGATTGCTTGATTGTTCTTCCCTGGGAAGTGTTCACCTGTTTGGGGAGGAGGCGCGAAAATACTCCGAAAATACAGAGATGGTGAAGCAGCAGCTCCGTGTCCTGTGTTTTATTAACTATTCGCATCTCCCCTCATCAGGCGGCGAGGGCGCTACATTTGCAGAGTACCATTGTATTGGTAATATTGTTAAGAGCTTTTTAGTTTCCTTAACTGTCACCGTCCTGTATACGGGACGCCTAAATTTACTTCAATATATTACAATTAAATCCTAATCTAATCATGACAAACTATAAATCGTTGGAAAGGTCCAAGACTCCTAAACAGATATTTTACCACTGTTTGATGTTAAAAAGTATGTAGGAGCAGTAATATATTAATTTATGACAAGAGTGCACCTCAAAACATACACCATAACAGGAGTTCTGACCTTTGACACAAAAATTCTATTCGTTTCCTTTTTTTCCAATCACGTTTTAGTAATCATCATATATTATATATCTTTTGAAAGCTAAAAACCTCAAAATTCATCCTGTGAAAACCGTTTTGAAATCGGATATTGGGTTACCATAGAAATTGTCATTTAAAATCTTTTATCGGGCTCCTGCCCCTTAGTGGGAGGTGTCATATTCCAAATGTGTTACGGTCTTCAAAACTTTTTATAATCTTGACAAAATACATATCATCGGAAAGGTCTGAGTCTCCATATTTGGTGGTTATTTTGTGATAGGATTAAAACAGAGAGATATTTATACATTTGTGACAGAAAAATGCATAAAAAAAATCATTGGGATTTGGTTTGCACCCGGTGGCTGTTTGTGGTATAACGCCTAAATAAAATTGCATAGTAACCTACATTTTTTTCATATCAACTTCAAATTTGGAACACAACTCATTTAGACATATGGCTTTAATTTTCTGCCAAATTTGGATTAAAACTATTTTGTAAAATATTTATTTTATATAAAATAATATAAAAATAGTACAATACATTTTATTTACAGTAAATTTAAACTTTTATAACTTTTTTTTTACTTTCATTTGTTGAAATGATCTGCAATAATCTGCTGATTGTCTTCTTTAAAAAGAGACCAACCGTTTGTATTCCAAAGCGTTCATGAATTATAACAATTTAACTTTAAATAGTGCACTTTCAAGTCTATTTTCAAAAAAGGGGGGGTGACAATTAACAGGTTAAAGTTTTCATATTTTTCACTAACAAACAAAAATAAAAGTACCACAATATTCCCATGGTTTTTTTTTATGACATGACCCTATTTTATACCGTATTGGCATATTTTTGGACATTTACCATGGTAGTAACATGTTGTGGAGCATGGCAGTTTAAAGCAACTTGAAGTTAAATTTGTAGTTTTTATGTTTTTCACTAACAAAAAAGTACCATAGTATATTACCACGTTAAAATTCAAAATACTACGTGTGACCTCCGAGACAGTAGATGGCAGGCTACATTTGTTTTTTACAGAGATACACTGTTTTGCTCTGAATGTCAGTGTTAGCCTGGTTTACCTAAAAAGCTACAGCCAATATGGATAAAAAGAAAAAAACATACAATGTTACAGCGTCGTCGGTGAGTAATTCGTATCTTAAAGTGCTCTTTTAAACAAGAGGAATGAGTATTTTAGTTTTGTTAGTGCGTATATAGTTAGCTTAGCATGACAGCTGACAGTAAACTTGCATTGTGAGGCTGTTTTAAACTTGTAATGATGGCTCGATTCTTTTAAATCTCTTAACTAACATCTACTTTATTTACATTTCAGCTGGTTGATTTGAAAGCGGAATTATATCGGAAACAAGAACAATTTAAGCACGACCGACTTGGCCAAGATGCAGGAGCCGCACAGAAGTCTAAGACAAAAATAAAAGTAAGACACGGGCAGTTAATGACAGCTAGATATGATCACTGAATTAGTACATTAGTAATTTGATTATGTGTGTATGTGCTCGTAGAAGCCCAATATCTGGAGCAAACAGAATGAAGGAGTCGGTTCACGAGCTCAGAGGGACGTTCAGCAAACTGCAGAGGAAGAAAACACACTAGATAAATCCAGGTAAATTAACTTTCAACGGGTACTACATTATTCTGATTCTTTATATCCTCTTCATTAATTAATTTTCTTTTGCCCTAAAAGTAGAATGTATGAATGTTGATATATAACCCAATGAGACTAAATACCAATGCAGGAAATCCCCCAAAATTTATATTTTGTGAAAATTTGTAGCATGTTTGCAGAAGACGCTTTTTTTAATAGATTTGATAATATAATGCAATACATTTCATGCACAAGCATGGCTTAAGTGTCTAAATATCTTTTCTTTTGTTTCTAAAACAACCTGTTGCCTTAATACTTCAGAAATTGTTTTATTTGCTGCAGACTGTCTGACATTCACAAATTGTAAAAACATGAATTTATGCTAATGAGGACATATTATTTAACTTTTTATGTGCATCTAAATACTTTTAATTAATATGGTATAATAATTGTAAACTATATACCTTACTGTTTTGAGTGCTGATATATAATGTAATGGCAGTAATGTAACTGTATAATATAATGTAATGATACAATGATGACCTTTTTTTTTTTTTAAATAAAACATTGTTTGGAATATATTTATTGTACACTGAATATAAAATGTTAAAATAATGTTAAAAAATATAATGATGTTAACAAAGAATTCATGATTCAGATACATCTAAGCATACTATAAAGCTCCTTCATTGTTAAAATTGTGAAATATATATTCATATTAATGTTTTCCTGATGCATTATGCAGGCAAAAATTGGAGGAAAAGGCACGTCTTTATGAACAGATGACAAAAGGAGATTTCCCAGGTATGTGCTTGCTGGCATGCCAATATTCAAATAATTTACTTTTTGAACAAATGTTTATTCTACTTTGGATGTTTTTTAGTGTAACAAAAAATGAACTGATATTGAAGTAGACTGCATGTTTTTATCTTTAGATGAGGAGACTGAAAGTCTTTTCCTGGTGGACTTCACCCAAAAGATTATCAACCAGAGGAATGAGCCACAGACACGCACTGCAAATGTAGCAGGGGACCGAGATGGAGAGGACTCTGATGTGAACATCCCTGTTCCACCCCCACAGAACGCAAATGAAGAATGGTACCATGCGTTTATAAATGTTTATAAACATTTATAAACATCGTATTGCCTGGTGAAGAGGCAATACGACTTGAACTTAGCGGTGCGTTTCTAACTGTCTTTTTTGCAGGGTGGACTATGTTGATGCATTAGGACGTTCTCGAAGATGTCTGAGAAAAGACCTACCAGATTTTCAGAAAATGGACCAAGAACTCCAGAACAAGAGGTGCCTTGATTGTTCTTACCTTTGCTCTTTTTTTATGTAACAAATTGGCATTGTTCCTGCTCATTCTATATCTGTTTTATTGTGTGCAGGGTGACAGGTGCTGACAGGACACTGTTATCTGATGACATGAGGAGAGAAATGCATAGAGAGCAGTGGGAGAGAGAGGAAGAGGAGCAGATGAAGAAACCTGTTGGACCCATTCACTATGAAAATATCAAAGAGCAAGGTGAAAAGTCTACAGACACTGAAAAGTCTTAGTGCTTCTATGGGAGTGTTGAATTACATCTTCATAGTGTCTCACATGATTTGTTTGTGTGTCCGTTTTAGAGGCCAGAGAGCTGGGTGTTGGGTATTTTGCTTTTGCCCAGGATGAGGACCAACGAAGAAAACAGAGAGAAACTCTAGACATGCTGAGAGACCAGGTCAGATCAACTGAATTAAATGAAGCGTCATGAGCTGGCTAGCTAAACAGCATTTTAAGTTGTTGCAAGTGTGCTTACGAAGCAAAGACTTCCAAAAGCCTATCCAGTATCCAATAAATGTTCAATATCAGCTGACATGCATCTAATATGACCAGTAAATCGAAATAAAAAATAATTAATATTAACCAATAACTAATATGGTCCCAATATATTGTGCATTCCATTTTCTGAAAAGCTCTGTGAACAAATTCAGAAAGTGATATTGTCAGTTATTGTTTTTTCTTTCAATACCCCCCCCCCCCCACACACACACACACGCACACAAAGTGTATTTATTATTTATCTAATTAACAAAATATGTATTTTTTTTATTATTAATGTTATTCACAATTATTTTAATTATTTGATCCATTTTTATTAATTTTTAATTTTAAAACAATATTTGTTAATTTCAGCTAGGTTGCTGCCTATGTAGGCATTATACAACCAGTGAGCTCACTATGTCCTTAGCTTCTCTACTACTGGCTAAAGTCAAAATCAGCTTTTTACACTTCTCTTTCTTTCTGCAGACCACCGATCAGCGCCGCAAACGTGAGAATCTGAAGGAGAAGCGGAAAGCTCTGCTTGAAGCTCGACTCACTAAAGTGAGGATGAGGAGGATGAAGAAAAGCAAGCTGGAGCCAGGGGATGAAGAAGAGGGTGTGTTGCTGAATATTAGTTATTCAATTAATAGCTATTAATGTGTATCTTTGTGTTGGTGATAAATTCTACGGTATATGTGGTTGTTTTTGGATAATGTGTGATGTTCTGTTGTAGCTGCTGCAGATGATGCTGAGAATGATGAAGATGTTGATGAAGTTTTGGTTGGACCTCCAGTCCCTCCAACAGTGCAGAAAGTGGAAGTGGAGATTCAAGAGAGAAAAGACACCAAACCTGGCGTTCCACACGTAAGAGAGTGGGACAGAGGCAAAGGTACACATAAATGCAAACCATATTCCTTTCTTCCTCTTCATTGGCCCTAGTGTTTACATTTGCTTTTTTGAAGATGCACAACATTTATTTCCTTTTCCAGAGTTCTCCTGGGGTCAGTGGACCAGTCGTCGTAGAGAGGAGCGAGATTCAGAGTTTGCTCCTCCTTCTGCTTATTACGCAGATGACACAAGAGCCAGTCACAACAGAGCCACAGACAAAAGGCAGAGCAAAGGAAAACTTGCCTTCAAGTGGTCTGAATCCCAAAATTCCACAGAAAGAGATGCAGAGAACATATTTACCTCTAGTCAACCTTCTGACATACCTACATATGCACAACCTTCTCAACCACAAACTGCTCAAACACAGAGTCTGGACGAACTGTTATCGTACTACAAGCACTCCACGTAAAAGTGCAAGTCTGAAAATCACTGGAAACTATGAGACTTGGCAAGCTGTCTGGATGCATGTCAGTCTTAAATAGCAGTAAAACTTTGTACTAAATGTAACTGAATTGCAAAGTTAGAATAAAGAATGACACGATTTCTGTTTGATTTATGTGCTTTTTTTTATTATTCCATCACTATCTATTGTTCCAAATTCAACAGCATTCTTAACCATAATTAATTAATTTTGCTGTCAGTTTTTTCAACAGCTTGTAAAGAACAGAAGTCACTCTTGTCCATAAAATTATGTTAATCAAACATGATAGATGATTTAACTTAAGCTGAGACTTGAAATGTTCTCTTTGTCAGTTTTCCTGTTCTAATGAAGTGTTTCATTGTGTTTGTCACTGTCTTTTTTGTTAAATTATTTGAAATCCAGGTCATTTAAATGTGTTTGTGCATGTTATGAACACTGGGCAAAGTTTATGAGTTGCACCTGACTGCAGTGTAACTCTGCTTAGTTACTCAGTAGCCTGTAATGAGTTGCTTTACAAGTTACTTAGTTCACATGTAATGGGTCAGTTTATTCCATATGTCATTTGAAAGAGGACATTAAAATTTCACATATGTCCAAATCGCAGGACCAGAGTGACCTTTGATCTGAAGGATATCCTGTCTCAGCAGGAATGTACGTGTGAGCATTTTGTATCGACCAGAGAGAGCAAGGAAGGAAGGGAACTAGAGTAGAAAATTGAGGTGGTGAAGAGGGAGGACAGTAAAATGGTTCATATGTAATATTGAGAGACAGATCTACGTTTAGTTTTCTCATATTTGTCAGTTTTTTTTTGTTTTTGTTTTGTTTTTTCCTTTTGAAGATTAAACCAAAGTAGGAAACCAGTTGAATGCAAGGACGATGGTAAGTAACTATTTCTGGTTGTGATTATCACATGACTATGTAGTAACATGCTGTTCAGCCATCTGCTGATTGTAATCAGAGTTCAATTTGCAGGATTAATTTATGCATTAGATATCATGAAATGTAATTTTACAGCATTTATTAATGGTCAATTACATTAGTATATCAATATTTTAGAAAATGATCAGTTATAAATATGCTATTGATCATTGTTAATGAATGTTAGTTCATAATGCATTGCTGTAAGTAGATGATTAAGACTAAAAACATATGCTGGAATATTATTATCTCAAGAGATATAAGTTCTATTACATTTCTCAACACATTTGCTAATAAAAACCCCCATGAGTGATTATAACTGAATGCAAGCATTTATCACATAATTTGTTCATACCGTGTAAATGAATGTGTCTGTGCGAGTGTTTCAGGAAGGTTCAAGTGCAGAAGCAGCACTAAGTGTAAGTGCAAGCAGCATCAGAATCACTGATGTGACTCAGGATGGAGATGTTCTGACGTTTGCCATCGCGTCCCAGAAAGTAAGATGCCTGATAAATGCGTAAAACATGTTGTAGTTTTATATTTTGGTGGACATTAAAATGTTAAAATGTCTTTCCCTCAGTTGAACAGCAGTGCTGGGGTGTGTGTTTTTCGAATATATGAGGACTTTGACTGGCTTCAACAGAGTCTATTCTCACAAGAAAATCTTCCCGGACTTCATGGAATTATAGTGAGTGAATTCTCTAAAACTCACAATTAACATCATTGCTTATTAAATTTTAAAAGTATCGTATCTATGAATGAGGAAGACACTCAGATGAGATGATTATGCCCACAGTTTCCGCCTTTGCCCTCTAAAGCCCTTCCATCACAGTCAAACACCCAGACCAAAGCACTCAAACAACTTGGTATGTATTATTTGTGTATGCATAGGCAATTTAGAAAAAATATATCTGCATAATGTTAGTAAGCTAGTTAGTAAGGTTTTTTTTTGTTTTGTTTTTTTGCATAGATACCCCATGGTTTGATATTTAGTTTATTATGCAATGCATCTTATACATTTTCTGTATATGTGTTCAGGGTTCCTGGCTCTAGGACAGGATTGGCAGAGTTATTGTAAAGCTTTGGAGTTTTATCTCCAGCAAGTGGCAGCACACCCAACTCTCTGCAAGTGCAAAGCACTGGACAGCTTTCTTATTAACTCTGAGGTTTGCTATAAACACACACATTCATTAATTCAAATTCAGCATCACAGCCTGTTATACGATTGCTCTAAAGAAAATACAAGGCCAGTAAATACATTCAGTCCAAATGAATGCATCTAACCAGGCTAACCTTTTGGAAAATCCAGCTAAAACCAGCTGAAGATAGCAGTTGTTTGTTTTGGAACATGGTAGCTACCTAGCTGGTCATTACCTGAGCCAAAGTAGTTTAGGTGGTTAACCAACTGTATTATAAGATGATGGAGACCTAGCTAACATGGTTGCCAATGTTGGACCAGCAACAAATTAGCTACTATATTCCAAAAATAAGTCTGACCACCACCTTAAGCTGGTGTGAGCTGATTTGTTTTTCAGCAGTGTTTGTGATGTATATATTCACCATACACTCTTAGGGGAAAAAAGAGCTCTCACTGGGATTGTACTTTTTCAAAAGATACTAATATATATACAAATTTGGTACTAATAGGTAACTTTAAGGTAATAATAGGGGTAAATGAGGTATGGAAGTGTGACAGGTTTTGTATCTTTTTTTCTGAGATTGTATTTTAACCGGATTCTCCAGAATTGGAGAAAGGCTTTGCTAGCGAAGTCTTCTGTTTATATTGCTTGATCATTTTGCTGTTTTTAAATGTCACCACCTTGATCAGTTTTGAGGGACAGGTGACAAAATCTTTGTTGGTAATCTTACTTTTGTCATTGCATGTATTTTTTGGACTAGTCTCCTGGAAAACAGCGAGGCAGGAAAGGAATCTTTAATCGCCTCAGTCAGGCTGTGGAGGAGATGAGGAAGGAAAGTCATAAGGTATCTGTGTGTGAGTTTGGGTTTATGAGTGCTTTATACACCTCTGGGAAAGTCTTTTGGCCAAACACAACATTGTGTGGTGACATATGATATTTGACTATACAAACATCATAGATCCATTAATACAATTTATATCACATATGTAAATATATAATTTAATAATCCCCAGGATGTGGACAACTTCTTTCAGAATGAGAGAAACAAAAACACTAATCTTGCCGCTTTGTCAAAGGTTGCCACAGAGGTACACTATTTAAGATGTTTTTTTTCCCCAGTTTTTATTTGTCCAGTGGACTAATATTAAATATTATAAAATATTTTATAATTCATTGCGCAATTTCTGTGTGTTCTTTTCTCAATAGAAATTACTCGATATTGTGATGACAGAGCAAAGTAAGTCTTTGCAAGAAGTTTATATGTATGCTCAGGACACATTATTTAGTAATACATTAGGCCTATATCACTGTGTTTGTATGTTTTACAGAGCTTGCTTTGGCCTGTGGACATTTCTCCACATCTCTTCATCTTTGTGTGAATCAGGACGATGCAGCTGCTGTTGCTTTCTCCAAGTTAGAATTTAAAAAATAAAATGACCATTTATGTCTGCATTAATGTACACACATTGATTAAAGACAGAATGTGTGAGAGACATGCATGTTTATGTGAATGTTGGTTTTAAGAGGATGATCAGTTTATTCAGATGTTGTGTTTCTTTAGGGTTTGTTTGAAGCTGTCAGATGTTCTTGAGGCAGTAAAGGTAAGAATACATGCAAAAATACATGCGAAAGCTTTAAAAACTATTAAAGGGTTCTTAATCATTCCTCTATTTATCTACAAATGTTCAATACACATAATTTTATTTTTTTTCTGTATCTGTAGCGAAACTTTGAGAAAGTTGCAAGTAACAATCTGTCCACTCTTGGTCTGGGTCTGGACCTGGAGTCTCGCTACCAAGAGGCAGAGAAAGTATGTTCTACTCAATGTGTCAGTGATTATGTGTACTATTGCTTCATTCTATACACAACATTTAATACAGAGTAATTTACCCTTTAGATACAGTATTGCCAATTACTTTGCCTATTTTTGGTCCGCAAAATAGTTTTGTTCTGGTAGCGAAAAATAATTAATTTGAATGAATCGATTTTGAATGAATCGGTATTGATTGACGTATGAAAACAGTAATTTGTCACCACTATTTGTGACAGAAAGAGTTCTTAAAAATACATTCACAGACCAGTGTTATTTTAAAATAATTTAAATAATTTTTATTTGAATATTTTAAATTTGTTTCAGTTTTCATATTTTCAATTTTCATTTTAAATTTAGTTAAAGATTGAATTTTTGTTTTTCTCATTTTATTGTTTTTTTTAATTATTTAAATAGTTATTATTTTTTATTTTTAGTAAATGAAGTTAAACTAAATGTAAAAGAGAAATGTTGCCTTAGCAACTACCCAACACAAAATATGTTTTATTATAGTTTATTTTATTTCAGTTAACGTTTATTTCAAGTAATGAAAATGTTTTTATGGTTTTAGGTTTTGTTAGTCAGACTGACAGGCAGAGTACTACAGTGAAAATCTCTGCTGCTAGACTGTATATCAATACTCTGTGCAATCAAATTCAAGAAGTGGAACTAAACAAAATTCCTACTCTGTCTACAAAATTATTATTAAAATCTTAAACATAAGCCAAATGTGTCCAACCCGCTTGGACATATATTGAAAGCAGGTTTGTGTAAAATGAAATGAAATTTGACTCAAGACTGCTTTGATAGTAATTGTCCATTTCTGCTTGTGTCGTTACAGGAGATGCTCTTCAGAAGAACCTGTAAACTGATAGAGCTGGAAACGGTTAAGAAGGGTACAGAAAAAGCCAAGGCCAATAAGAGAGAAGTGGTATGTTTTAATCTCCATATCTTCCATTCATTCTGCGCACACACACATCCACACTGAAGTGTTCACGTCATGTTTATCTGAATTCAGATGAAGTCTTTCTGTGTCTGATACTGTAGATGGAAGCATTTCAAACAGCAGCTGAGAAAGAGTTCAACCTGATCTCATATGTGGCTAAAGAAGAGGTAAATACTGTGCCTGATGTTAATTCAAATGAAGATGATCTGCTAAATGTGTTTCCAGAGATGTTAGGTTGGAAATTTGAAAAACCCTGTGACATAACTTTTTGATCTGAAAATAATCAGAAGTCATGTCACAAGGTCAGTCAATTTTCCACATTGCACATTTATAGAGGATATAGTATAATAATTGTACTATTGTGTGGCAGATTGAGCGTTTCCATAGCTCCCGTGTGAATGTGCTGAAGAACTTCCTGATTGGCTGGTGTGAACTACAGCTCAACACAGCGAAGGAGTTTGCTGAACTCTACTCTCAGCATCTGGAAGCTTGCAGAAACATGTACTCCGAATGAATGAAACAAGCACACTGTAGATCATAACAATATAGCTG
Organism: Barbus barbus; assembly: GCF_936440315.1. Taxonomy (NCBI): domain Eukaryota; kingdom Metazoa; phylum Chordata; class Actinopteri; order Cypriniformes; family Cyprinidae; genus Barbus; species Barbus barbus. The sequence continues at coordinate 23,059,064 of NC_136741.1, read as the reverse complement.
GTAATGTAATCAAACTTTTCCAAGACAGCTAAAAAAAGCAGAACCTTATCGTAAAATGATTAAAGTGCTCTGTAATTTCTGTTTATTCTGAAATCCTTTTAATTACTAGTCCCCTTTAATTTGATTGTACTTAATCTTTTCCAGCCTAATTTAAACACCAATGTAACTTCCAGTTCCACAATCCTAGGTTAGGCTACAGATTTAGAAGTGAACTTTGTCCTGTGTAAGCTTGCAATAAAGCTATAAAATCCACAACTGTTTCAAATGTACACACTGCAAACCACTGAGGGGATGGCTGCACAGAAACATTTTCTAGTGAGTTGGTGTTTGTGAAAGTAGTCATCAACACGAGCACATTATATAGAGTTTAAATATGGTGAGTTTAATGAAGTCAGAATAGTGTAGCATACAAAATCACTGCAAATCTATAGATTTTCTGATATTTTCTTTGTCTATTGAAAGGTCCAAGAAACCTTGTCAAATATATGAAAATTACTGCAAGGTAATAATAAAATTATATAATAATAAAAAAATATACCAGATTGCAAAAATTAATAATATATAATATAGGAATAAATACTGGTAGAAGTAAAATACAGGTAAAAAATGAAATACAGAAGACAACATATCTTAAAATGCTTAAACAAGAAGAAGAAAAATGAAATAGCAAGCAAAATAAAATACAAAAAACTTAAAATAATAATTTTCAGAAATTCTTGATTACAATTGATCATGTAATTACAATGATGTATGTAAGATTTCAAAACACTAATCCGGTCAAAAGAGAGAAACTATCAAATATTAAGCTGTAATATTTTTTACGTTGTAAATAAAACAGATCACTGGAGCACGTTTTACAAGAAAATAATATTTCCGTGTTGCTACTTCAAAACTGAAATAGCCTAATTGTTTGTGAAATTTACTAGCAATTTCTTAATGCAAGTTGTTTTTACACCAAATATTTAGAACGTATTTCTTCTGCTTCTTCAAGGGAGGTGCAGGTTCTTCCTTTTGAAAGATTTATTTTATCCAATTTACAGCAGGTAATGCTCTTTTTAAGTTTTTCTTGAGGGAACTGTAATACATCATCGAAATGAAATGCTAGGCTAACATGATCCCATACATAATAATGGTCAGACACAGGTTTAACCTCAGCTATTCTGTGTTCTGTGTTCAGTACCAGTTTAAATCTGATGACATCACCAATGGCTTGTGCTTTCCAGACAATTTGATTTTCCTCATAATCTACAAATGAGCTTTTTTCAATCTGTGGGAAATTCTCAAAGCTCTCATTGACTTTAGGGCTGTGAATGAGAACAACATACATGATCTCCTGCTTGTAAAACATTGTCTTATATTCCCTAAGAACTGGGTCTTGGCCTCCACACATCTGCTCCTTGTATGTTTCCATAAGTTCTTTCAGAGGAAATGTGAAGCGAAAGTTGCCATAGCGTGATTGGTCAATGTGAAATGCAGGTGATATTGTGAATTTGTATAGAAATGGATCCTGTCTTTCTTTTTGCTCTTGGGATCTGTTTGGAAACACCTTCTCTAAATAACACTCCTCAGCTGCTCGTTTACTCTCTTCATCAATCTTCAGACTCCACCACGAGATCTTCTCATGAGCCTTGAATCCCCCTGACTCCATGATTTTCCGAAAATCATCATTGTTAGTGACATGAGTCACCTCTGAGATGTGAAATTCAATGGGGGTTGGATAGTTTGGGTTGTTATTAGTCAAATTCTGAAGTATTTTTAGTTCATAGTGTATTCCCAATCTTTCGAAGTCACGCCGTATTTGCATCACATTAGTATCATCCTTAAGTGCCATTCTCAGATCTTCTATGCTAATGTGTCCATCATGGCTGACCTCAGGATGCTTGCGATCGTTTATTCTCCCATGGAAGGAATACTGGAAATATGAAGATTTAACATTTTTTTTTTGTATCAGCTTTAAAAACATTCCCAGATCAACAAATTATTTCACATTTTGTTATTTATGAAAAAGGTCATTTAAAAACAAAACACATCCACCCTTTCCACTCTATATACTTGCTGTTGTCACTCATGCTGCACCATATCAACCAAACGGAGCTCTGTGACAATCAATCAGCAATGTTTACTTTTTACCTTAGATTAGATTTGACTTACACTCTGAACTACTTTTAAATGATATCACTGATGCTTGAGAAGTGGTACAAAACGGTGCAAAATTGAAAAAACAAAAACCTTGTACTCAGACAAATTAGAGTATCATACATGTGACCCTGGACCACAAAACCAGTCTTGGGTCGCTGGGGTATATTTGTAGTAATAGCCAAAAATACATTGCATGGGTCAAAATTATAAATTTTTGTTTTATACCAAAAATCATTAGGATATTAAGTAAAGTTCATGTTCCATGAAGATATTTTGTAAATTTCTTACTGTAAATATATCAAACTTCATTTTTTATTAGTAATATGCATTGCTAAGAACTTCATTTGGACAACTTTAAAGGCGATTTTTCTCAGTATTTAGATTTTTCTGCACCCTCAGACTCCAGATATTCAAATAGTTGTATCTCAGCCAAATATCGTCCGATCCTAACAAACCATACATCAGTGGAAAGCTTATTAATTCAGCTTTCAGGTGATGTATAAATCTCAATTTCTGAAAATTGACACTTAAGACTGGTTTTGTGGTCCAGGGTCACATATGTACTGAGCTATGCTTTTGATGTTTTTAATTAAAACAAAAAGACGTTTTCATTTATTTTAGTTTTAAGTTGAAATCGATATAAATTGTGAAGAATTGCCAACTTACACGTCTAGCTGCCTCTGCCATTTTGTGAGTTTTAAACTAGTTGTGATGCTGTTGGTCACTGTGAAAAGTGGAAGCAATAGTGCAATGCTGCATGTTTATAAAGTCTTTCATTCTGCCACGCCTGTGAGGGAAGGGCTTTTTAGAGACCAAGCCTGCTGTATGAAATGAGATCATGGCTAATCATGTTGGCTTGTTTGTTTGTAAATATGGGTAACTATGGGTAACAAAAAGTTCATATTTTGGTTTTGGGAGTCCCCAACAACAGGTTGACATGCATGCACTTTCATTGTCTTATAATATGCATTTATTTTTACCTTACTTGCTCAAAGACTCCCAAACAATTCAACGATTCATTTTTCCAAACCCAATTTCAAAGATTTATTTGAAAATTAAAGTGATTTCTATATTTTATCCATTCAAAAGACTACAAAAGCGAACCCAGTTCTGCATAAACCCTACTGCAGTGCAGACTAAACGAAATGTAGCGGGATATTTGTGTCTATGCATGAATCTGCTGGTCAAAGCCGTGTTTGATTGGCCATCAAGAGCAGACTGATTGCTGCCACCTACTGGGAGTTTCATTTTTAAAGTATACATTTTAATTGTTTAATGTTTCTATATTCAATCTCATAACAACATGCAAAGATGAATTGTTAATGCTGATTTCAGGTTTTCCTGATTGTATCTTATTATTTTAAATGAATTTATTGTTTAATTTTTTTACAAAAAGTTAATAAATCTATTTTTGGCACAACATATGACATACATTTAATAAAGTTAAAAATGGCATTACAAAGGTTAAAAAAATACTTTAAGGAGTCAAAAATCACCTTATAATAGTAAGGTTAATTTCTGTCATTGATCAGAAGGTGTTCCTAATTTATTTATTTAAGTAGAAGCACAAGTGCTTCTGAAAAGAAACGTAAGTGTACAGTCCTTAAGAATGTAATGTTACCTTTTAAAACTAATTGAAAACGTTTTTGCAAAGTGTAAACTGTTAAATATAATCTACAAATCATGCAGTACTGTACCGCTAAATAATGTTTTGAGGGCTTAGCTAATCAGGCCAATGAGAGACAATCATTCTAATATTTTATGAAATCATTCGTTCATTTCACTAATCAATGTTTTTTTATATTGTTTTTATTAAACACAAGAGGTCATTAATAATAATTATATTATAAGATGTACAAATTCAAACACAACATATCTTTAATTTGGGCAGAATTGCAGATGCCTGTCTTAATGTACAAGAAGGTTTATAGAAAATATGACATAAGTTGTTAATAAATGTTTTCATAGATTATAAATGGTTTTATGATTAAATACATCCGAAAGGTAATCTAAAATTACCATTGTTAACAGTCAAAATGCGAAATAGAAGAAAGAATGGTGCATCATGAAGATATTGGTTATGACTCACAATTTCTTCAGCTAGATAAAAGGTTTCAGATCTGGGCTCACAAGGGAATAACTGCGTACTGCTCAGTGTGTGACCAGTAATTCTGCTTTAAGAGAATTCTGCTGGAAAAATACAGTACATTTCTTTATTACTCCAAAACTGAAAGGGAGAAACAAGTCAAGGATCTTGCTGGAGGCAATGTGGACCACATCAGCTATTTTTATTTTGGTCTTGCTTTTTTGGTTTTGTTTTCGAAAGAAACACATACAATTATACAGGAGATTTTAGAGATTGAGATAGAGGTTACAAGTTATATTCTATTCCTTGTACATACACCGGATTCAATGAATAACAGTTATAAATATTTACTAAAAGCAGTGAAAAAGACATCACCCGCCTATGGCTTTAGCAAATTGTCCCAATGGAAATACAATGGGAACAGATTGTTACAGAAACATACAATAATATATAAAGTATATACAGTGCCCTCCAAAAGTATTGGAACAGTAAGGCCAATTCCTTTATTTTAGCTGTAGACTGAAAACATTTGGGTTACTCCCTTCAGTCTTTAGCAGGTAAAATGCATACTCTACAGGGTTTAAGTGTGGAGATTGACTTGGCCAGTCTAAAACCTTCTACTTCTTGCCCCTGATGAACTTCTTTGTTGTTTTGGCAGTGTGTTTTGGGTCATTATCTTGCTGCATGATGAAGGATCTCCCAGTCAGTTTGGTTGCATCTTTCTGTAAATTGTCAGACAAAATATTTCTGTAGACTTCTGAGTTAATTTTGCTGCTGCCATCATGTGTTACATCATTAATGAAGATTAATGAGCCTGTCCCAGAAGAAGCGATGAAAGCCCAAGCCATTACATTACTTGTGTAATGTGTACTATAATGTACACCTGTGTACACTGTGTTTCAGATGAGCTTGTATGTTTGGGATCATGAGCAGATCCTTTCTTTCTCCAAACTTTAGCCTTTCCATCACGTTGGTCCATAAAATCAGTCCATAAAACCTTGTCCCAGAATTTTTGAGGCTCGTCTCATTCTTCTTGCTAATGAGTGGTTTGCATCTTCTGGTGTAGCCTCTGTACTTTTGTTCATGAAGTCTTCTGCGAACAGAAGATTGTGATACCTTCACTCCTGCCCTCTGGAGGTTGTTGCTGATGTCACTAACAGTTGTTTTAGGGTCTTTCTTTACAGATGTCACGATGTTTCTGTCATCAACTGCAGATGTTTTCCTTGATCTACCCGTTTGAGGTGTGTTACTTAGTACACCAGTGGTTTCTTTCTTCCTCGGGAGATTCCAAATGGTTGTACTTGCCATTGCCAGTGTTTGTGCAATGGTTTGATTGATTTTTCATCTTCTCTCAGCTTCACAATTGCTCATTTTTCACCCATAGACACCTCTCTGTTGTTTACACGTCTAACTAACTATAAATGCAGTCTGCGCAGATGAGCGCAGACATTCAGTGCTATTTATTGTTTGAATAATCAATTAATAGGACATACCAGGGCAACAAAACACACCTGTCAGTCACATGTTCCAATACTTTAGGTAACATGAAAAATGGATGGGTTCAAACAAAAGGTGCTATCTTCTAAGTTGTGTATCAGATCCAGATGAAAATACCAGTAAATAAAAGCTGAAATGTTAATCTCTCATCTCATATTCATCTTTTGATGTCAAAATAAAAAGGAAATAAAGGAATTGGCCTTACTTTTCCAATACTTTTGGAGGGCACTGTATGTATATACATATGTGAATATGTATAGGCCTATTTGTATCCATATTGCAACCCATTTGATTTTCTTCTATTGCAGTACCTTTTTTTCAAACCTAAAATCTCGAAAGAATACAGATAACTGTACCCATGAGGCTTTGACTGTTTGTCCGTTAATGTTTGTCAATGTTCTATAATGATAAATAAAAATAAAGTAAAAAATCGTACCAGAGACTGATTGCTTACCTTCAATGATGACGTTAAAGATTCTGGATGTTTTATCTAACAAACAGACATACGATCCCTGATCATCTTTAGTCAGATCTGACAGAAGTAGAGAGACGTTTCCAGGTGAGGTCTGAATAAACTGTGTAATTCTGCCACTGTACAGCTGGATATATCAGAGTAAATGCGATCTTTAGAAGCTCTTTTGCTGTTGGATTCCCAGAAGACGCTTTTGGGCTTGTCCTGTGGGTCGGTACAGGAGCAGGGCAGCAGCACAGACACTCCTGAGAAAGCTGTTATCTGTATCAAATCTCTGTATGATGGAGTACAGGCTGAGGGAAACAGACATGATATATACTTACATTATAAGACCTATAAGATTAAGTTAGATTTCTCATGATAACCAAATTTTGAAGGCCTCTAAATTATCAACATGATCAAAACTTTGATGAAAAATATCATATGAGTATTATTTCATATGTCATGCTTTACAGGGATAATTGGACTGTACCAACATTTGTATTTGTATTTTGTAGATAAATTTAGACTCCAAAAATGTACAATTAATTAACTGCACCTTAATGAAGTAAGCAGCCTTACCTTTCGTGAGGTAGTGGAGAGAAGTCAGGATGTTTAAAAACATCAACATATTTATATATGCCATATTTATACTGTGGTGGTCACGTATCTTTTCAGGCAGTTCTCACATCACTGTTACATCCTGCTGCTCTTGATTTTTTATCAGTACAGTTGAAGAACTCAATTAATGGTTTAAAGAGCACAATTATTAGTTTGCAGAGTCAATGAAACATACAGACACAATATAAAAATGAATATTTTAAAAAACAATATATTGTAATTATTATAGGCCTACCACCATATATGTTAGTCTTGTTGTGAGGCTGTTTTGTACATTTGCATTTTTTGACTCCAAATTTTATGGTCACATTTCCATTTCTTCATTTGGTGAGTGGCCGTGTAATAAACAGGTTAATGTACAATCAGCCAGTTATTGTTTGATAAATAGAGAATTAATCAAAATATCACGTGATCTGAAATATATTTCTGAAATATATTGGGTGAAAAAAATCAGGTTACATTATAGTGAAGATGAATATACAAGAATATAAATGCACTGAAGTGAAATATTCAAGTGAAGTGAATACTGACATTACTGGGGTGGATCAGCATGAGCAGAAAATCAATGTGAAAATGGATACTGAATCGTATATTACATATTACATTGTATAGTACATGCTCATGCTGTGGTTGAAATATACAGTAATTGAGAATATTACAGAATTTAATGATCAATTATGTATTACACATTCATTTATTATCCAAAAAATACCTATATTTTGACATGTTCTTAGTTACAAAATTCTAAGCATGACCAATTTTCAGATTTCATTATGCATCGTTTAGTTAAGAACTGTGAGTGAATTAAATAAATAGCTTTCAAAGCATATATTTACACCCTGAATTAAAAATAAAACACACATGACCATTTGTTGAGAAACACGAAAGAACATATGCACAACTCTTAGCAGGTTCGTCTCATTCAGAAAATCAAAAATTTATTAGAATGAAACAGACATTCTCTTTGAGCACATCCCAGCATTAACATAACATGTACAATCAAGTCAATGACAACATTTCCATAAACAAGAAAGCCATGGAGGGGACAATATAGATAATTTAGTAGCTTAATGTCAAGCTGGGAAAATTCCTCATTCCTCAACATTCCAAAGCTGAGTTGACATTCCAAATTAAATATTGACATTCTCCTATAATCTGAAGGCAGTTTAATAAAGTGAAATTATAACTTACAGACAACTGATCCTGTAAGAAAAGTACAGCTGTAACCCATTCATATTAACAGCCAGTGTCTTACTGTATCTGCTCAACTCATTTTATTAAAATACATTCATATAAAAAACAAAATGCTTTACTTAAAATAATTTTATCACACTGTTATACTCTATATAATAATTCCCTTCAAAATATAAAATCATATTAGTATATATATATCTACACAAAGTGCAACTGTAAATAAAGTGTTATTTCACTGAGGTTAAAAACACAAGCATAGTTTTACCTCTTTCAGTGCAGAAACTACTGTGGGAGTTTTAAAAGAGTGGGGAGGTAGTTTAGAAGAGATGGCTTATTACTGGGACTCGTGACTAGAAAGGGTCTTCAAATGAAAACCTGAACAGTCCAGTTTACCCTCAACCCTTGTGCCTTAAATTTGGATGGTGCATCTAAATGGAGATTTCAACCAGTCTGTTCTTACAAGTAAGGGAGGGGTGACTTTAAAATGGTGGTAAAAACAATCACGACAGAGTTCATACTTATCCATCAGTGTCCCTGGTGACCTAACCATATAGAAGCCTTTTATTGCTCAATATTAACAAGTTTCAATACAACACACGCAATAAAATTAGACAAGTCCGTCTACTGGATAAGGACTGATTTGGTTCATGGCCATGTTGGTCTAATGTAACCGATGGCTATTTATACTGGCGCAAAAATAGATCAAACTGAGGTTATTCTTCTGACAGGCCATTTGGCTTAAACACACGTACTTATCGTGGATTTTTGACGATAAACAAACCACACATATAGAGTAATATCTACAGCAAGTATATAGTTCAAATGAGAACATTTAAACAACTGTATTATTCTATAAATAAAACAATTACCAAAAAAAATACATGTACACTACAGCACAGCACAGACTATGTCTGCTAAAACTGAACTAAACATTAAAAATAACCTGGATTTGGTAGGAGAATATGTTGCACATATTCGCACACACACTGACACACCAATATTTCTCACACAGCTTTACAGAAACACACACATGTGTGAACGCATGTGTGCGAGAAACAGTGGAAAGGAATGAACTAATATTTGTGTGTTTTTAGCACATGGCTGCTTCTGTAAATCAGCCGGATTTCAAACAACCGACGCTAAGAACGTAATTTCTTCTTTCCGCGGGGTTACTTCACGGAACCTCCTGCGAGGACAGAAAAACACACAGATAAAAAATTAGATGAAATCAAAACTTTTTGTAATCTAATAATTCAAATTTAATGGAATAATTCACCCCAAAATGAAAATTTGCTGAGAACTTATGAGAGGTAAAATGTAGATTGTTTCTTCATCAGAATAGATATGGAGAAATTTAGCATTGCTTCACTTTCTTACTAAAGGTTCCTTTGCAGTGAATGGGTGCCGTCAGAATGAGAGTTCAAACAGCTGATAAAAACACCACAATAATCTACTAGTAGATTACTTGTAGACTATTGTGATGTTTTGATCAGCTGTTTGAACTCTCATTCTGACGGCACCCATTCACTGCAGAGGATCCATTGGTGATGTAATGCTAAATCTCTCCAAATCTGTCCTGATTAAGAAACAAACCCATCTACAATCAAGAAAAGTAGTAGACACGTAGGTACGAAAGGAAATTCGGGGAAGAGGAAAAATAACCAACCATTAAAGGATGGAAAGAACGAGCGTCCTTGCCTTTTTTTGTGTGTTTGAGCGTTGTGTGTCCTTGTGATTGGAATTAAGGGATTTCCACACAGTAGTTTTAGACATTTCATCAGATATGTTAATATCAGAGGGATCGCTTCTGGACAACAGGTGGACACAGTTGAGGAGAGGAGGGTTGAAGGCAGGAGAAGGGAAGAGAAGGGAAGGTGAGTGTTAGTAAGTACACATAATCAGATACACAGAGGACATTGTGGGGTTTAAGCTTATTTTGAACACCACTGGACAGGGCTCCAGGGTTTGCGTTACATCATAGAGCTTCTGATGTGGAAGTCTGCAGCAGTGTGGTACCTGGGGTCTGGGGTTCGAGGTGAGTGTAGAGGTTTGCTCTCCATTGGGATATGCATTGTGTCTTTGTCTTGTAATTTCTCAGAGTCATCAACCAGCATCTCCTGTGATTCCTGCTACTCATATAAACACATACACCTGTGTTGCATTACATGTGACAAACTACAATGCAAAATTAGGTTGATGTACTAATCTCAGTTTACATGCATAACTAACCTGATTTGTTTGAAAGGTCGGGATAAGTTTGTTAAGGGTGGAACCTTAAAATTGTACTCTAAGTGTTTACTGATCATTTAAATAATAGTCCACTGTATGTATGTGAAAATAACATTTTTAAATAGTAGTGCAATACACTGTTGTCACAACATTCATGTTGCATTTTTAGTTGTTGGTTGCCATCCAGTTATTATAAAGGAAATAATATTTAAAAAAAAATGAAATAACATCATAAAAATTAAATATAAAAAAATAAAAAACGTTTTCATTTGTGCATTTTTTATTTGTTTATACGTAATTGTTTTTATGTTGCATTTTTAATCCAAATAAAAAAATTAAAATAGCTTAAAATGAGTTGAAAAACTTGCTAAAATTACTTTTGGTTCATTTGTTATGCATGAAATGGAATGTTGAGCACATTTCATTGTGATTTACAATATTGTATTGTATACAGAATAATTTGGATAAATAATAATAACATGGAAATGTAGCTTTGTAGTTTTCTTCCCATAAAGACAAGGTACATACTATGCGCATTACACATATTGCACAGTATAAAAAGTTTCTACTAATATTCGTTTAAGACCTGGATTTACCTAGATAGATGTAACAACATTGATTGTTGGGATACCCTTTGCTTAATTAAACTCTGCATATAGATCACAAACCTCCTCTGCCTTTTTGGAATCATCATCCAGCTTCTTCTTATTCTCAGGCATCAGATCATCAAGATAACTAAGCTCCCGTTTGGAAAAACAGAAGTCCAGCAGCTTACGGATGAACACTAATGCCAGCACCTGCAGGAGATAAACGTGAATATGATTCAAATGGTTCTTAGATTAGCCTTCAGCACTATGCTTGACCACAGCACATGCTTCACAAAGGTCATGGGTTTTATTCCCATGGACAGCATGATCTGATTAAATATAGTGTTCTTTGTTTTGGGTCGTACCATCATAGGGAAGACGATTGCGGCAGGGGACGTTTTGATGACCCAGAGCAGCACAAGGCAGGTAAGTTGGGTCAGAGTGAACAGGTGAACCTTCCTCAGAGGAACATGACGTAGATAAATAAAGTCTGGTTGGTGCTTCGCTGGCATGCCAAACAATTTCAGACGGTCAAAAAACTGCGAAAGACAGGACAGAGAAAGATGACAAGTGACTGATGTGTTGGCATGTACATGTATGTTTAGTTCAGACGAATGTCTCTACCTGAATGCCTTTCAGAGATGAGACGCCCATGTAAAGAAAAACACCATAGAGAACCGGCATGGGAATGAACTGCGAAACAAAAGGCAAGACATTAAGACATTTTGTTATCTAAAGCAGTAGCTATGTTTCCATCCAAAGATGCAAATTTAACTTATGTGCAAAACTGTAATATCGCATAAAATATTTGTGAATAAATTTCCAACCATCGTGTCAAACAGAAAAAAATGATTACTTCCTGATAAACTGCCTCTAAATATCAATAAGAAAAGTAGGAGAAGCCACTGAATATAATAATTTTTATTTATGATAAATTACTTGCACCTCAAAGCAAGCAGAAGAAACACACTAACTCGAGGTGGATGCTACTGTTTGGGAGCGCAGTCTTATAAGACAATTATACAGCAATACTTTGATGACATTTTGCTCAGGCATTTCAGAATGACCAAAACATTTCAGATGCTGTGCAACGAGATCGGTCCGCTGGTTAGTCAAGTTATCCCGTCCCATTGTGCAAAGTCACATGACTTTTTTGATCGCAAGCTGGAATTTATTCGATAAATGTGTTTCCATTGTAATTTATGAGCATTTTTCGTATCGGATAAAAAGTTTATCCTACTCAATTGTGTGCACAAGTTTTTTGTGTACATTTTTAGAATCGATGCGAATCTTGGCGTTTCCATCCAGCATTTTTTATGTGATATTCCAAAATGTACATAGCTAAGTTTAAGTTTAAGTCGTGACGTATTGTCAAGTATGGTGACCCATACTCGAAATTGGTGCTCTGCCTTTAACCCATCCAAGTGCACACACACAGCAGTGAGTAGTGAACAAATCCACACACACAGTGGGCAGCCATGCTGCGGCGCCCGGGGAGCAATTGGGGGTTCGGTGCCTTGCTCAAGGGCACCTCAGTCGTGGTATTGAGGGTGGAGAGAGCGCTGGACGTTCCCTCCCCCCACCTACAATTCCTGCCGGCCGGGGGCTCGAACCCGCAACCTTTCGATTACGAGTCCGACTCTCTAACCATTAGGCCACGACTTCCCCAAGGGGAGGGGGGAAAGGGACGTTCTCTGCATTTAACCCATCCAGGAACACCTGGAGCAGCGGGCAGCCATCAATGCGGCGCCCGGGGAGCAGTTGAGGGGTTCGGTGCCTTGCTCAAGGGTCTCACCTCAGTCGTGGTTGCCGGACCTGAGACTCGAACCCACGACCTTCGGGTTACAAGTCCAACTCTCTATCCATTAGGCCACGACTGCCCCCTGAAAAATTCAGGGGAGAGCGCGAACGCAGTCCCCCACTACCATAAATTATGCAGTCGAGATTCCCACATTTGGGGAATTCGCAGGGGTCAGCTCAACCGGAGTGCAATGGCCAAGCCTCGCCCTGGGTGAACCACCTTCTTGATCATGGTGTCTCCCCTGCCAGGTAAGCTAGCTAGCTAGGAAACATAGCTAGTTACATTCATATATATTTTAAGCTTGTCTGATTGACTTCTATAGTATGGACAAAAAAATACTATGAAAGTTAATGGGACCTGAAATCATTTCGTACCAACATTCTTCAAAATATCTCCTTTTGTGTTCCACAGAAAAAGTTAGTCATACAGGTTTGTAAGGACATGAGGGGGAGTAAATGATGACACAATTTTCATTTTTGGGTGGACTATCCCTTTAAGAAGGGCACACTTTACATATTATATGACAATCACAGAATTTTTGTAATTACCTGCAATGCTCCAGTCATGAACACAGATGAGCCCATGAGTAGAAAGATTACCAGACCAGTCAGCCTCTGCTCTCTAATACCCAGAAATCGAGGTTGCTCTCCAGGGGCGGAGCTTTCAGACTCTAGCTTCAGGCTGTTGACATGGGTAATTGACAGGACGGTTGCTGCAACAAACCAGGGTAACCCCATTATGGAACATACAGCCAGCATCACTCCAACCATCAGAAGATCCAAATGGTACCCGCAGCCTTTCTGTGTAGAGAAAATAGGGCACACACTTACATATGATCTGCACACACACACACACACACACACACACACACATCCTCTGTAAAGGCTAATTTAAAAAATAAACATACTAGCAGTTTGTGTTCCTTGCGGTTAATTATGACAGCGGTGATCTGCTGGTCCATGAAGATGAGGATGGTGCAAAGAACAGCTGGTATTAAGGCAGCCAGCACAGTCCACCATGGGTTTCGTCCGATAGGTTTAATAAACCAACCACGGTCATCACGCGTGGGCTATAATACACAACCAGTCAACAAGTCAAGAAAAGGGCCAAACCCCTGAAAATAGCATGGTAATCATATCCATAAAATAGTACTACTAATTATTTTTGTGAAAAAAATATAATGTATTCCTTTGATGGCAAAGCTGCATTTTCAGCATCATTACTCCAGTCTTCAGTGTCACATGATCCTTCAGAAATATTCTAATATGCTCATTTGGTGTTCAAGAAACATTTCTTCTTCTTCTTATTCATTTATTCTTATTATTAACATGTCTATATTCTTTGATGAACAGAAAGTATTTGAAATAAAAATTGCAACAATGTAAAAGTCTTTACTGTCACTTTTCACCAATTTAATGCATTGTTGCTCAATAAATGTATTATAAACCTTATATGATTTTTTATGTTTATGTTTTTTTTTACAGTGTAGTGAACATTGTGATTTATTTTGATTATGTAAACTGTACATTTCAGCATTTGCCTGGCTGACAAAGATGTGAGTGAATAGTTGAGAACGATGCAATGTTCATGACAATTCAGTCTAAATTGAGACATACATTTTAACTATGGATTAAATATTAGTCCAGCTCAATTGTTCATAGATCACTGTCTGCGCACAATGCGTGTATCCAGATTAGCCTGGGGTATAAACTAAATTCTAAGACTCAGCATTGTCTAATCATCTAATCTGTCATTGCAGGGGTGCCACTCTAAATGAATCATTTGAAAAAATGTGCCTAGAAACAAGACACAAAGAAATTGCACAAAAACAGGACTGTTGTGGATTATGAGTGGACACCAAAAACTTTGAAGACTGAAGCAGTGGATTCATCATTGTAAGGTAAGCTTTGAAAGAACATGATTCACAAGCAGAGCTTTTAGGAAGAACTGGAAAGCTTAAAGCATTTAGGAGAGTGTTTCCTCTTTACTGACTTACACAGATGTATCTCTTTTTTTAAGAAATATGAATTGATTAGCTTTTTGCATTTATTTTGGTTTATTTGTCAAGTGTATATTTTGTCATGTTAAGAGTTTGCAAAAATATAAGAATATTGCATACAAAAATACAAGTAAATATCAGTTCTTACTCTGGATATATACTATCAAAATAATATTTCGTTTTTTAACTAATTTGATTTAGTTTAAAGATTACATAACTTAGTGACTTTGGCTTGGAATAACATATCATGAAATGTATTTCAACAATGAATTAAATAAATACAACTCAAATATAAAATGAAAAATGAAATATTATGCACACATTGCTTAGATCCAGTAAATATTAATTCTGAAATATTAATACTACTACTATGACTACCACTTCTACTAATAATAATATAAAATTATTCTTAAAAATACTTCAACATCAGCACAGAGGCAAAAACACATGTTGATCACAACACAAAGGTAAACATTTTGGAAATTATTTAAAATCCTCCTTCTACGTCCTGAAGAGGGAGCATGGATAATCCACAAGGGGGCAGAAGAAATGTACTTTACCACTTTTTGGCAAAGTATTGATCACATTAATGATTTAGAGGCCTTAGAAAGCAATTTATTAAATATAATGCATGCAGAGCTAAATACACAAACACAAGTGTGTGTGTGTGTGTGTGTGTGTGTGTGTGTGTGTGTGTGTGTTTGTATGCGCACTCGTTTATGAACACTACCTTGAAGTTGCTGGGCACTTGTAACTTTTGGGATGGAACTCCAATTAAATAATCGAACAGGACCATGAGAACAATGGTGAGGAAAACAGCAAAATCACTGATCATTGACCGTACCTACACAACAGAAACACACAAAAATACACACTTTGTATTTATTGTATAGAAAATAACACTATGTTTGAAAATTATGTTTGTGAATGAGTATTTTAGCCTCACCCGTGTTGGGAAGTATCTGCTAGTCTTGAACTGTTTCAGGAAGGTAGACAGGAAAAAGGTACTAAAAAACAAGATGGCTGACCAGAAGAGCACATCAGGAGTGTAGGGACCATGGTGTCCACACGCCGATCCAATAAACTGCCCCTGGAGATCTAAACACTCCTACTCACAACACGCACACACACAGAGTTTGGCTCATGTTTAACTGCACTGCAGCCGAGACGCTGACTCAGCTGTGAAAATAGGATTAGCACTAAATGCGATCTGTGTGAGACTACATTGTGAAATAACACCGCACTGCAGTAATGGGATGAGAATTAACAGGACTTCGACTGTACAGTGTGTGTTTTAGGATTTTCTTTTCATTGCTTGACACCAGTCTTTTCAAAAACTGGTGTTTATGAAGATGTGAAGTTGTTGAGAAGTTAAAACTGGGATCACATTTAGAGGAGTACTTTTCCCCCCTTTTCCCCATTAAGAATAACACAGAAAGAAATGAATACTATTTTTCACACATTATATTCAAAATCATCTGTACTCGCATGAGATTAAGAGGCGTGTTTTATCACAATGACACAGGCGTGTTTTATCACAATGACCAGAATACTGATCACATGACTCGTGTTTGTCTTGGCTACATCTCCACTTTAAGAATAAATTAATAATAGGTGACAAATTTGATCAGGGTATTTCTTCAATTGCATCAGTGACCAAACACTTTTGCTTTTCCAGATAATACATCCATGCCAGTAGTTGTCAGTATAAAGTTGCTGTATCAGCCAGCTAAACAAAGAATTGCACTTTTAAGGTTACACCATGTAAGAATGTTTCTGTTTCCAGTGGTTAACTAAGATTGTGGGAGCATGTGGGAGGTTGAAGTACCGATACAGTGAGGTTGCTCCATGGTACTGCAGAGGCTGTGATGTTCCTTTGATTCCACACTTGTAGTGTTTTATTACTGGGGATATCAGGCTCTGCACACCTACAGCTGATGCCATACAATACAATGTGTTAAAATAAGTCCTTTGCTTTCCATTTTATCTAATTTACACCTGGGAGAAACAACTGATGAAAGCTAATTGTTTACTGACTTCCAACTTGATGAGCAGGTGCATAGGCATCTGTGTATATGCGTTTATACTTACTAGGCCAGTGTTAGTTTGTCTAGATCAGCATGTCTGTTGATGGGGTACAGTTCTCCAAGATGCAAAAGTTTCTCTAGTGCTTCATAAATGAAGATAAGGCATATGAGCGCAGCAAACGCTTCCTCTGTGAAACGTGTGATGTAACAGACCAAGGAGCTAGCATCCGTTGCAACAAGAAGCAGACACAGGAAAGCCGTCCACAGACCGATACAAGTGCGCAGGGACAGGTATGAGAGATCATAGTCTCTACAGGGACAGAAACGGACAGGAGAGAGACAGTATAGTGGGTTAAGATCTGATCATATATGAAATATTTTGCAGATTTATTACACAATATAAGGAATAAGGCTAAATCAGTAAATTAATACTAAATTGATACAGAAGATATATTCTAAACGCATATTCTACATTCTTGTTTTATGTAAGGGAATGAGGGATTTTTTTATATATTTTAATACACAATAATCAATAATAATACTTCTGTCATGACAACTCTCTGAGCGTTTATCATGGTAATATACATGGCAATGTTAATGAGTTTGGTCTTGGCAGAATAGATCTGCTATGCTGCTGCTGCTGTGGCAGAGCAAGTACTGAGATTTGCTACTGCCAATACATCCACAGACAGGCTGCTGTGATTATGTAGGAAATACTGCTGCTGCACATATATATAAAATAACCTCAAAATATATGACATACATGAAATCACCCCATAACTGATCTATACAGGTGGAGCTGGGGAAGGTGGAGGGTTTCTGAAGTGCGTTGCAACTGCTACAGCAAGCACTAGCCAAGTATTTGAATGTTGAGAAGCAAGCTAATTGGCTGCTGATGAGAAAAGAAACCAATCGGCTGCACCGTGTGAATAATGATGGTAATATATCAGATTGAGTTAGAACTTATTGGCCTCTAGAGTTTCATGACAGAACTGTGTATTTATTATTCAGTATAATAATTATTTATCAAATGTATCATATTCATCACCAATCACATTTTTTCTGGGTGAGAAAGTGAATGATTAGTCTGGTCTGTACTGACTTGCAAAACTTGAAGAGAATCTTTTCAAACACAAGGACAGGTCCAGTGCTGCCCAGTATAGTTAGCGGCTGTCCAGCGAACAGAGAGTATGCTACTCCAGTCATAGATGCTCCTAAAAGAGACTCAATCGCACTCTGACACGCACACACACACACACACACACACACATAAATACACATGACTGCTGTGTTTTGCATTACAAACATATTTTTCACGTGACTTTGCCTAACAGACCACACAGAAACAAAACTGTGTGTTTGAGTACTTACAATGCGACCTTCTGTAGCCTCTCCCAGAAGTCCTCCAAACGTGATAACAGGAGACATACAGGCACAGTACAGAAACAGAAAAGAAGCTACACACTGCAAATTCAGACCATCTTTATAATCACTCAAATAAAATGGAACTTTTCTTTTCACATCCAGAATCAGTCCACCAAACAGCCTACAGAGAGAGTGAAGAGACATAGACAGAACTATATTTTCATTGATTTCAAATGTTTTCATACTGAGCTAATAACATTTCTTTCCCCTAAACCTCTTACCCTCACACAAACCTCTTTTTTTGTTGTTGTTGTCATATTGAACACATTATTCAGTGTTTACACGGCTATTTTCCTCATGGGGACTGTTGTAAATTATTTCAGGTTTTAATATTCTAGTGAGGATATTTGGCCTTGCGCAGTGTGGTTAAAACCTGAACACACACCTTCCAGTTCTCTGCAGTTCTAGTCCATGGTGCTCTCCATGCTGCTCTTCCTCAACAGGAACAGCTGTTCCGTTCGGCACTCCTGGCATCTTTCTTTTCTCCTATTCCGTGAGAGGAGTAGATAAATTACCACATATAATCAATCACTTCATCCACACTGTAAAACATGTTTGTTTTACCTTACCTGTGATGGGACACTTTTAGGAGGTTCTATACGTATAGAAGGGTCCCATTCCCCTGGAGGCAAAACTGTCACTTGATCTAGAAACTCATCTATACCAGCCAACAAATCACTTCTGTTCTTGGCCTTATATGCAACATCATGGAAAATCTAAATAATGGAAGAATAAAATTATATTAAATAAAACATAAAAATAAGAAAATTATATTAAAGATAGAAATTAGCATTTAAAAATAATTTGAATTGAATCGATTTAAATCTACAAATGGTATTTTTGAAAATGCAAAAGAATTGAAAATGTAAATGTAAAATTAATGCATTAATATTCAATGAGATAGTAATATTCATTGACCTCATCGGTCATGATGGTAGCCATGGAGCGACCAATCTCATGGTACTGTTGGGCTTTTCCATCGGGACCAAGTAAAATGAACACAAATCTGCAGAGTAAAAAGTGATTTTGATCATTCTGTTACAATGGCGTTATCATCTCCATTTATGCATTTGAAAGCAAACACTTTGTACCTAGTGGGAATGGGAACTTCAGTGAGCCCTGTAAGCAGTACAGCAGGAGACAGGCGAACGAATGCAACAATGGATCTCTCTAAAAAGTCCAGCTCCCCAACCAGCACATTGGAAGCTTCTGCTCCAGTGGGGATCTTCTTCATGAAATGTGTGTCCACCTAGAGAGAGAAGGTCATAGCAGTGCTATTTTTGTATTATTTGTATTTATTAATATTTTTTATCATATTTAAGTTTTATTCATTTGTTACGTGTCATAGTCATTTTTTTTTTTTTTTTTTTTTTTTGTTAGCTTTCTTTAATTATTATTTCAGTTTTGGTTTTACTAATTTAATACTTTATACATATTAGTTTCCAAGGCAATATTTCTCATTTTTATTTACATTTTTTAAGTTCAACATTTCATCTAATATTTATATAAATAAATAATGTAGAAAAGAAATGGTCGACTGGTGGTTATTCCAGTCACTAACTCCAGCTGTTCAGATAAAAGGAACAGCTGGGGCACAAAGTTTTGCTACTTTTTTACGTTTTTGCTACTGTCACTCTAAATGGCTGACATCTGGCTCATTAAAGTTCATTTCCTGTTTCCTGATCATTAGCATAACATTACACAAACAATCTGCAGTACCTCTAAAGATCACCAGGTGGCAGTGTTTGTGCGTATGTGTGAGTGCATTTGTCCCAGATGTTCTTGGTAATCGATACATTGCCTGCCTTCAGTGAGCACTCAGGACATGAACAGAAATAAACTGATTGAACCTATTTGGTTTAAAGGGTTATCTTGCTCAGTACCATCTTTCCTCTATTTTTTTACATCCATTTTTCTATATCTGTTTTCTCTGAAAACTGGATGTAGGAGAGATTTTTGCTTCTTTTTTTTTGATTGTGTCTAATAACTAATAACCTATATTTTGAAGCCAAACAATGATCTGTGAGAATATGCTACATACAGTATACATCACAAACAATAGTGATATTGTACCAGTTTTAGAGTAAAATAAGTGTTTTTTTTTTATTTAATTAACTTGTGATGTTCTTCTTATTGTTGTGGTTCTAGTACCTTGCTGAGATCCATCTGGCCATTATCCGCTGCTCCGATCTTTACATCTGGGTTTGTAGGTGGAGGCTGGGGAGAAGTGGCAGGACCTGAGAGATACAATTAAATATGATAAATATCTCATATCTACAGCATCCTACAATATCCAGATCGCACATACAACCCAAATTCCGAAAATGTTGGGACGTTTTTCAAATTTGAATAAAATGAAAACTAAAAGAATTTAAAATCACACGAGCCAATATTTTATTCACAATAGAACATAGATAACATGACAAATGTTTAAACTGAGAAATTTTTAAATTTTACGCACAAAATGAGCTCATTACAAATTTGATGTCTACTACAGGTCTCAAAATAGTTGGGACGGGGGCAGGTTTACCATGGTGTAGCATCTCCTCTTCTTTTCAAAACAGTTTGAAGACGTCTGGGCATCGAGGTTGTGAGTTTCTGGAGTTTTGGTGTTGGAATTTGGTCCCATTCTTGCCTGATATAGGCTTCCAGCTGCTGAAGAGTTTGTGGTTGTTTTTGACGTATTTTTCGTATAATGATGCGCCAAATGTTCTCAATAGGTGAAAGATCTGGACTGCAGGCAGGCCAATTCAGCACCCGCACTCTTCTACTACAAAGCCATGCTGTTGTAATAGCTGCAGTATGTGGTTTTGCATTGTCCTGCTGAAATATACAAGGCCTTCCCTGAAATAGACGTCGTCTGGATGTTGCTCTAAAACCTTTATATACCTTCCAGCATTCATAGTGCCTTCCAAAACATGCAAGCTGCCCATACCGTATGCACTTATGCACCCCCATTCCAACAGAGATGCTGGCTTTTGAACTGAACGCAGATAACACGCTGGAAGGTCTCCCTTCTCTTGAGCCCGGAGGACATGGCGTCCGTGATTTCCAACAAGAATACCAAATTTGGACTCGTCTGACCATAGAACACTTTTCCACTTTGAAACAGTCCATTTTAAATAAGCCTTGAAAAGGACACGATGACGCTTCTGGACCATGTTCACATATGGCTTCCTTTTTGAATGATAGAGCTTTAATTGGCATCTGCAGATGGCATGGTGGATTGTGTTTACCAACAGTGGTTTCTGGAAGTATTCCTGGGCCCATTTAGTAATGTCAATGACAGAATCATGCTGATGAGTGATGCAGTGTCGTCTGAGGGCCCGAAGACCACGGGCATCCAACAAAGGTCTTTGGCCTTGTCCCTTACGCACAGAGATTTCTCCAGTTTCTCTGAATCTTTTGATGATGTTATGCGCTGTAGATGATGAGATTTGCAAAGCCTTTGCAATTTGACATTGAGGAGCGTTGTTTTTAAAGTATTCCACAATCTTTTTACGCACTCTTTCACAGACTGGAGAGTCTCTCTCCATCTTTACTTCTGAGAGACTTTGCCTCTCTAAGACATCCCTTTCATAGCTAAACACATTACAGACCTGATGTCAATTAACTTAATTAGTTGCTAGATGTTCTCCCAGCTGAATCTTTTCAAAATTCCTTGCTTCTTTAGCCCTTTCTTGCCCCCGTGCCAACTTCTTTGAGACCTGTAGCAGGTATCAAATTTGAAATGAGCTCATTTAGTGGATAAAAGTGTAGAATTTCTCAGTTTAAACATTTGTTATGTTCTCTATGGTCTATTGTGAATAAAATATTGGCTTGTGTGATTTGAAAGCCTTTTAGTTTTCATTTTATTCAAATTTAAAAAACATCCCAACATTTCTGGAATTCGGGTTGCAGTATAGTACCAAAATAAAGCTGTTTGTATATGTATATTACTAATATTATTTATTAGAATTAAATAAATTATTTTAAAGTTAAGCATAAAACAGGTGTTAGTATGCTAATTTTCAGCTAAATTTCATCTGCTGTCCCTGGGCAGGAGAATACAAAACAAATTATGTGACAAAAAAACATCAGTATAATACCATTTACATTAAAATCCCTCTTTTCATATTATACCCACAAGAATACCACTCAGGATGTGATGTAATCTGTAAAACCCTTTATGGAGCATAGCACTCCACCCAAAGAAATTATGTCAATAATGCATGACCAGAAGTAGTCAAACTTCAAAAGAATGATTTAGACAACTTTACTAACTGAATTAGAAAATTATGTTTACAGAATAATTAATAAAAAAATAGCTTTGCATTTGTCCTTTGATATATTTTCGAGCAATCGCCCCATAGATTTACATTGTAAATGCATTACTGTAAGCACAGCGTTGACAAATCATATCAAAATCAACATTATGTAATTATATCTAAAGGGCTTAAGTTGTATTTAACCAATAATATTTCTTCATGATGCACATGTAAAATGTGCAGTTTAGCTCACCCGACTTGTCCATATGATGAGGTTCACTCTGTTTCCTGCCTGAGTCAGTAAGGGACTTGACCATGGGCAGCAGGTTGTTCCTCTTCTTGTCACTCTGGTGGTGATGCCTCTTCAGAAGTGCGTCTCGAACCTTCATTCTCACACTGTCATCTAGTTCATGAGCTGCCTCCTGATGGTCAAGCACCAAATCTACACACAACAAATTATACATATACACATGTGAATACAAACCAAACACAATCGACTTTTGAAAGACAATCATGTATAATTTAAAGGGTTTTTATTGTTTGCATGATTAAACTGTATGATAATGATGAGCAGCCTCATAGTTAGATCTGAATATGTTCTATTCCAGCATGCTAAACAATGCAGTACTTTCTCAGCCTCTCACTTTCTCTTTTTCTTTAAAACCTCCCTAATCAGAGCTGATGCAGCACTGTTAATCTGCATCACTCACTCTTTCCCTCCCTTCCAACCTTTACAGTATAATTATTCTCTCTTGGTCTCCCTGTCCTTCTATTTCTCCGGTATTAATCTTGTTCTTACCATTGCTGCAACACTGATCATAGCCGCTACGGATTCTGGGCCCCCTGGACAGAATATTCACCCTGGCCCGAGACGCTCAGGCCTTAGCCCGGCCCCTGTTCGAGAGCTTAACAGAATTACCAGCCCGAGTCCGTCCCGAGCCCGTCTTTTTCCCCTTCTCCCAAATCAGATTATACTGTTTCAGCTATTAAAATAGTTCACTTTTGTATGTAATGGCAAAGTGATTATACTTAGTTTAGTTTTTTTTATTAAGTTTATTTAGAAAAACGTTTGGAGCATTTTTTTGTTCGTTAAATTAATTTTTTTCTTTCTTAAAGTAACGACCAAGCGGCCAGAGGCAGACCGGCAGGCTGATCATAGCCATGTTTGATCAATTTATCCTTCTCAAATCATCACAACTTGCCTAAAATAAAATCTATAGATATACTAAAACAGTTCAAGCATATAACAATGTTTAAACGTTAAACCTAGATAAATGTGCGCTGCATCCAGTTTGTGCGGAGAGTGGAAGTTAAAGCGCAGGACATGGAGGCACCAGAGCAATCAACTGCAATTTTTTTCCATGGAAACAACTTACGCCGCAATTTTTGCTCATAAAAGTAAGAGTAATACATCATTCGGAACTGTAAAGGGTCTACTTTTATTTGTGTGCACTCACAATATCAACAAAACATTTTATAAAATATATAAAATAATTTTATAAAATAAAGAAAACAATGATGCGCCGTCTCGTCTTGAACAGGAGCGCTTCACAAAAATGAACCGAAAGTCAGTGAATAAATGCCTCACAGACATGATAAATATATCTATAGAAAGCTTTAAATTACTACTTAATGAAATAAATCTAATCGAAAACAAAAACTCTTTCATTATAATCCGTGAAGGTGCGCGACTAATGAGGAAATGGCGAGTCAGGATCATCATATATTGGGCCGAAATGCAGGGCTCTAGCGTTCCCCTCGGAAGAAATCACGTTTCCACTAAATAGTATTGCAATAATTACTATTGTTTCCAAACAGGTAGTCCTGGTCCAAGCTAATGCTACCCATAGGGGACATTTTGAGCCACTCAAGCATTATGAAAGAACAGCCACAAATCTTCAACTCTTTGAAAAGTAAATCTACAAATGGTGTTCTTATATTTGTCTCTTCACATTAAAGGATATTTCAACACTGAAAAAAATGACACTTCACCATTAAATGCATTTTTAATTTAAACGTTTCCTTCCTACTCTTTAACGTGACATGGGTATGGGTGTGGGTATGAGTGTTCGCGTGTGTCTATCACCAACATGAGTGGGAGTGTGATGTTACAGTATGTGTGAGGTTACAGGTGAGCCTAATACACTGCAGGATTGGAACACACACTTGCTACTCTGCTGCTTTACCCACTAAAGACATGAACTCAATGAATAAATATAAACTTGAGGTCAGGCTCAGACTGACCGTGATCAGACTGTTAAGCTAAATTCAGGTTTAGCAAGCACTTCATACACTGACATTTTCAGAATCTGATACAGTAAGGTGTAGTTTGTCATTTTTTAGTGTTAAAATTTGTCCTTTTGCAGATAAATATGTAGAGTGTTATACACATTGATTTCTGACTGACCTGCAATTTCCTCAATGCAGCTGGCCTTTATGTCCAACAGAACTGTTCCATTAATGATACAGCTCCGTAGCTCAAACAGACTATGGAGAGAGAGTGTAGCTACGTACGGCTTACTCCACCTCTCCCCTCCATCTTCCACATCCTCCTCAAACTTTAACCACCTGAGAAGTATTAAAGAACAAAGAGAGTCACATAGACAGTCTCTTGCTTCAACTCTCAGAAGGCAACAGAGGGTTGTTTAATAACCAAGAAGTTTTAAACTGGGGTCTGGAACCGTCAGGAGGCCACAAGGGAGAACTAGGTGGTCTGTGGAAAAGTTTAGAAAAGTGTAAAAAAATCTAAAAATAAATAATATCAATAAATAATAACAAATAAATACAAGTATATTTGTTTTTCTTTATAACAAATATTAAATTAAATATTTTCAATTAATAAATGATAATAAAATATAACAGTACAACACTATTTAGCAGGAAAAACATAATAATGTAACATAACAGAGACTAAACATTTTCCAAATAATATTTTACACATATTAGAATTTTGTTACATAATAAATTGGTTCTTTGCATGAAAATACAGCTGCGTTTTGCACAAGAATGATCATATTTGGCAGTTGTTGCATCTAAAAGATTCAAAACCCCCGAGTTACATTTTTGGCACCGAATATCATGATGCAGGACATGTGCATACCTCGCAGTTTCCTTCCACTCTGCATCTTTGCCGTCTTTAACACAGATTTCGTCAAGTTCTGTGAAGAGGTCATGTGCTGCATGCTCCTCATCCTCTTCAGTGCCCAGAATAAACTGAACCCTCTGGGATGGAGTATCTGGGGAAAAGAGATAGGAAGAATGAGAGACACAGAGAAGAGGATATTTGTAAAATTAATTTTCGCTGTGAGAGAGGAAGTAGAGGAAGGAAGCACAGAGCAATTTTCAGTGTTTGTTATCATAAATCTGAGTTTATGATTTTAGGTTTTGTGGTCTCAAGGGCACAATGTTGAGAAAATGTAATAAGGGTCCAAAGTGTGCTTTTTTCACCAAATTGCAGGATTTTATCACCGATTAATAACATTCAGGCCCGAACCACATACGAAGTAAAGTAGTAGTTTTTAATTTGATACCAAAGCTCAGAAGCATGTTTGTGTTGCTATCTGTTGTCACGTCATCCCTTTTCCCGTCATGCAGCTAGGCTTGTGAATTCACAGTTTGACATCTGTGAATCATGGATTACTGACTGGCAACAGGCGTCTCAACCTGCACATCTGAACACAGCCCTACCACCTGGCGCTGAGCTACCAAGGAAAGAATGGGTGTCCTTGAATCGTCTGCAAAGTGGTGTTGGTCGCTTTGGTGTATTCATGTGCCGTTGGGGACTGCAGCAGTCAGCTGCCAATGCGGTGCTCCTGAGCAGACCGCCCAACACCTGATGGAGGAGTGCCCCAATTTCTGTCCACCTGTGGACTTGAACCTTTGTCATCCTGGGCCCTCCACAAGGGAGTGGTTATGGCTACTAGGGGATATTATATAATGATATTATATCATACGAGAAGAAGAAGCATGTTTAAAAAAAACTGAAACATTTCACAGTGAAGCACTGATTCGTTTTTGCCAAAAGGACATGATCTATGATGTCCAAAGCTCTGTTCGCCTTAGAACCACATGACTGCTTCAGCTGGATCACAAGGAGAGAACCTTAGTGCAGTTTTCCTTACTCTAATATGTTTCTAACAATAAATACCTGAATTTATATATAAATCCCAATGTTCATTTGACAACTGGGGCATGGTAAAAATAGACTGCAGATTTTATTTATTATTTGTTTTTCATTTATTTTACGACCACTTTTATTTCTTAAAAAAAATTAGATACATTATTTTGACCACCTGATGGCCGCAGCATACACCATGTTAAAAAGCTTTGATGACCCTTTTTATAAAACAGCTGAAAGGAAAGGCGTTGTGCTATGTAAAGCTTGACCTTTACTATTTGTGTACAAGTCTTTTTATTATTAGCATTGTGGATTTTCAGTGTCTCTCTTTTGAGGTTACATCGTTATGACAGTAGGTGGCGACAAGAGACTGTCTTTTTCATTTGAATCATTCAATCACCCGAATCGTTCAAAGCACTGAATCGTTTAGGAAAATAACGATACGATGAGTCATTAAATCAGTCACTAACCCCAGTAGTTCAAAACACCTGTGTTGCTTGGATACGCCCAACGGTCAATTTTTGTCAGGGAAGGGGGCACTGAAGTAGATAAAGTAGGAACTGGGAATGTTGTGTCTAAAATTATACTATTTTTTAATAACCTTATTTAGTTTATAAAAGCAACATGTCATTGTCACAGTTGTGGCGCATTTGAATGTGGCGCTTTCGCGAGCGCTACTTTTGAATTCTTGATATAATTCTCCAGATTCACTTTCCTGTGAATGAAGCTACAAACATTTGCTCGGCTTGTTACTGCTGTTGTCGTTCTCACCGTGTGATGTTGCGGTACTTTCTGTGTTCATGTCTTCTTGAGCCACACTTCCAGCCCGCATCCTCTCAGCTCTCCTGCGGTGTTTGGAGCTGTGCTGCCGGTGATGACGATGAGACTGTCTGCCCATGGGCATCCGCACACCCACAAACAGAGTCCTGTGACCTGAGAGAAAAAAGATAGCTGGTGAGATTCAATGTGATTTTCCAGTTAATATGACTGTATTGAGCTGTTGGCTGTATCACATGAATGACTGAGTAAGTGTTGTGGTTGCATACTAACCCTCTAGCTCTTCTTTCTCATAATGGATATTCAGAACTGAGCTGGTGCCACCATGGTCCACCACAGCTTCCTCATCAGGCCTCTGTAAAACACGTTTACTTGTTTTTAATGAGAGTGTAAATAAGTACATACAGTACCATGTACTTACTACCCCTAATCTTTTCCCCGTTTAAAACAGCATTGTTTATTTATTTATTTCTATTTGAGGATGGCCACAAAAGTTTTTTCTATCACTGAGGGGAATTTCTATTGACTTCTTTTATAATGAGCTAATGACACCTTTTTTTTTTTAATCCTCTCAACCTAATACTTGCAGAAACCTTTAATTTCTACATATTATTTCAGATATTTAAATATTCGCAGTATTCGCCTGTTTTGTGGTAATTTTACTTTATGTTTCACTGTATTTGTTTACAAAGTAAGCACACCTCTACATACACACAGTGAATTCAGACTTGAATTCGACTGCATTTCAGATGAGGGACCTGTCTGGGATGATGAATGTGTGTTAGGGAAAGACAGACTTATGAGTTATTATAGGGGCTGGGCATGCATAAACTGACATTTACTGTGTTATTCTAAACAGTGGATGCTTTCTTATCAAGCTTTAAGAGGTAAAATCATAATTTTTTAACACTTTATTTCCATAAGGAAATAAATACGTAAATATAAATATTTGTCATGTTATTATTATTATTATTTTTGCATAGTCATAATTTGTTTTAAATGTCCATTTTCCACCCTCTCTCTGATCCTATTAATTAAAGTGCTGTTTAAGGAGTAGGTTTTTGCTGCTTAGTTTAATTTTTAGGTATTAGGTTAGGACTCATAATAAAAAGATCTTAATCAAAAATTTTATTTTTTTCCCATCATTTGACCTGTCTCCTTAATCTCTAATGACGAGTCAAAAAAGGTATCTTAAAATATTACCAAATTAAAACAATTCACTTTGCATACTTTTCATCAAATATAAAAAGTACTCTAATAAGTATCAACATATTTTATTTAGACCATGCATATTTTATTTAGCACATGAACTGCTTGACCCTTAGACACAATTTAGTACATGAATATTGCATAATCCTGTGACAGTTTAGTTATAACTGTTTGCAAAATAGATGCATTAAATCAAAGTTGCATATAAGATCTTACCTGACTTTGTGGTTGCCTGTTAATAAAGGTACTGTAACCCACTACCTCTAAACAGTCAAAGACCACATACTTAGGCTTCCTATTATTCACTTCCTTCTTTACATTTGTGTGTGTGTGTGCTACCCCACTGGGATGCTGCTATCTTTCCATGAAAAAGATGATTCATCAGTGTGTTTTCACGGCTTACTTCTGCAGGAACACAAGCCTATAATTCATATAAACCCCATTAAACATTTCCTGCATCAACAATACAGCCAAACAGAGCAAAATGTTCTAACAGGTTTTGTAGTGCAGTAGAATAATAACAGATTCAAGAAAAGCTTTGTCAAATGAACCCAACTGCTTTAAAATGATCTATATTCACTGTTCTGCAAATGATGCTCTTTTGTGTATTTTGCTTGAGGCTTATGTGTATATTTGATCGGTGAGGTATTGATTGGCAGTCATAGTGTGGATCAGCATTGAGGTCATGCATTACATTGTGTGTTACAACAAAAGCACGAGTAGCTTTCCACTATAACAGCATCCGCCTTGTTTCCAACATCCCACTAACATTATGGTACAGGCATCTTATCAAGGTCCACCAGAACTACAATTATTATAGGCTTCGGAATAATTGCTTAAGTTTCTTAGCTTCTGTAATCCTAAAACAACCGACTATGATTTTATTGTGATTTTATCTTGCCGTTCGCGGCTCACCTAGCCCGCTGTTTCGTGGGGAAGGCCAACCCGCCGTCCGCGGTCACAAGGCCCGTCGCCGGTTGAGGCTTCCTCCAGCCCATTGAGATGGTCAGCCGGCCGGCTGCTGCCGTTGTTGTAGTGTCAGCCGGCTGCCGCCACATTGACCAGTGACCAAGGTCTTTTTAACACTTGTGCCAGTTCGTTTGGTCCTGGACACCCTGATACCCCCGAGCTGCCCCAGGGAAATTTTTTTGAGGGGGTAGAAGGGTTCCGGCTGGAGTGGCCGGGCCGAGGAACGAGGCCACGGCCATGAAGACCACCTGCCATGGCCTCCTGAGCTCCCTGCTCCTCCTCGGCCTTCGGCTGTCTGTTTCGCGCTGGAGGCCCCGTCCGGTGTATGTTTCTGTGTCTGTCCTGAGGGGCCTCCAGAGCCTTTCGGGAGGGGGGAGTTATGTCAGACCTCTGTCGTGTGTGTGTCATGTGTCAACGTCTCCGTGTTCCTTGTTCCTCCCCTGCTGTGTGCACCGTGACAGTTACATGGCTGCAATGCAAAATCATTATACCTCACTTCTGAATGATTACTGTTCTGTTTTAAGGTTTGCAATTAAATGGATCCATTTCATACTGTCAAGCCCTCTGCTTTCCCTTTGAAGAATATGAGTGCATGTGTGAATACAATAAAAATGTTTTTTTTTTGCAAGGGGGACCCATTAGTTAAAGAGCCCTTAAGTACTGTTACTCATTTATTAAGGATATTTGTTCCCAGACATATTCCACTGCATGATATGCAGTACTTGCCAGAATACAGACGCCATTTTATAGATTGGTGGTCATGGTGTGATTTTCAGAATCGACCAGTCGGTGGGTTGGTTGAACATTTAGTCCACCTTAAGGAACCCTGACCTCAATAAGGGTTTTTTAATGGTTGGACTATTTTAAACTCTACAAACTGTTTTTAAAAAAAGTCACGTTTTTGGTAGGACACTCAAAAAACAGCATGACACATGATGCAAATGCTGGAGACATTTGTCTTAAAGGGGATTATTTAATTTTTTTTTTTTATATATATATTTGAAGTTGACTAGATAAACTATCAACCTCACCAATCAAATTGTTGTTTTTTGAACAATTACTTATTACTTGTTTCATTCTGTATAGTGTGTGTAATCGTTACTTAAGTGACAGTCTTAAACACAAGGCAACCATACAATTTATCACTCAGACTGCCCTGTCATCCTAGTCATGGATCATTTGAGCAGTTATTGTCATTAAAACACTTACCCAGGGGGAAGGAGAAAATAGAGATAGAGCAAATCATGTGAAGTTAATTAATTTTTCATCATCTGCTTTATGCAACTGTTTTCCTACTCCTTCTCTCTCAATCTCTCCTTGTCTTTCTCCCTTTATTGGTCTGACATGAGCACATACCCTAATTAAAATAATAACAAAACACTTGAGCTGACTAGACTGCTCCTGTGTCACCTAGTTACTCGTTTGTGTGTACAGTATCTGTGTGTCACTCACAAAGGGAGATTTTCCACTTACAAAAAATGGCTTCTTCTTACCTCTCCTTATTACCAGGCAACAATTCCACAGTCCCTGATCAAAGACGCATACAAATAAAACACGTCTATATAAACCTTAACTGCAATTTTATTTTTCTTAATTTTTACTTTCTATCTTGCAGCCGTGATCTATGAAATAATAGTTGCAATCACAAATCACAAATGCTACCAAAAGTTTAGGGTCAATATAATGTTTTTATATTATATTGAAATAATTCGAAGAAATTAATCATTTTATTCAGCAAGAACGCACATTGACCAAAATGACTATTTTGTATAATTTTAATATAATACATAATAAATTTAATATAATTTTATATAATACTGTATATTTATTTCTTACAATGTGACTGTATAGCCTACTTTATTTTTTTGTTTTTTATTTCTTACTTTATCTCACAATTACCAATTTTCCAATTTTTTGCTCTAAGGAAGAAATGGGATAAGTAATAATTTAGATGGAGGTCACTACCAAGTGTCAGTTTGGCTGCCAGTACATGAATATTGCCCTTTTGGATCAAAAGGTCACATGGGCCATTTTCTTGCCCTTTTTCCTCTTTCCTTCCCGTTCTCTAGCACATTGCTTTGACAGTTATGTTAGTAATCTTGACACAGACCACTACCACTGCCACTTCCAGATGCTCCTGTCTGCCTGAACAGATACAGTGACTAGGGATGGGTACCGAGAACCGGTATTTTTTTGGATCGGTACGTAATTTGGTCAATACCGGACTACCGGTAAGCTTCAGGACAAACAATACTCTTGCGTTGTTTTATCTCCGTATACTTCAATGTTAATGACGAATTAGAAGCTGTTGCTTGTCATTTTCCTTCACTGAATGATGTGGCCGTCGTTTGCTCGACATGCGTGTGATATCCATGCGCATGTGCAGTGTGTGTTTGCGTGCAATCAGTCATCGCGGCAAGAGTGAAACGTTTGAAAGTTTGGGCTCACGTTACAAAACTAAAAGCCACACCAGTGTCAGTCTATCATTTCTTTTTTCAATCTATCTGAAATACTATTTAACTCGTGTTGTTTTTCTTGTTACTTCAGAGCACAGACTTAAGATTGGTATCATTTTAAAGGTGAAACATCACAGGTTATTGTAGAAATAAAAAAAACTGTTATAAAAGTAAATTTATAAAAAGTTATAAAAGTTTAAGTGTATGAAAATGTAAAATATAAAAATATATATATTTTTTATATTTTATTTAAAATAGCAATTTTACAAAACATGTTTACCACCAAATCTTCAAGAAACTCAAAGCCAATCATCTGAACAAGTATTGTGCCAAATGTTAGGTTGATATCTCAAAAAATGAACTTTTAAGTACGATTTTGTGGATAAGTAACAAACTTTTCCACTAGTTGATACACAGGGACTCTTGATTTCCATTTATTGTTTGAGTGTTCTGAACTATATATTTCCATAATTTTTTAAATATTTATGAAGTAGACATCCTATTCAGATATAGTTGTAACTTTAATATTTGATTTGAACGCTATCTCTAAAACACATAAAAACATAAGTATAGAATAAAAGTGTATTTGCCACTATATCACAAATGGAGAATCTATCGCTATTTATCTATTGCTCTGTCATTTCACCAAATATGAAAACTAGAGTCCAAAAGCTTTCAAATGATATATAATTTGTCAAGATTACTTTAGGTTTAGACCAAGATATTATCGTTAAAAAATGTGCAATCGCAAACATCTCACAGGTCTGGGGGAGCGGCAGTCAAAAATAGTGGTTAAAAACATTTGTATAAATCATAAATTCAGATATTCATTCTTTGAAATGTGTGAAAAGTACTGATATTAAAAGTTTATTGATTGTACTTGATTGTATGTTTTTTACATGTCGTAATTTTTGTGGAATTACATTGAATCCAATACGGGTCAATTTGACCCGAACCATAAAGGAAGTCACCTGTTTTTGAACAGTACATGAGGGTTAATACAGTTGCTAAAGTTCAGCAGTAATAAAATAACTTGAAATTTTCAACAACTTTTCACATGTCTTTTTGCGCCAAATAGTATCGATAACAGTATCGATAAGTACCGGTATCGGTATCGATAAAATGTAAACAATACCCATCCCTAACAGTGACGCATACACACACACACACACACACACGCATGCACAAACCATAACATCATTGAATGCTTTTATGTTGTCTTTCGTAGAGGGTGGCGTGTATGTTATTGATTACTGTTTATTTTTCAATAAACCACTAAAAGCATCATTTTGGGAGAGATGGTCAACCAACTGCAGTATTCAGACTTGGAATAAAGAATTGGTTAGAGAGAGTTGAAGTATTACCTGTTACTCTTGGCGGAATGACTCGTTCACTATTCATTGCCACCTCAACCTTTCTATCACAGTGGCATTGTAGCCTTCATGACGTGCGTATTTAAAATAAAAAAATAAGGATCGTTTACATGACACCTTAAGTGCATTTGTATTAACGTTGTGTGTGACAAGTTTTTGCGTTTTACAAAGACATTTTTGGCTCCCTGTTTTTGTAATGTATGCTTGTGTGTGTAAGTACTGGATCATGCAGCAGTACTAAAAAAATACCATGGTATTGACATGTTTTGGGCATAATATCATGGTAATAATATATTTTAGTATATTTTGGTATTCTTTAAAGTTTGAAAAAAGCCCATTGGAGATTAGAGTGTCTGATACCATCACTGTATCATAAAGCTTCAACGTTATGTTTTTGTAAAGGTGTCTTCTGAATTTTTTAGGCACATTACATTTGTTTTCATCAGTCTCGGAAATATTTCTATTATACGGCTGGAAGTTTGAGTCTAACAATATATAGTCTATGCATAACAAACATATTAAAGATGCTATTCTTCTTATTATTATTATTATGCTCTTATATACTGTACATTATAATATATTCTATATACTGCAATTACATTACGGAAGGTGAAATTATTATTATGCATTCAAGTTATAAATTAAATTAACCCTGCACAAAGACTGCCTTTTATTGGCTAACTATTTGGAATGGATGTGGGCAAAGTACCTTATGTAACTATTCAAGGTCTCTGAAACCTTTTTCAAGATGACAGTCAGAAACAAGTGACCAAATGAGAAAAAGAGAGATGTTGAAAGGCATAAAAAGAGCACAGCATCAGACATATAGTGATAACAAAATAAAAAACATTATAGGTAATGACTCTCTAGAAGATTGTTGAGGTTTTTCTTACATATAATTAATACAAAGGCCCTGAACAGAATGAGATACAAATTTTAAGCATTTCTTTTCACAGGTGTACATTAAAATGTATAATATCTTTGCAATATCGGCAATATTTTATCATAAATGAAGAGCATCTTTTTAATAATTTAGCTCAACACAAAAATCAGTTTTAAAACTCTTCAGAAATGATTGATCAGACTTTTCTTGTAAATAAAACCTCTCAGGATCACACTAGACAGAGAGACAGAATTTGACTAGAAAAAGAACCAAGGTATGAAATGAAATCTGGGTTGAAATGAAAAGTTTTAGGCACCATTTCTGTAATGACATATTGAGCCAAGACAGTTCTGAATGGTTCTCTCTCATGCACTCTCTTTGCTGAGAGTGTCTGAATAAACACACATTTTTCAAATTTTTCAAATGGAAAAACTATTGATCAGTTTGACTTTACACATGCCCTTTCTCTCCACAGTCCCAATTCCACTGGATGAAAAAGTTTTCTTATATGTTCAGAAGTACCAAAACTCTATTTAATTCTCATAATGTGTTTTAGATAGTGAATCCTTCAAGCAGATTTTATGAAACTTATAAACAGAATAATTCACCCAAAAATGAAAATGCAGTCAAAATAATTAATATGAATTGAGTGCTACTGTACAACATATTTAAAGTCTTTTTGATTTTAAGTCATTATTCCCTTAAAATCTTGTTTATCACTGTAACTTTGGCGCATTCATGAGAGATAGCAATGCCTGATTCATGAACAAATCAGTTTATCCATTGAATGACTTGTTCATGAAGTGGATTGATCTGGTTCTCCAGTTTACTCAATGATTCCGCTGTAGTTGTTAACAACCCACTTGAGTGGAAAATCAGTGAATAATGACTGTTCGGTATGTTTTTCACTCACTCACACAAAGCCATTCTATGGCTTCAAAAGACTTCAAATATATGGATGACTTTCATGATACTTTTGTAGTTTTGTTTTTTTGAATAGTTCACCCAGAAATTAAAATTTGAAGAAAAAATAAAAAAGTACTGATCCTCGGGTCATCTAAAATGGGTTGATGAGTACGTTTATTCACTGGAAGAGATTTAGAGATATTTAACATTACATCACTTGCTTACCAATGGATCCTCTACAGTGAATGGGTGCCATCAGAATGAGAGTCCAAGCAACTGATAAAAACATCACAGTAATCACAAATAATCCACAAAAATCTAGCCTAGTTTTAAGGTCTTGTTAACTGAACAGAGGTTTGTAAGAAACAAATATATCATTAAGACATTTTAACTTTAAACTTTCCATAATTCAAAAACTTTCCATAATTCAGTTCTCCTCTCACATCAAAACCCACAAACATATTTGTTTTGTACTGTTTTCACTTGTGATCTGTGCGTATTTCTCTCCTGATTCAGATGAGATAACTTTTGTCACTATAGAGAAAGCAATATTATGGCCAGAGGACTTTTATTTAAGACGGAAGCAGCAGTTTGAATGATGGATTTGTTTATTACAAACATGCAGCTTTTACTTCACAATACAATAATTAATGGACTTAAGTCCTGAGGATTATTTGCAAAATATTGTGATGTTTTTATCAGCTGTTTCAACTCTCATTCTGACGGCACCCATTCACTGCAGAAGATCCATTGATAAACAAGTGATGTAATGTTACATTTCTCCAGATCTGTTCAGATTAATAAAGAAATTCATCTGCATCTTGAATGGCCTAGGGATGAACCCATTTGGGTGAACTATTCCTTTAAAGCTCAAGTTCACTTTAAAACCCCTGTTAGTTGTAATATACAAGAGTGACCAGTTTGTTATTCATAATTTCTCCTTTTGTGTTCAAGGATTAAATAAAGTCAAGACAAGTTTGGAACGACAAGAGGGTGAGTAGAAGATGAATTTTTACTAATGGGTGAATGAATCCTTTCAGCCTTAATGACGGGAAGCAGTAGCTGCTCAAAAGAGCCAGGAGTCAGGTTTCCTCCTAACATGTCAAATGATAAGCAACAAGCAGCGCTTACTTTGGCGCTGAAAAACTGCTCCAATAGCGCTGTTGTAGTCTAAAAACTCAGTAAGAGAGGATGGCGTCAAGGTCATTTGAGGGTAACGGGGTACATTGGAAGTACGCGCTCCCCAAAGGAAGCCATATTTTGCACAATAATCTCATTGATACAACACCATCAAATGCTAAAAGCTTTAATTTCCAAACCAATTCATGGCGTTAGGCGCACCCTCTTGCAGCAGGATGGTAAATTTTACATTATATGCTATTTCTCTCTCGCGCTTCCATACTAAACCCATTACAATACGACAGTGCGGATCCCTCTGCAAGAACGCCCGGCAATAAACGAATGATGAGAGCTGTTGTCCCTGGCAATGGGAATACTGCTGCTGCACGTGCCTGTAACGCCGCAATAACACACATCCACGCACGGAGCACAAACTGAGCTACTAAAGCAGACATGGAAGAAATAGGAACGGTCCGCTTTTAACGGGATGCAATTATAGACCGAAAGTGCAGCGTAGATAAGATATTTTGTGGCAATGGTGGCGAGAGGGAACACACAGTACTATTGATCCTTGCACTAATGAGGCGCCCGGATGTGTTTGTATTACATTCAGGAATTTTAACATTAAAGGCAGTCTTATGTAGATGGTGATTTATGACATAATATGGCTCATTACAGACTGTTTCCGATAGCAGGTGTCCTATTCTAAGTTACTGAAGGAATAAAACGAATAATCAGTTAAGCAATAAACACATAAGTATGCATTTCATTAACTACCTGATAGCTCAGCATGCTCTCCTGGTCGCTGTTCTCGGCAGGCATGGTTAACTCCGTTTTAAAGTAGAGTCAAAGGTGCGTCGATTGCAGCTTCCACAGAAAGAATACAGCGACGCGGATCAGATTCGCAGTTCCTGTTGAGAAACTCCAGATCACTTGATGCATACACGGTTAGACATGAAGCACACTTGATCCCTTCTCAAACTAACATTGAGACCTGCATTCGCCCTGTCTATACTTTAATGCTGTTGTTATGCGCGCGCTCTCCAGGACTTGGAAAAAGGTACTGACTGTGGCAGCATCATATGTCGTTCAGCCAATCAGAGAGCTGGAAATGGGACTGTTGCTGAAGCTGTAACTCGATTGATGCGGTTTTGCACCCATACAGGAAAGTGCCAGAAATAGTTGTACAATTCATGAGAGCGAAAATAATGTGAGGAGCGTCTCAAGTCAGTGAAGTCTATATAAGGTCGTAATACGCAATGTACTACAATTAGTAAAGAAAACGCATGATTTAGCGACTAAGTAAACTACTTTCTAAAGCCACAATGCTGTAATTGATTAGTGAATAGGGGTTTTATTTTTGTGATAAGTGAATAAACGTCATTATCAAGGCTACTCATTTATGCTATTTTTCACACTACAAATATGCCTGCATACGTAAAATCACTTATTTGGCTTATAAGACAATAATTAAATAAATTAAATAATGTGTAATTACGTAATTATTTTCTCTCTGCTTTCCATAAGATATATATGTAAAGACACATAACTATACACATAACCATGGTGTTTTAAATTGTAAACTATATCATCCAACTCATAATCATAACATTTCTTTAAGCTATAGCATACATTGCCATCTAGTGGCTTTTCTTATGTACAAGCAGCCTTACGTAGACTGACTTTATTCCAAAAGACAGGTAATCACAAATAAACATAATGCAAAACATAGCCTAAATATTTTAGAGGCAGTCCGCACAGTGTCCATGGAGCAGTTTAGTTTTACATTAATTATGCATTTGATAGACTAAATAGTGATGCGCATGTTATTGTGTTCTTTCTGGCCCAGCTAAAAGATCAATTAGACATGACAACTGATCTGATGCTTTAACAATCAATCTGTTATGGAACCAAAGTCCCTTTATATAGTCTTTGATGGAACAATAGTAGTAAAGGGATGCGAATTGAATATTTCATAAACAGCAGCTTTGGTTAAGAATTATTCCGGCGTCATCCGTTTCCAGGAAGCAGTTGTTAAGGGTGATGTAAACAGCGCCTGGAGCTGGAGTGTGTGCAGTGCGCATGCGTTTCTCCGCAGCTCTAGCGGGCTGGCAGGGCGCACAGGTGACCTTATCGATTTCAGCAGACGGCTTCTGGCGGGTGTCAAATCCAGAGGTGAACGTCGCAATCCAGGTGAGTTTACTCAGCGATTCTCAAGATCAATATGGTCGCGAATGGGCCTGCGGAGCTACATGAGTTTTTGTTATTTTTTAAGTTTTATAGTTTCAAGTGGATCAGTAAAATTAGTTTTAAATTAAACAGCGTGATGAGATTCTTTATTTATTCACTACCGTTCTATCGAGTTAGGGAGGAATGTGCACAGAAGTGTAGAATCCGAGCATGAGCGTCTGTGTAAAGTCGTTTCTAGGCAGTCACAAATTACAGTGTTCAACTATTGATGCATTGTACAGTTTCACTTCTCATGGTTATCACTGTGACAGAGAGCTGTCACCTTTCCAGTTCAATATGTATTGCTGTGTTAGAGAGTTAAAGAGTGAACAATGTGCATTAAATTCATCTTACTTTGAACTTTAGGTTAAAAAGGGAAAGACTGATCCATTTTGTGAGTAATGTGAAAACTAACTCAAACATGCACCAACATATGCAAGGTACAGTAAATACTCACACGTTTGCCACATTTTCATTTTTTTTCTCTCATGATGTTACCTAACACACACTCACAGAGACTTTAGAAGCTGAAAATAAAAGTTTGGGGTCTTTTTTTTTTCTTTTTTGGAAAGAAATTATAATAATAATTTTATTCAGCAAGCAAAGGTAAAGACATTTATAATGTTACAAAAAGTTATTATTCTAAGAATCTAAGAATCCTGAAAAAAATAGAAAATAGATTTTAAAAATTTTGATAATATTTCACAATATTACAGTTTTGCTGTATTTTTGATCAAATAATAAATAAATAGCCTTGCTGAGTAAAAGAGATGTTTTTCAAAGACAAAAACAACTTAAATATTTGATCAGTAGTGTATATCAGTGAGGCAATCTCATTGTGATGTTTATACTGAAATATTGATAATAATAACCTACTCCTAAACAAAACCTGTTGACATTTATTAGACTGAAATCAAAACATGATTTGGACTATGAAGTGTTTCAGATAATGAGGACCCATTTAAATGTTGTTTTTCAGTAGCTATATTTGTTAAACTCTGGCCCACACAACCTTTGCCAAATCCTACACTTACAACAAGATCAACCCTGTTATTTATTTTGTACAGAATGTTTGTAAAGCATTTCTGTATGTCACAGTGCAACCCTTGGAAGGAAAAGCTCGTTGTAATTATGTAAATCTGCCTATGATAAATGCGGACAGACTGAAGACAGCTAAGAATCTAGTGGACAAGGCAATAAAGGTTAGGCTTCTAAAATTCTAATGAATCATAGCAGAAAAAGTGCATGGATGAACTCTGAACAATCTTTAATTTTATAATAATAATAATGATGACACTGAGATCTCAATGAAATTCTGATGCAGGAGAAGAAAGTGTTCTCGGTGCTGGGTCCCTATCCTGTAATCCGTGCAGGTCTGCGTGCAAGAGGATGGGTGGAGCGGCGACTACCACGGCCCTCTGTCCCACAGCCCCGTCGACATGATCTTGAAACAGAAGCCACAGATGAGGGTGACAGCAGTGATGATGATGGTGAGAGTATCTGACAGAACTAAGATGAGATCCTATGCAATAGCACACACAGTTTGTTCAGTATAAAAACCATTACGCCTATGGAGAGTCCCCATAAACCACAAAAACCAACATGTGTGTGTGTGTGTGTGTGTGTGTGAAGTATACTGTAAATGCTATGCATGGAGCATCCTGTGTAACTGTTTAGTTAATGACCCACTGTAATCTAAAGCTCGGTATGATAGTTTGAGTAGCTAACCTGACACCGCTCATTCCAACAAACAGATGTCAGCGACATAGATCACGCTTTCTGTCCCTTGACTACTGTCACACCACCTTCTCTCTGTCTTTATGCAGACTTAGGAGAAGAGGGAGAGAGGGATGATGAGGCAGATGATCTGTACGATCTAATGGTACGTTTAGAAACTGGAATTCCATTTAACTGATAGTTGCCATAGCAGCTGGGTTTTTGAAAGTGATTTGTCGACAGTGGCCAGTCTCTGATCATTATTTTAAATTCCTAGACACGGTTGGTTCGCAATGAGACACCATATTTCTATTGGACAACCAGGAGGGATTCAATCGACTGTCGGTCTTTACGTAAGGACCAGATGACCAATCATTATGCAAAGGCAGGATCTTTCACCACCAAGGTTCATCACAAATTTAAAAACTGAAGCTTTTTAAACCAAAATTCTTCTATATAAAAACTCTTTCTCTTACTCATTACCTTTCATTTAATCTTTTTCAGGTTGGTTTGTGTATGAATTTGAGAAATCTACAGTGGTTTGATGCCACAGATCCCGATACATTCTTCCCACGCTGCTACAGACTGGGGGCGGAGGATGATAAACATGTATTTATTGGTCAGTACGCTTAATCTTTATTGTCCCTTATTGGCTACTTATTTTCTTTTCATTTAACAGGTGATTATTTTGCCCCAAAGAGATTTACACCACATGAACTGAACCGCCTCCCTGGAGCAGTCTGGGGTTAAATATGTTGCTCACAGGCACAATTGTGACATGTTCTCTGTAACTGTTCATGGGTTTCCCTATTCTTGGATTGAACCTGCTGGATTGAATTTGTAATGTTACCAGACTTGATCCTCTAAAAGAAATGTATTTTGTTCTCT
The DNA here is from genome assembly GCF_936440315.1 of Barbus barbus. NCBI lineage: Eukaryota > Metazoa > Chordata > Actinopteri > Cypriniformes > Cyprinidae > Barbus > Barbus barbus. The sequence continues at coordinate 23,018,119 of NC_136741.1, read as the reverse complement.
TTCTTCACAGAGGACTTCAGAAGGACTGCATGCACAAGTCTACTGCTATATGTTTTGGAGAAGTATGGAGGGGATTCAGAGTGGGAGAGAACCGGAGAGGTGTATGATGCTAAATCTCATGGTATGATACGCACAAACACAGATATACCCGCATTAGGACTCAAACTTATTAACACGTCTTCCCTTCTTTTTAGGTCTGAGCAAGCCGCGTAAACATTATGCCAATCAGAGGGTTGAGACCTCGATAATTGACAATGCATTGCATGTATGTCAGGAATATCTGAACAGTTTAGAACACTGTGACATAGATATCACTTTGGAAACAATCCCTACCCTTTCTGAGCAACAGTGGAAGGTGTTTCTTCGGAATTATTATTTAGTTATTCAGTGAGTATGATTTTTTATTACTATTTATAGTGCACTTCATGAGTCATATCATGTTCCTTTAAAAGGTTCAGGGCTGAAATTCTATACTGAAAATCATGAAATAAAACTAAGCTGCAAAAATGTCTTATTCCAAATGTATGGAACTTTCTAACATCAGATAAATTACAGAATTTGTACACACAGTTATATGTCAGCAATGGTGTTCAGAAACTTGGACTGCCCAATCACGATAAAGTTAGAAAGAATAAGTAGGATAAATATAATTATTCTTAAACACCAGAACTTTTGGACCTCATATCAAACCTGAAACCAGTGAAAAAAATCTAAATTGTTAGAAACATTTACTAATGTATTTAGTGGACTCATTCGTGGAAATAAATACAATTGTAACAAATAATTTTTTTCTTTGTTTGATGGTGGAGTAAGGAGCACCTAAGGGGACATGGTGATAGGAAAAAATCATTTTCACAATAATGTTCACAAAATGATTGCGGTCTGCTGAAAACTTTGCATTCGTTACCAAAAGTGTTATATGTATATATATTTACATATATAGATAGATAGATAATTTCCATCACAAAAGTTTTGCAAGCTTGGGGAACAAAAACATTTTGTGAGAACACACAAATGTTTTGTGAGTGTCTTTAGGGAGCACAAAAGTTTTAGAAAAGAATGCAAAAGCATTGAAATTGAGTGTTTCCTCATATCTATTTTTTTTCTAATCTTTAGAACAGTGCTAAAGCTTTCTTGCTCTTTTCCTTTGCAGTGAAGGACTGACGATAGAGGGCTGTGAAGCTTATGTGGAGCGTTGTAAATGCATGCTGGAGCAGATGAGTCATGTTTGCCCTCAGATGGAGACTGATGGACTCTGCAACATCTGGATCATTAAACCTGGGGCCATGTCCCGAGGCAGAGGTGAGTAGGTGAAGACTGAAGGAAAGTGGAGTAAAAATACAGCAAAACTATTTAATTTACGTTGACTTTACTGTTGTAGGTATAATGTGCATGAACAGGTTGGATGAGATATTGAGTTTAGTAGATGCAGACCATGGCATCATGAGGGACAGTAAGTGGGTGGTGCAGAAGTACTTGGAGCGGCCTCTTCTTGTGCATGACACTAAGTTTGATGTAAGACAGTGGTTCCTGGTCACAGACTGGAATCCTCTTACTGTGTGGTTCTACCGTGAGTGCTACCTCCGCTTTTCCACCCAGCCTTACTCCACTCATACTTTGGATAGGTGAGAAAACAGGGATAGTTCACCCAAAAATTAAAACACCCCAAAATTAAAACATTTACACACCTGCATGTTGTTAAAAACTTGTGTGACTTTTTCTGTAAAGCACAAAAAAATATATATATATATATTTTTTTTTTTTTTTTTTTTTTTTTCATACAGTGAAAGTCAGTAGAATAGAATCCAGTGTTGCTTTGGACCCCACTGACTTTCATTGCAAGGACAAAAACTGTTGAAATTCTTAAAAATATATGCTTTTTTGTTCTGCAGAAGAAACAAAGTCATATAGATTTGAAACAACTTGAGTGTGAGTAAATGATGACTGAATTTTCAGGTTGAACTATTCCTTTTAAGAGAGATTATTTATTAGAGTTCAATTAATCTTTTTTGTTGTTGTTGTTGTTAAATTGTCTCTGCTTTCCACCCTCAGTTCTGTACATCTTTGCAACAACTCCATCCAGAAGCATTTTCAACCAAGCCCAGATCGCAATCCTTCTCTACCCGCTGAATGCATGTGGTCATGTTCACAGTTCCGCTCCTGGTTGGCTGCTTCAGGCCAGGATGATCTGTGGGAAGGGGTGGTTGTTCCAGGTATGCAGAAGGCCATTATCCAAACTCTCTTGACTGCACAGGACAGTGTGGAACCTCGCAAAGCTAATTTTGAGCTTTACGGAGCTGACTTTATGCTGGGACGGGATTTGCGACCTTGGCTATTGGAGATCAATGCCAGCCCCACCATGGCACCCTCCACAGGGGTCACAGCTCGACTCTGCCCCGCTGTACAGGAAGACACTTTGCGGGTGGTGCTGGATCGACGCTGTGACCGTAACTCTCACACTGGTGGCTTCCAACTCATATACAAACAGGTACACATGCAGAATGTCAATATCACCAAACCAAATTAAAAAAACAAAACATATATACTACTCATCAAAAGTTTGTGGTCAGATTTTTTTATATATCTTATGGTCTGGTCACCGAGGTTTCATTTTTTTGATCAAAAATACAGTACAGTAATATTGCAAAGTATTATTAAAATGTCAAATAACTGTTTTCTATTTTAATATATATAAAATGAATAAATGTAATTTATTCCTGTGATGACAAAGCTGAATTTTCAGCAAACATTCTAATATAAGAAATTCTTCTAATATGATTTTTTGATATATTGTTATTGTTAACATTTCTTATTATCTATGTTGAAAATAGTTGTGCTGCTTAATATTTTTGTGGAAACCATAATATATATTTTTTCAGGATTCTTTGATGATTAAAAAGTTCAAAAGAACAGTGTTTATTAAAGTGTTTTACTTTATGAATTAAACTATTATTATTTGAAAACTTTTGGTGGCATTTGACAATTAAAGATCTGCTTTTAAATCATTAAAAATAGTTTTTTTTAATCAGTGAGGGTAAAATGTAATTGTCTTGAAAATGTCACAGAAAATCTAATAGCTTTTTGGGTCCTAATAGTGTCCCAAAAAGTAACTTTATTTTCTGTATGAATAATAATTTCTTAATTTTCTTTTGCTTTTTTCTTCTGTCTTCAGGCAGCAGTAGAAGTTCCTCAGTATGTGGGAGTGAATCTTCTCGTAGAGGGTACTTCAATTAGGCATCCTCGAGCCCCTATTTACAAGCCTCTTATACAGTCTCACCCTGATCCTCTATCAAAATCCAGCAGTCACAAGTCTTCACTCATAAGCAGCCATCGCATTTCTGGTAAGGAGAACCAGTCAGAAGAGGTAAAGAAGGCCTGGCCGACGCTCTTCTCCCGTAAAGTTATGTTAGAGAAATCTATGATCTTTCAACCTAAACTGAGGAAACATCCCCACAGACTCGTCTTGCCCTCAACCTGTTGTGTCTTTCCCAACCCAGCAGAGCTTCATCCTCAAAAGCTCTCACACACTCACACCCAGCCCGATCACCCTCCTACACACAGGACACGCAGCAACCTCCCATCGCTTTACCGTCCAACCCCGTCACTGGACGTAATAAATCTACGACCCAGACAAACGCTCACTTCCGGTCGCTGCAAACATGAAATACATACAGTCAATATATCTTATCCTGTCTTGCGCATGCATAAATATCTGTTGCTGAACCATAGACTGTCCATGGACACTTTTACAGAGAGAGAAGGGCCAAAGTCATCCTGAGGAACCTTTTGAAGAACATGATTTCATTCAAACAGATTCTTGTGTGATAATATGACCTAAAAGGAATGAATAAGTTTTAGATTGAATCAGTTGTATTGTGAGTTTATGTTTCGATGTAGGCCTACATTTTGCAATTTTTATGTTTAAAACCCATATACCTTGGCAATCTACTGTCAGAAATAAGAACGAGAACAGCATATTAGTTGAGGAAGAGGATTCCAGCACCTTTTTCCTGAGCACAAACTTTTTTTTTTTATCAGTTTTCTTAAAAAAAGATCTTATGCAAAATATTGACTGGTCACTTCCATATAATAGAAGCATACCTTGGCCAGGGCCTGTTAAGTCTCAAAAAAGACCAAAAAGCACATAAGTCATATAATGCCTAGTTTTGTATTATATTGATATGGGAATCTTGACTGTAGTATTAAGCTTAATAGTGCTCAATTTTGTATTCTTCAGAAACAATCAGGATGTTTCCTTATGAGCTGTTCATTGACAATGTTACTTATTGGAAACACTAGTAACATTCTCAAAACTGTAAAATTTTTATGCAATTTGAATCAAGCTAAGTAACAATTAGATTTTTATATAACTAATTTTGCACTCTTATGATGGCAAACCTTTAACCAAACTCACCACTAGATGGAGGTAGCATTCATCGTCGTCATTTTTCATCATGCTCATCATCATGGGTATAAATAATCTAGTATCTTTAAATGCAAAATCCACTATGATGGTTTGTTATAATATGTGTTAATACAGTTTGGTATTTCATAATGTCAAAGGGACAGGGTTTTAGGGACATTTTTGCATAAACTTGATCATCCAGATCATCTAAAATAATAGGGAACACTTGAACTCCTTGAAATCTCTATTTGTGTGACTTATGCTCACTTAAATCTCTATTGTTGTTTTACTCGACATATAATTTATATCATTTTTTATTTATCATATTTCATTATTTTTATCCATTAACACACATTTATAGCAAGACATTTTCAGAATGTTCGCATTTGATTGTAATTCAGAGAAATTGCATTTATTAATTTTTTTGCATATTAACATAAATTGATATCAAGACATTTTCAGAATGTTCGCATTTGACTGTAATTTAGAGACACTTCACTCATATCACATATCCACCACAAGCAAATCGAGACTGAAAACTTTAAAATCAACAAACACTCACTTTATACTCACTTTTACTATTTAGCAGATCTCAAGATCTTCAAAAGATGTTTGTCTGATTAGGAATAGCATGTAGTTAACATTTAAAGTACTTTGAGGGAATTATCTTGTAGTAAATGTGAAGTTCCCACTGTCCACCAAGCAGGACCGGTGCCAAGGGGGGGCATTCGTGGGCCGTGCCTCCCCCAAACGAGTTACTGTGCCCCCACTTTCCATCCTCTCCCCTCCTTGCTGAACGTGATCGATTTTCGAAAGCAAAATCACACACACAATTCAAATGCCCCCCTGATGGAGATGCCCTGGCGCCGGCTCTGCCACCAAGCTTTTGCATGGCAAAACGCTTGTTTCCTTTTATCGCTTTTGCGTGTCTATACTGTAATATACTGCAGAGGTGGTTTATTATCAATATGGCCATAAATGGGTATAACACATGCTTTAATAAGCATGGAATTTTGCTCAATTGTATGTAGATGTCAGATGTCTACGTAGGAGAGTTATCAAACCTCAAAAGAAAAAATGACAGAATGTGGTAGCAAATCAACTAAACACATCTCTCACCTCCTTCTTACTTTCTCTGTCAGACACATGTTGGGCGTCTGTGAACTCTGTGTAACCTACAGAGGCACAACTAATATGCACCACCAACCATGGCCATAAAAACCCCTAGTGATACTTACGTCATACATATGTACTACATTCAGGCACATACATTGTTTAAACAAGTCAAACACTTTCTTAATTTTTTCATTTGCCTGAATTATTTCAATTATATTATTCATATAAATAATTTCAATTATGCATAGGCCTATATATATATATTTATAGAGAAGAGAAACATATTCATGTTTCAGTAAGCCTTGTACTTACATTTCATACATGCAAATCTTGACAAGTAATTACAGAGCCAAAAAAGTAGGCATGTTTGTGCACATTTTTTGACACTCCTAGAGAGTTGTCTCGCTTTTCTAAGTAGAGCTACACCATCAGTGTTATGGTGATTGATTGATAATCCAAGCAATCAGCAAATGTCATCTCCCTGCTTTGGCTTTTCCTCAAAGATTCTTGACTGTCTTTCATGATGGTTTGACAGAAGTTCTTTGGAAGTACAGCATGGGAAGTATAAAAAGGCTGGAATGCCAGGTCGGTGACCCATTGAGCTGTTAACTAAATGGGATGATTAAACTAGGAGAGAGACAGATAGCTGGGAGCAATGAGTTTAAGTGTAAAAAAAGAAGCATGAGACTCTAAAATAACATCTTAAGCCTCTTACACACTTTACATACCGTATGCCCAGGAGGAAAACAACAACTTGACAAGTATAAATGAGCAGGATATTAGCAGGGCAGAATTGTTCAGTTTAGTGGTTAACATGCTTGCTTATCATGTATAATCAGTAATGACATCTGATCATTTTTAACATTACCGATTAGCATGTATTTTAATTATATATTTTATTAATTTTATTTTATATATATCATTTTTTTTTTTTTATTATGTTCTTTTTTATATAAGAATGAAAAAGAGAGATTTTAGGGAGAGTTCAGGAAAATTTGGGTCAAGGCTGATTCTTTTTCCAATATTTCAGAATGATTGCATTTTGTATTTAAGATTGCATGCTAATAAAACATAAAAACAATTAATGTTGTCAGACTGACTCTGTGTTAAGTAATTTAAAGTCAGCAGTTCTGGGGCGTCATCTCTTCTGAGTGACAGGAACGCTAAGTGATTTATCAGCTCTCTGACATATTACCATCTGCTCTGTAACTACATCACAAAAGATGAACACGAATGTGTATATGAGGAGAGAAAGGAGTTTTGCATTACATCAGAGGCATAAATATAGTCTGTACATATGATGAACAGATGACAAGAAAAACACCCAAAGCTTCCTTGAATTTTAGTGGACAACTGAGCCGGAGAATTCAAAACTATGCAATCTCAAAAACATATTAAACCTGGTGAACATGTGCAGTCCTGCTCTCCTGCCATATCTTATCTGATTACAACGCTGTTGATAAATTCTATTTCTATCAGGACCACTATCGTCAATGATAGACACTTAGCATACAGTTTGGTTTGGCGGTATGTTTCTGTTCTGGGCAAAAACTCCCTGCTCATTCATGCAGCCTGTCATGAATGAGCAGGGAGAGCAGCAATAATAATAACCCCCCAAGGGTTAACAGAACATAACCAAGCAGATATCATTAATGTACTTAGTTACATTTACTATAACACATTATTCAAGATTAGAGAATCTGATTCAGCTGGAATGCCAGAAGCCAAGTCCTGACTGTGGCGAAAGGAGGAGTTGTGGATGGAGGAGGGTAATTTGCTCCCGAGCAAGCAAGCTGCTGAATAATACTGAATAGCGCTTATATAGGAATGCCACGATAGGTGTCGTATCCCTATAGGTAGCTGTGATCAGCTACCTATAACACTCACATGACCTGCCAGAACTAGCGCTACGCTTAATATGTACTGTATCTCTACTCAGAATCTTCTCAATATTTTAAATTACAATAAATCTCAAATTCTCAGCCTCTGTGGAAATGAAAAAGCATGCCATGAGCAAGCATTGACCTTAATGCACTACCTGGTGTATGAAGGCTCATGTGTACCTGTTAGTGTGCTGTTTTGAAGTCATCCTGCACTGACATGATCACCTTCACCTGCTAAACTGCTGTACAGATCATATTTACTTAAAGTGACTCACTTTCTCATCTTTCAGCATCCCAGCTGACGCTGAATGAGCCTGTTCCCCATTCCTGTCCTTAAGGAATATGTGTGTGTGTGTGTATGCTTGTGTGAGTGTCAGTTCATTTCTCACCCTATTTTCTCACACTCATCAACACACAGAGTGGCATCCTGCATCCTGTTTTCATTCCAGCTATTCCATTTTTTTGTTAAATGAGAATACGTTCAACTCTAATGTGCATGAATGCATTCATCTTATGTGCTTTCAAATCCAACATGTGCATCAAATGTGTGCGTTATTAGTATATGTATGTGTATTTACATATATTTAAAATATTTTTTATAATAATATATAGTTATTATTAATAAAGTATTATATCATTATAAAATAACATATTATTATAATCTTAAAATACTTTCCTTTATTATAAGTAGTAGTAGTATTTAAATGAATGAAATGCTTCAGTGTTATGCATTGCTGTAACCCACTACTTTGATTTAAATAATTTATTAAAGCTACCATACATCAATTTTTACATATCATTGTCCGTTTAAAATTGAACAACATTGCTACCACTCCCTTTTAAGCCCTCAAAATGTATAAAATATACAGCTGGCTAATTTAAATCACATAATTGTTCCAAATACCACCTCATTGTCACCCTGTCCAAACATTTGTTTCAAGCGCAAGTCTAAGCCTGCCCTCAGGATAAATCTGATGACAATTTTCTTCTTTTGTTTAGCACAATAAATCCCTTAATAACCCCTGAACAGTTTAAACACCTCCAAATATATATTCATTTTGATTAAAGAGAGGGAAACTAGTGAGGTTTAAGATTATGCCTTAAAAAGGATGGATGCCCTCTAGGCTTGGATTCCAGATGAGTGTGGACAGATGCTTGGGTGTGCCACAAGTGTACATGTATGTGAGATTAGAGAGAGAGAAAAAGAGAAAGAGAGAGAGTATGTTGTAAACCTATATATGCTAAGCAATGTGGTAACATGATAGATTACATGTTGCGTTATCAAAATGTAACACTGATTTGACTATCTCCTTACAATTTAGGTATGCTTCCATAAATTGTATGAACGTACAATTTAGGCCTACCTGTGCAGGTACAGGCACGAGCACAGAGCGCACGAGCGCCGCTAACTCGTGCTTTGATTGGCTGTAATGTGAGAAGGCGGGCAGTTCTGAAAGACGATCCTGAGAAGAGAGTTAAAGTCTAGGGATGGACTTAGTTAGCTGCAGGCGTCTGAACAAGTCTGGGCTGCAGTACTTTCACTGCAGCTGATAGCACAACCAAGGAGATAGGACTTTATTTCTCTGCTTGTAGTCAATGAGGGGATTTTTGCAGGCTGCACAGTTTTTAGGAGGGAAAGTCCGTTGGCAGATGCAGTTAAAACTAAACTCTTTTCGAGACATTCTCCTGACAAATACAAGCTCATTCAAGGGAATTTGTCAGATCATGCATGACTAGGACAACGTCGTTGACTGCTTCGCCTCTGTGACCAGTTTTGAGCGGTAAGTAGAGGTCCGTTTGTGTTGAATTGATAGAGCGCACCATAATAAGCGATAGAGCGCTCTGCGGTCAGTGATGGAATTCTGTTCAGCAATATATAACGCTGTAGGGTCACTGACTGGAACTGATTTAGGATCAGTTTTAAAGCGCTGTCAGTTATACAGCGCAATATAGGGTAAGTGATAGACGCTCTAGGCCAATAATTCTTAACCTTTTGACCCCCATTGTCCCACCATATTCAAATGACTCACGTGTAGGCTTAGATATTTTCTAATGTGTCAGGATGCAGAATCTAATTGTTATTTTTATTAGACTCAATAAATGTAAATAAATAACTAGGTTAATTTTAATTCCGAAAGTTTGAGCAACTGTATGTTCTTAATTAAAAAAAAAAAAAACTGCATTTGCTGTGAGAGGAACTTTGAAATAATAAATATAAAGTGTTTACATCTTGAGAGCTGACTTTTTAAATTAAGCTAGATTTTAATTATTTGAAACCATTTTAGGGCAATGGCCCACTAGGGGGCCTTAGTCAATTTCAAAATGGGCCTCAAGATGAATTAAAATTATTTTGTTTAAAAGTCAAACATTAAAACAAGCGAAGTACATTTAGCATTTTTATAATGAATATAGATTTTTGTGGTTTACTTTCTAGTTTATAAGCATTTCATTGCATTCAATTTGTGATTTATTGGCAATTGATTATTGTTTAGGACAGTGTGGGGAGTCTTGGAGTCTAAACGTTTGGGAACTAGTGATTCTACACTCAAGTCAGTGATAGAATGCTACAGGGTCAGTAATTCAATTCTTTAAGATCAGTTATAAGGTCAGTGACAGTTCTCTAGGGTCAGTGCTCTAGGCCTCTGTAGAGAGAAGTGTCAGGAGGATAGAGTGGTGACGCTTGAGTTTGAAGCACTAATGATTTATGGAAGTAATTCTGAGAGCTATGGAATGTCATCTTACCTTGTTTTACAATTTAGAGTGAGCACAGCTTAAAGGTGCAAAATCATAAAGACTATCAGGCAAAGTGATGCAGGTCTGATTAACATTACTGATCACTGATATGATACAAGGTTGTTATACTATAAAATACCACAATTCTTATTATTTGACAGAACAGATGTGCTTCAGATACTTCAGATTTATTCATCTAGCTCTCATGAGATGTGTTAAAACACATCATTACTGCATATTTTATGTGTACAAAACTGCTTGGGGTGTCCTTGGCTCCTGTGTTACAACCTCATTATCATTTAGGCTAATGCATGTTTGTTAAATAATGCTGGGCAGAGAGAGGACAGATCAGAAACGAGATGAAAGGAATCACAACACAAATTCAGTTCATGATTCCAGCATTCCACCGCATGTGCACATGTTGGCGTTTTTATAAAGAACTTATCAATAAGAAAATGATGGGCTGGTGATGTGATGGAAGTGGAAAAGTGATATTTCCACATCAGCATCATAACATTTCCAAACTGCCTGTTCAGGCAGAGGGAGCGGGGCATGACCTCTGTTGAACTTGTGTGATTCGTCACTTTGGATATCTCACACATAGCTGGGCTGGAGTGTTACCGTGGACACCTGCTAAGCATGCAAGCATGCTCGTGTTGAGTGAGTATATTCAGACTGTGAATGTTAGTGTGTGGGCTTTTATTTCTTGTGTAAGAGAGTATGCAAGTCATTATTAAGAACAGCTGGAATGCTCAGTAGTCTTATGCTCAAGATTTTCTTATGAGTGTGCCAAGACTTAAATAATTATAAACCTCAAAGTTTCCCTGTGTTTGCCGATAACTTGCTCAGCTCTTTTGATGTCAATAACTATACAGTATAAAACATTTGGTTGCACAAGATTTTTCACATATGTGTGAACAACATTTGGGGCACATAACCAATAACATCTGCGTGTCAGTCTCCATGGCTTCTTTGCTTCCTGATTAGACTGTAATACATACATAATGAAGCATGTGAATGGAAATGCCTTGTGTTCATGTCTGGATACTCAGGCCTGTGTTTCAGAATTCGTGAACAATTGAATATAGTGAATTTTTCTGCACTGATTATAGGGGAAAATTGGATAGATTTAAATATGAAATGTGTTTATTGAAATGTAGACTTTTACTGGTAGCCAAAAAATCACAAATTCTTGAAAATAATGAATAAATGGCAATGCATGCACTTCACCATGCATTATCATTTTCTCTTCTCTTAGTTTCTTGTCTTGTTCAATTATTTTGTTTATTTTGTTTATTAAATAAATCCAGTTAATATATCCAGTAATATTTAGTCTGTATTCTGGTTGGTCAGTCGGCTTGTTTTATTTCTTACTTTTGAAATCCCCCCCCAACTAGAAGATGTTTGTTTTTCTTTGCCCTCTTTCTTTCTATTTTTTGTTCTGGCGTGTGGGAGACAGACTGTAATGAAATAGTTGGCAGTGTGACCAGCAGACAACTTTGACACCCACTTTCCTTTTGTGTTCTGAAGGAGCGACCTCTCATAATTTAATATTTTGAGGATAAACTTTAGTCATCATGTCAGGGGGAGGAATGTTTTTAATTTCATTCCTTTTCCTTTTGGGACATCTTCTTTCCCGGCCATGAACTTTTCCTTGTTCTAAAACAGTTTGAAACATGAAGACTTTGGCTCATAAAGACATGAAGCATCAATTTGAAGGGAGAAATTAGAATAACACACACAATATTTCACTTAAAAAATAAACAAAACATGACAATGTCAAAACATTATCGTTCTGAATCTGTGTTTTAGAATGATTACACATTAAGTAAACTTGTGTGTGGTGGGTGTCAAAATAGCAACTGCTGTACAGATATACAAATTCAGCTCTATAACATTAAGGCCCAGTTTCACAGACAGGGCTTAGACTAAGCCAGCATTAGGCCATAGTTCAGTTAGGACATTTAAGTAATTTTTATAAATATGCTTAGAAAAAAACATTACTGGTGGTGCTTTTTGAGACAAAACAAAGGCACTGATATATTTTAAGATCCGTCAGTGCAAGTTTCTTTCAGTTTAAACAGCTCAGATTTACATTTTAGTCTAGAACTAGGCTTAAGCCTTGTCTGTGAAACCAGGGGTAAATGTCAGTCACAGACATGTTATTGTCAAAAAAGTAGGTAGTTCCTCCTAAAAAGAACATTATAATAGAATTTACGTTCAAACCGACTCCACTGGTAATGCTGCTGCTTGGGCATTAGATGGTGCTATGAGGTAATTTTCTGCATTAGATTATACAGGTGCATCTCAGAAAATTAGAGTAAAAAGTGTTTTTGTTTTAATTTTGATGATTACAGCTTACAGCTAATGAAAGTCAAAAATCAGTATCTCAAAATATTAGAATATTTACATTTGAGTTTCAATAAATGACCATCCCTACAGTATAAATTCTGGGTATCTCTTGTTCTTTGAAACCACAATAATGAGGAAGACTGCTGACTTGGCGATGGTCCAGAAGACAATCATTGACACGCTCCACAAAGCGGGTAAGTCACAGAGGGTCATTACTGAAAGGTGTCTCTGTTTATAGAGTGCTGTATCAAAGCATATTAAATGCAAAGTTGACTAGGAAGACATTGAGTAGGAAAATGTGCACAAGCAACAGGGATGACCGCAAGCTTGAGAATACTGTCAAGCAAAGCCGATTCAACACTTGGAAGAGCTTCACAAAGAGTGAACTGAAGCTGGAGTTAGTGCATCATGAGTCATGCTCAGACGTCTTCAGGAAAAGGGATACCAAGCCACTTCTGAAACAGAAACAGCATCAGAAGCATCAAACCTGGGTTAAGGAGAAAAAGAACTGGACTGTTGCTCAGTGGTCCAAAGTCCTCTTTTCAGATAAAAGTAAATTTTGGTTTTCATTTGGAAATCAAGGTCTGGAGTCTGGAGGAAGAGTGGAGAGGCACAGAATCCAAGCAGCCAACATGCCTGGCCTGAACCCCATATGGAATCTATGGTATATTTTCAAGAGAAGGATGAGAAACAGGCGATCCAACAATACAGACGAGCTGAAGGCTCAATAGTGCCTCAGCAGAGCCACAGGCTGATCGCTTCCATGCCATTCCTCACTGATGCTGGAGTTTGTGCTAAAGGAGCCCCGACCAAGTATTGAGTGCATAAATTAACATACTTTAAAGAACTTTTCTGTTTTGCAAATAATTTTTTTGATTGATCTTAGGAAATATTCTAATATTTTGAGATACTGATTTTTGACTTTCATGAGCTGTAATCATCCAAATTAAAACAAAAAAACGTTTGAAGTGTTTTACTTCACATGTAATGAATCTATAATATATGAAAGTTTCACTCTTTGAAATAAGTTACAAGAAAAAATGAACTTTTTCAGCATATTCTAATTTTCTGAGATGCACCTGTAATGACATAACTGGGTAAGCAAATGATGACAGTCTTTTCATTTTTGGGCTAACTATCCCTTAAGGATATGTTTGCTACTATACCACAAGTTTCCCGTTTTCAGTAAGGAGGCTTCCCAGAGGTTTAGAATGCTTAACGCTCTGTAAATAATCATTTGACTGCAATCTCTTCAAAATAATAGAAAATAAAGGGCTTTTTGTACTACAGATGATCATACATAGTTGGATACCATAAGAAACATCAGTCAGAAACGTATTAGTCTAGTGTGATTGCATTTCCAGTGGGGCACAATGAGCTGACAGAGGCAATGAGCATTTTAGTTGATGTATTTGGTGTTTGTAGTGTAGTAGCCTGCAAGTAGTTAACACTGCTATTTCTTCTCCCAGCATCCACTTTATAAAGCTCAAGAATGTCTCTCTAATTCCTCAGTCTTTTATGTTAAGCCACACAGTAAATAGCGTTTTTTATTACTTGAAAAAGTCAGGACTGAAATCTGTTTTAACTGGGTTCACATACAAAAAAATCAAACATATATTGTTGCATGTGATATTATTGCATTGAATGATGGCTTCATAGCAATGCTCTTTTGACCTCAGGTGTGCAATGACGCCACCTCAAAAAATTCTGTGCAACCACAGGTGTAAGAGCGAGAGCAAAGGAATGCACAACGTGTAGATGAAGGAAGGGAGAGGCTGCAGTAGACAATCTGGCAATTCAGACTCAAATGTGGTTCAGTCAGGATTATAAATGCTATAATTACCCTTCCATAAACCACATAATGATGACGTTGTTCCTTTAATTAATGCAAACAACACAGAGAGAGAGTTAAATATATATCATTCCACAGATTTATATTAATATTCACAGTAATCAATAATGTGGCCCTATTGTATTTATTGTGTAGTATACCATATCCAGTGTATGCTACTTCAAATTTTTTTCGCCATAAGAAATTACTGTTGTAAAAGCCTTTTTTAAAGGGACCAAGTCATTTAGTTTAATTAATGGCACAATAAAAAGGATCATGTCATTGGCAAGACAAGTCCACTCAGCTGAAAATAAAGAACACAAAAGTCCCACATGTGCATATGTGGGAGGTTTGATTGTTTAGATGAGTGTTTAGTCTGTTTGTCTGTGTATTTGTGTGTGTTCTAGATAGACATGTCTTTTGGGATGCTTTAAGGTTTTGTGGAGGTCTGGGTATTTTGAAAGTGATTAAAAAAAAAAAATCATGTTGTGGCATTTTGAGATTTGAAATGAGACCAAGTTTAATTGCCAACTAAAAATCGTCACCACAATGAAGAAAATACAGGTAAAATAGTTCTTTATCCTAGACAGTAGGAAACACTGGAAAAATAAACCAATGCATACTCTGTTATGCTTTTCTGACTCAGGTCTTTGAAGGTTTAATGATGTCCATGTGTGTGTTTTATGTGCGTCTCTGTTTGTCTGTGAGTTTTTAACCTTGTTTTTTAGTTGAGTGCAAACCAGAGTGGCTCCAAATGTGGACCACGATTTCCTCTCGTTACAAAATCAAAAACAGACCCGGCTGCTGGAATTATATTTAAAAAATAGCATCTTTGATAGGACAAATAGTGACACTCAGGATATGCAACGAACATTCATGTTTGGACCACTTCCGTTGAAAAGGAACCACACGATCCCACATATTTTCCCTCAGGAAAAATAACAAACAAAAAAGTACTCAAAGTGCAAGACAATATCTGTAATGTGTGAGCAGATCTGCTGAATGAGCATGTGCTCTGCGTTTCAGAACCAGTGCGAGCAGGAGCGAGTGTATAAGTGTGCACATGCTTTAACTCTGTTATGGCTCTGAATCATACAATAGCATATTGTTTTGAGCAATAACAGTCTGTAACCTCTGTAATCATAATAGCAATATAATGTTCTTCTAAACAAATGTTCTCTCTTGAAAAATGCATTCTTCATTGTGTTGTTAAAAATGGCTTATTAAAGAGCTGCTTTTCAAACTTGCACAAGCTCATCTTCCTCTGAGTCTTTGTGGTGGTGATGCAAGCCCCACCTTGCTTCTCTTAGTTTTTTTGTCTTTGAGCTTCTGCCAGATGTTCATGGTATCTGGGCACTCAGTTCACCTGGAGGAGGAACATTATGTTGCTGCTATTTAAGCTGAAAGCAGTGTAGACTGCTAACTGAATAATCGATTTTTGGTTTAGATGACCATTTTTACACATTTTTCTCTTTTGTGTGTCATTATGTGTAGTATTTAAAAATGGGGTGTTTGCTGCAATGGACTCTGCTGCTTGCTGTGTTGCTGTGTCTCCCATCATGGTCTACAGCTCAAGGTAAAGATTCATGTACTATTTCAGGAAGTATATAGTGGAGCTATATTAATTTTATCTGCATTATGTGCAGGTCTCATTTAGCATATTTAATATTGCAGTATCAGTTCACTGAATTTTCCCTCTTTGATGAAAATGAAAACATCTGTAAACTTGTTTGAGGCATGTAAGAAAGTCACAAAGTCATAGTCTTTAATATCACAATCTTTAATATCATATCAATAAAATTATAATTATGCACCAAAAGCGAAAAGAAAAGACGTTTACTCATGCATATTTTGATGTAAAAAAAAGATTTTCTTATTATAAATGTTTAGAATATTGTACCTCAGATTTGTGAAATGTTCACCTGTTTGGGAAGTGTTCGTCATGTTCTGAAAAAAAAGAGTAGTTTCACTCAAGAGAAGAAATCTGCCTTTAAAATTGAAAGAATTAAAGATTTGACATTTATTGTGATGATTATGGATGTCAACGGATATGAAAAATGTTATCATGATAATGGTTTTGACCATATTGCTCAGCCCCAGTCAACATTATAATGGTACTATATGGAAAAAAGGTTTATTAATCATGTCAAAATTTGATAAATAAATAAGTCTGTTTAAAATAACATTCAAAATAACGTGTTATTAGTTAAATGTTTTTAGTAATAGATTTTATTTTCATTTTTTTGCATGAACACACATAGATCAGCGCATTGTTATTGTTATTTTTATTATTGTTATTAAGTCATATTTTAACATTATTATTTAATCATAACTGATACTGATGAGCTGTTGATTTATTTTCATGTTATGGCCAATAACTGAAAAAATGGCTGATATTAAAAATGTATACTATTTAAAAAACTTCAATAAAATTAAAACACACACAAAACAATCAATTGTCAGCATTGTAACAGTACAGTATGAAAGAAAATGTTTAATTATTTCAAAATTTGCTAAAGAAAAAGTCTGTTTGAATGAAAAACAAAGTAAAATTCAAAATAACAATTATTAATTAATTTTTTTTAATATTAGCCCACTTTTCACTTATTTGTAATTATTTTAACTAATTATTGTAACTATTATAATTATATTTGATACAGTTTTATTCATTAACACACATCTAGATTGGCATACAGTACAGTATGTAATAACAATCAATGCAAATAAATTCAATACAGGTAAACACAGACACACACACACACACACACTAATATCTGTTGATATCCAGTATGGGCCCAGTATATTGTGCAACCCTAATTTTAAATTCTGCACATTCAGTACTCTGTACATAGTACTCACATACTAGACAGTTCTCATTATGGGTACTTCCCATCATGCCCTGTCAAAATGCAGTGACTCATTGATCAAATCAAACACAGCAGGTGAATTAGTTTACTACCTTAAGGGCATTCATTCATGTAGCTGGTGAGTCACACACAGCCACAGATCTGATGACTGGCTGTAATACTAAAGTGTGTGAAGGATAGATGGGACACCAGCCGCTGAATAAATGGGCCCAGATGCTTTGTTTCTTTGAAATGGCTTTGCAGACTGGGTGGTGATGGTCATTTCCTGTGTGTCTTCTCACCCTGATCCTCCCCTAATCCTTTACTGAATACATGAATTGAATAGACCACAGATGTGAATGCTTATGGAAAAACTGAAGTTCAAGTTCACAGTTGTATTTGTAGTGTACACAATGGTACATAGTGAAATGTTTTGTCTAGCCATTATGACAGTGCATTTTAAATACAAAGAATAAAATGCTTATGTGCAAAATAAAAAGAGTTAAAATTTAGGCAAATAAGAATATGCATTTAGAAGAAAATAAACAGTATAAGCACTGTATGTTTTTCCTATATGCATATTTATTACTGTTAGTGACTGTGCTTGACCCATTTTTGTTAACACTAATCTAATTTTGGCTGCACTGATGAAAGCATTTTTTTATTTGTATTAATGAAAACCCACATATCCAGACTTCCACTCTAAATATTTGTAAATATATCTCTTTTACAGTGGAAAGATCACAGTTGTGCATATTTATGTAAGTCGTTGTGTCAGTATTAACTGTTATTTTTTCTGTTGACAGGCCAGTGCAATAATGTTGTTGCAGCAGACATTGTGTTCCTAGTAGATGGATCATCCAGTATTGGCCGGGCCAACTTTGTGTTGGTCAAGAATTTCATGGCAGGAATTGTCAAACCCTTTGCCAGAGTGATAGGACCCAGTGGCATCCGTTTTGGAACCGTACAGTACAGCGATACTGCCAGGTCTGTGAAACTCTGTGTGCTTGTATACTTGATGTGTTGTGTACTTAAGCACCGCTTGCATGCCTGATACCTATATAGAAAGCGGCTTGGGGGCATTGCCAAGATGGCTGCTGAGTGAACAGACATGCCTTGAGGGGACTTTTTACATTTTATTTATATTTTCACTTCATATTATATGCCAGTAATACATACTGTGTATTATGGTAATTCAAACGTACTTGTTTTTCTGATTTGAATAAAGTGAATAAGGTTAATTCATACTATTTAATTTGCCAAACTTGTCCAAGCTGAACACATTTTGACATGAATTGAGTCTAATTCATCTTGCTCATCATGGTAATGTGTAAACTCTTATGATTAAACAATAGTAGATGAGTATGTAGTGTTGTTGATATTGTTGTGTTGTAGTTTTTTAATTTCTTTTTGCAACAGCTTTGCAAAGGAGGAGTTAACAGTTAACTGCACCAAGTTCTTTGAGTATATTGAATATGTTATAGTAAACAGTGTCTTTGTGGTTGATGAGGGGGCTGCACTGTATTATAATTGTTATGTACAGTAAAAGTTCATGGATGTGTGTGTTGGAACATTTGTTGATTATAGTTGTGTGAATTTTATGATACTCAGGGTGGAGTTTACATTTACTACATACCTGAATGGAACTGAGCTCATAACTGCCATAGAGAATATCAACTATAAAGGTGGAAACACGCGGACTGGGGCTGGCCTCAAATACATTGCAGACAACTTCTTCAGCCCTTCCTCTATCAGAGATGTACCCAAGGTGAGCTGGAGGGTATGACACACATGTTTGACTTGCCATATCTGTGGTATGTTGGCATGGACCACAAATGTGTAAATTACTTTGTTTAGCTTTGAGTTTCCAACACAATATCTTGGTTAGTATTTGTACACGGTGTACACTACAGTTCAAAACGTTTTGAACTGATCATTAAATTAAATTGATCAAATATGACAGTAAAAAAAAAAAAAAGCTGTTCTTTTGATCTATCTATTTATCGAAGAATTCAGATTAAACGGTTTCACAGTTTCCACAAAAATATTAGGCAGCAGAACGGGTTTTAAAATTGATATTAATAAGAAATGTTTCTTGAGTACCAAATTATTTTTGAAGGATCATGTGACACTGAAGACTGGAGTAATGACTGCTGAAGAGTATTCACAGGAATAAATTACATTTCAAAATAATATATGATAATATAAATTTTGCTTGTGAGTTTTTGTTTACAAGATTCATTCTGTGTATATTAAAAACTCAAGTATAGCATACTTAAATTTTATTTTCTTGACTCATCACTGTCTTTAATTCTTTCTTTTAGATCGCTATTCTCATTACTGATGGTAAATCTCAGGACAGTGTGCAGGAGCCTTCTCAAAAACTACGTAGCCTTGGAGTCAAAATATTTGCAGTGGGTAAGGAGTGATATGTAGCGTATTTAGCCACCATTTTAATTTTTTTCTGCAAACCTTAGTGCATCTTTGGGCTGTGGATTAAGTATGGACTAAAGATTAAAAATATATTTAGTTTGCTCTTATTTTATAGTTGTTTCTTTCTCTCTTGTCATTTCTCAGGTATAAAGAGTGCAGACCCAGCTGAGCTGAACCTCATTGCCTCTCCTCCTCAAAGTGAATTCACCTCTCAGATTGGGAATTTCAAAGCTCTCAGCTCTTTGCTGCCCCTAGTGTCTCGACGTGTGTGTACAACAACTGGAGGCTCTTACTCAAGTGATGGTATGCCTGTCATGCAGTCGACACAATGCAATTAAATTCAAGATTATAATTTTCTAAATTCTATTTTTTAATTTAGAATATATTTTAAAATATTTTAATTGATCCTGCTATATTAAAATCATTGATTTGTGTAACTCTTTCACCATCAGAGGCCTACAGTGGTCCATCAGACTTGCAGTTTTCAGGTGAGACCACCAATTCACTGAGATTTCGATGGACGTCTGCAGGAGGGCCTGTAAGTGGCTATGTGGTCCAGTACAGGCCCCTGTCTGGCCTGGGGCAGCCAATCACAGCAGAGCTTCGACAGGTGAGAAGAATGCTTATCAAAAGAATGCTTTTTTGCAGACTAAACATCTGTAAATGTAAAATTATTTAACTGATAAAACCTGAGGAAGACTCAAAAACATTATCTTCTGTTCTGAATTTAATTTCTTTGCTCTAGCTTGTTTTCTTAATCTAGATTTATTGTTTGCTTTGTGACAAATAGCTTATGTTTCTGATTAGTGAGTTGCTTTGGAGTAAATCATCTGCTAAATTAGTTAAATGTAAACTTTTGCTTCAGTTTGTTATGAATATTGGCAAAATTTGAGACAGATGAGAGAGATTATCTTATCTGAAGTACTTTGATGAAGAAGGAGACTATTTCTCAGCAAGTGTTTGTTCATTTAACTCTATTAATCAATTATTTTTGTATTGAAATATGTTTGTACATTTTAAGAGTTACTGAATTTTTTTTCACACCAGCGTTAATTTAGTACTACTTATTTATTATCATCATGGTATTTATTAATGTGCTAATTATATGTTTTGTGTTTTTATTTGTTTGTTTTTTTAAACATATTTTTATATAGCTTTAGTATTTTTATTCCAGTTGAAGTTTTAGTAATTTTTAGTACTTCACCTCAATGTAGTTAGTTTTGCTACATTTTTAAGTTTTTATTTAATATTTATTTATTTTTTATTTCAACTTTATTTCAGTTACTCAAAATTGTTTTCAGAGTTTTAGATTTAGTTTATAATAACAATAACAACAACAGTGGATCACACAATGTGTAGCTTATTGGTCTCCACTGAAAAGTCTTTTTACCTGCAGGAGACAATACCAAGCAACCAGCAGAGCTACACTGCACGAGAGCTGCGTTCAGGCACAGACTACCTGATCACTGTTATTGCTCAGTACCCAAACAGCTTGGGAGAGTCAGTGTCTGGCAAGGCCCGAACAAGTGAGAACTGAACACAACAGAAATATGTCATCTAAATCAGCATCTCTTAAAAAACTCTCACTCTCTCTTAACCCAAACCACCCTCTAGAGCCTCTCCAAGGTGTGACTGCACTGCGACTGATCCAGGCTGGGGTTTTTACTCTGGCTTTGGGCTGGGACACTCCAGCTGACCAAGTACAGGGTTACAGAATCACCTATGGACCTACAGGTGAGACTGACATGCTTCCATATGGATAATAATCCATATTTCTATTGCATTTTTCAGTAATGTTTTTACTCTTTGAACAGTCAATACCATAATTGTAGTGTGAGTCAGTGAAAGAGATTCGGGAGGATAAATATGTAAGAGATAAAGAAGAAAAGGATGACTGGGCCAAGCAGTAGTTCTATTATTTTTCTAAAGAAGATGCGAGCGGTGTTTGTCCAGTATGTTCAAAATTTAACGCCGCAATGCTGAGTGGTTGCTAAAGTGAAATTTCTACATCTGATCATTCAGAGAAGTAATAGCACATACATATGTCTCCTCAAAAAGCCACATGATTGGACATTCATTTCTATGGCACAAACAGTCCACTGTAAAACAGTAGTTGAGGAATTTGAACAAACCCTTAAGTCTAAGTGTGAGCAATAGTAATAGTGATTATGGCCTTAGCAAGCACCTCTAACTAATGATTTTAGCAGTTTGATAAAAGGAAGATGGGGAAAAGAAGGGGGTGGGAGAGTGTGTTTTGGTTTCCCCAAGGTATTTTTATCAATTGCTTAAAGGAGTGCCAGTTTGCATTACCTGGTTGGTATCCAGGTGTGAGCTGGCAGAGAACAGATCTGTCAGATTAGGTGTGGTCCTATGTTTAATCAGGTTAGTTTTTAAAGCTAGAGGAAGGTGTTTCAACCTGCCTGTCTTAGCCCAATGTTGCATGCAGATGAATAGATACTGAAACTGTGATTTAAAATTATACTATGTCATTAACTGACTCATATATTGATGATATGCTGTGTTTGGTTGGCCAGCTGGTATGAGTTGCTATGAGCTGCTAACACTATAACAAACACCCAAATGTTTTCAATGCTAGGAACCACTTAAAGAGGTTTTATGAATCTGAATATGTACCTAAACGTTTTGAAATGAAACATGAGACAAAATCTATTTCTTGCTTATGAAAAGCTATAAAAAGGTACACAAATAAAAATATATTGCATTAATGTGAGTAAGAGCATTGTAATGTATCTACAAACCATTTATATTGAGACATTGATTGTGTTAGTCAGAAGAGAGAAAGATGTCACATTTGCTGTTACTCTGTCACGGAGCTGCTCTCTGTTCCCCGGATTCTGCTTGTTTAACACACTTTGTATAAAGACATGAATACATACTTGGTTTTAAAATCTCTTTATTTACACCCGACTAAACACTTGTGTCTCAGACTGGCCAAATAAGAACCTCAACAAACTGTTGACTTTCAACTGAATTGGCATACATGGTGGCGGCTAGTGATGGATGCTTTCAAAATACTGTTTTGAGAGCTTTGAATCCTTTGTTTCAAACAATTTGTTTCAGACCAGTGATTTTGAGCATGTATAAAACTGCTAAAGTCATGTGATTTCAGTCAACTGAAACATAAACTGAATGTAAATTGCATTCAAATGTTGCAGTCAGAGGTAGTATTATTAGTTGTGGTATTTGTGTAATGCTGCTACTTATTTTCTTTTATTTATCATGTTATGCAACTTCTGAAAAATAGGGATACCCATGTGTATAAATTCTCAGCCAGTTAGTCTGGGACTGCTGAGTGGAGTAGCTGTTGATATCCATTGTTTTTGTTTATTATTATAAATATTGAAGTTGGGTTTCTTCTCTTTTTCTTATTTTAAACTCTTTTTTTGTTTATGTTTTTGCACAAGGGGGCACATGTCTTGGGACAGAACAAAATGTAATTTAATCCTTCATTTTTTTGATGATTTTTAAACTGTTGAGTTGATCCTCCATCAGTATTAAAAACACTTCTGCGGCAGTGTTACCTTTTTCTTGTAATTTAATGTCAAGGTAATTTAATACAAAATATAAATGTACATTCAATAAAAAAATTTAATGTTAAAATATAAAAAAATTATAAATAAATCACAGTCTGTGAAAATGGTCCATTGAATTAATGATGCATTGACGTTGAGCTTGTAGCTTAGTAAGTGAGTCATGACCTACATGTAAATAAGTAGCCATGCTGATGAATGAGTTCAGTGAGTTCATTCAGTAAAGGATTTGTCAGACTTATACTGATTTAAACTGGATATTCCTGAGTTTCAATTTTATAAAACATGTATTTTTCTTATTTCTGATGTTACATAAATGCACCAGCATGCTCACACTTTGCACATCCAACTTACAGTATTTCCACTCTGCAAGCCATAGTTGAAAATATTGTTTTTCTGCATGGCATAATTAATAACTTATGCTAATCGATTTTCCGGATTGATTTATTAACAGGTCAGCCTGCTGCACAGCTGCAGGAACAGTCTGTGGGGGCAGAGTCTACTTCTCTGACTTTGGTCGGTCTTAAGTCAGACACAGAATATGTGATCAACTTGTACCCACTGTATCCCCGTAACAGTGCCTCACCAGCTACCCTGACTGCTCGCACATGTAAGTCCTCAAATACTACCGTTCAAAAGTTTGGGGTCAGGAAGAAGAAATTAATACATTTATTCACCAAAGATGCATTAAATTGATCAAAAGTGACAGACATTCATAATGCTAAAAAACATATTTCAAGTAAATGCTGTTGTTTCCACAAAATATATTTATTGACACTAATCATGTGACACTGAGGACTGGAGTAATTGCTGCTGAAAATTCAGCTTGAATTTAGAAATAATATTTCACAATGTTACTGTATTTTAGATCAAATAAATGGTGATTATTAGAGACTACTTTCAAAAATATTAAATCTTACCAACCCTATACTTTTGAAAGGTAGTGTATATGAAAACAAACAGACACAATCTCACACTTTTCTCCTCTTGCTTCACTAAAGTGTTCATGCTAATATATCAAGCTCTGTCTGTGTATGCACCTGCATTTGCAGTGCGTTTAGAGGGAGTGCAGCAGCTTTCCGTTGACACTATCTCAAGCAACAGTGTTCGAGTCCGCTGGACAGAAGTGGCGGGGGCCAGGGGATATAGAGTTGTTTGGGGCCCTTTCACAGGTCAGCACATTTTTGAAGAGGTTTTGTTTAATAAAATGCTTCCTACAAGGTAATAAAGTGATGAATCATCCAATGATGTCTATGAGTGCTTTAGGTCAGGTATGATTTCACATTGGGTTTTTATCAGATTCCTGTTTTCTGCAGTCTTTTTGTATATGTCTCTTTCAGGAAGTGATGTGGAGACCGTAGAACTGGGAGGTGATAGTGAATCTCACACTCTGGGAAATCTGAGACCAGACACAGAGTACATTGTTACAGTCATCGCTCTGTACAATGGAGAAGCTGAAGGACCAGCAGCCACTGCACGTTTTAAGATAGGTATACAGATATATATGCAGACACATCTACAGTAAATGGTACATCAGGACAGAGAAAATTTTAACATTTTTTTAAAAGGGATGCACTGATTTGGAAATGATTTCTGCAAGAAATAGTTTTTAGGCAATATTTCTAAAATAAACCACTAAATAAAATAAATAATCTAAATACTCTTCTTCTCTTTCAGATGCCCAACTAGTAGAGCATTCATTTGGAGAATTGTTTATTTAGTAGACCGTGCGCAGATGGTCTTTACTTAAGAAGAGTGCAGAGAGAAAATTTAAGACAGCATAAGAGGAAACAAGATGTGTCTTTTTTCCATCTTGCGCACATTTATCATACACAGACAGTGAGGTGTTTGCTTTCAATTTTGCCATTGACTCACTGTCTGCTAGATCAGAACAGAAGAACTGTTTTTGTCTTATGACTCACAGACTGCTGCAGTCGAACGCGTGAGGGTGTCTGTATATGCGCATACATGTTAGAGCGAGAGACTAAGAGAAAGGAGGCAGAAACTCAGAAAAATATAACAGGACATAAAGTTCAGAAAGATGGCAGTCATTGTTTTAATATTTTACGTTACAGGAGGGGAGATAAAGCTAAAAGATGTTTAATGCATTTGGCTTTCAGAGCGCTCAGAGCAACAGGTCCTGAGAGCCACGACTACGGGACCCACCAGCATCAGATTAAACTGGAACCTCATACAGGCCGCCAGAGGCTACCGACTGGAATGGAAAGCCGGAGAGAGTATGAAAATGTTCCTAAAGCACACAAACACATCGTAAAAATTGCCAGGATTGTAAAAATGGAACAGTGAATTCTTACAATACAACGCTGCATTCAGATTATTTTCTGCCATAACAGCAGTTGCAATGTTACATGGAAAAAAAATATCAGATTAGCCTGAACAGTTAAGGGGGTGTTTGCGATACAATTTTATCTAATATGAATAATCTGCAAACATAAAATTAATTTTACATGAATAATGAACTGAAACATAAACTTTGTAGACTACAAAACAAAATTAAAAGTGACTACGGCAACAAGAAAAAGTAAACTAGCAAACTATGTACAGTATGACTGTAGAACAATTGTTGTATAATACTTTTTTTATGATCTTTATGTGATCCTGCTGACCGTAGGAGGCAGAGTTCAGAAGCAAGAGTTCCCAAAAAGCACCACCAACTATGAGCTCAGAAGTCTACAGCCAAACACAGAGTACATCATAACTCTATACACACTCTACGAGGGGCGAGAAGAAGCTACTTTCTTTTCAACCAAACCAACAGGTCAGAAAAGTTATTTGATGGATTACAATATGATAGTGTTTTAAAGACCAATATTGCAGTTAAAAAGACACTGGGAAGACAAGTAGTGAAAGATTTTAATTTTAATGCAGCTTTTTCATTTCATTACTCAAGGTATTATTATAGTATTTTTTAAAATTGGCAATTGGACAATTTCTGGGTGGTTTTTATAGTCCCAAAGTAGTGCTTGAGCTGCATTAAAAAAGTTTGTGAAAACCTGAAGGTCAATGTTTTTATTCTGTCTTGCATACCTTTCATGTAATATGTTGACGCATGAGTTGTGTTTAGCAGAGCAGCAAGTTGGTCCTGTCACGAACCTGAGGGTGGTGGATTCACTCGGAAACACTATTCGATTAGGATGGACAGGAGTCTCTGGGGCAACACAATACAGCATCCTCATTCTTAATACAGAATGTGAGAATATTATTTTCTTTAAATATAAATACAGTATGACAGTATATCATTAAAGTGTTGTTTTGGGATATATGTGGCCCTGGTCCACAAAACCAGTCATAAGGATCAGTTTTTTTAAATTGAATAAATGAATAAATAAGCTTTCTATTGATGTATGGTTTGTTAGGATAGGATAATATTTGGCCGAGAAACAACTATTTGAATATCTGGAGTCTGAGGGTGCAAAAAATCTAAATACTGAGAAAATCGCCTTTAAAGTTGTCCAAATTAAGTTCTTAGCAATTCATATTACTAATCAAAAAAAGTTTTGATATATGTATGGTAGGAAATGTATAAAATATCTTCATGGAACATGATCTTTACTTAATATCCTAATGATTTTTGGCATTAAAAAAATTAATAATTTTGCCCCGTATTGTTGGCTATTGATACAAATATACCTGTGCTACTTATGACTGGTTTTGTGGTCCAGGGTCACATATATACATTCATGTGATTTTCATTCATAAGATGTCCCGCTATAATGAATGTTTGAATTGGTTTGCCCATCTTTTACAGCAAATGCAGAGGTGAACAGAAGAGTTCCTGGGAATCAGACCACCTTTGACTTACGGGATCTTGAAGATGGTGTGCGCTATGCTGTCAGTGTAAATGCACTAATTGGATCCAATGAGGGGGAACCAGGAACAGTGTACATTGTAACAGGTGTGTGCATGCATACTTTTTCTGATGTGCAAGTGAGGTTGTGTTTTTAAATTGTCAGTTATATCAGGTGCCTGAATGTTAAACAGAACCGCCACTGAAGGTGACCAACTTGCGGATAGTTGGGAGCAACAGTCGACGAGTCAGGATTGCATGGACTGGTGTTTCTGGGGCAACAGGCTACCGAGTTACCTGGAGACAAAGCAATGGTATGTAGATGTGTTTATGCAATGATTTGGGTTTCCTTTCTTTTTTTAATTGATATCACAAAACTTACGTTGGTTTTAATCTGTCAGCTGCTCACTCTTTCTGTTTTAGCTGCAGAGCAATCCCGTGTCCTAGGGGGCGATGTCACTACCTACACTATAGACGGGCTGCAGCCAGATGATTCTGTTGTTGTGGGTGTTGCCCCAGTGATTAATGGGCGACCTGGAGAAGTGGTCTCTGTGTCTACAAGAACCAGTGGTTCTACTGGAATTGTTACAGGGCTAAGAGTCGTTGAAGTAACATCTGCAAGGATAGTAATAAACTGGACTCCTGTGACTAGAGCAACAGGCTATAAAATAATCTGGCGGCGAAGTGATGGTATGGACAACATTACCTTGAGTGCAATAAATTTATGCTAATATGGACATGGACATTTTTTTTTTTCTTTTTACATTGTAGGAGTGGAAGACTCTGGGATTGTACCTGCTGATGTGGCTTCCTATGCCATTGATAGACTCCAGGAAGGTGCAGCCTACCAAATATTAGTCTCAGCTCTTTTTAATTCACGGGAAGGACCTTCTGCCACTGTGCCTGCAAGGACAGGTAGTTGTTGTCTTTTTGCATTTTGATATATTCAGTTAACCATATGCATGGACCTTTAAATGCAATTAATTTTTTTTTGTGATATTACAGTGTTTATTATAAAGTAATTATCTGTGAATTTTTTTTAATTCCTCATCAAAAACATTAACTTCCCCTCCGCCTTACAATGACATTACTTCACAGATGATTTGCACTGGCATAAGAGCTGGACCCACCCCTCTAGCAAACTATCAATCACATGAGATCGCAGCAATTAGCAAATGAGAATGATCCTACTATAATCAATATACGATGGACAAAATCAACTCCCACCATACTTTGTTTTTCTTTCAAGAAGGTGTTTTGCTTGGATGTATGTCCCTAGATAAAAATAAATATACTGAAATGTATTTGAAATGCATTTATTTTATGCTAAGTATACTACATATACTACATTTACATATTTATGCACTTAATAAAAATACCCTGGATTTGTACTTTTGGTATACTAAACTGGTATACTATAAAGCCTTCTAAATTGGAACAACTGATTTTGTACTTAAAGCACTTTAATAGCGGAAGTAGTGCTGAAGTCCAACCAAAGATTCACAGAAGTATATTTGATTGTGCTAAAGTGGAACTATTGCAAGTATGCTTTAGGTACACTTTAAATATCTTGCATTTAAAGACCGATATTATTCAAAGATCATACAATCCTCACGAATAGTGGCATTAAAACACATTTTAGGCTAATATTAAGAAATATGCATTGTGAACAAGTAGTACTCCAAAGGAAGATGAATTATAATTTTGCATCAGTAAGTCTCAAGCGATATGTCAGTAAATATTTTTACTATTTTGAACTATACTTAGTATGAAATAAATGTATTTTAAATATATTACTTTTTACTAGGGGTCACTACAAGGAAGAAAAGAAGATTGCAATTTCAGTTTCATGCTGACTTTAAAGATTAGTCATTTCTGAGCTTTCAGCAGTAAGCACGGTTTAATCTCAATGTATTCTTTTAGCCTGAATGGCTGACTCTATCCTGATTCTATGCTTTAGATCAGGCCATAGTGGGTCGCGTCACTAATTTACAGGTGGTGGAGGCCCAAGGGGAGGTTGTTCGAGTGAGCTGGGTTGGAGTTCAAAATGCGACTTCATACAGAGTACTCTGGAAAAGGACTGACGGTGAGATCGTAGTGATTTTATAGTAAATCCTCATGTAGCTGAATGTAAGTGCCATATCCTATAAAAATACTGATATCTCAATTTTATTATTTGTCTTATTGAGAATCTAAAAATGCAAAGGTTTGTGACCTCCAGGGGCCACAGCTCATAAATTATGTATATGATAGAAAACAAAGCCTCAGCCATCATATAAAAATAAAACCATGAGTCCGATTGTAGGTGGAGAGGAGCGGAGTCAGCTGGTTGGTGGTAACGTGACCTCAGTGGATCTGAGGCAGTTGGATGAAGGGGCACAATATGAAGTGAAGGTTCTGGCTCTAGTTCGGAACAGAGAAGGCCCACCTGTCTCCGTCAGAGTCACTACGGGTGAGTCTTGTTTGTCTGTGATGTTTGTTTGTTTCTCGGTTTCAAGTCATATTTACTTATATGGAGAAGTCATTAATCTGTCATTAATGTTCTCTAGGGTTGGGTTTACAATATCGATTTCTCATTTTATTTAGATACATTTCTAGTCAACAGAATGAATATTTACACAGTGCACACAATATAGACATGAACACATATTATTGTTTGTGTGTTATTTGATTATATTTTATTTTGGCTTGGCTGAAGATCAGATCAAATATACCAGAGATGTTTCCTTACAATCATGTATTGATATCACTGTTTGTTGTACAGGGGGCCAGAGAGGGACAAGAGTAGAGGGTTTGCGTCTTTTGGACTCGACCCCAGGGGGGCTCCGTATAACCTGGAGAGCAGTGAGTGGAGCCAGCTCATATCGAATCTACTGGAGGTCCTCACAAGGTAGTTATACAGGCACACATGTACCCACACACACAAACCAGACTCAACTAACTTTATGTTGTTATATGCTTGCTTTGACTAGGTGAACTTGAATCAAGTCGTCTGATTAGTGGCGATGCAACTTCATACACCCTCGATGGACTTCGTCCTGGTCTGAGCTACACTGTAAGATTGTCTGCTGTGGTGGACGGTCAAGAAACTGAAGCTACCACCATCAGAGCAACCACTGGTACACACGCCAGATTGTATCTCACATTTTATCTCTGTCTTTCTCCAGACTCTTTTATTCAGTATTTCTCTTTCTGTTTTTTTAGATGCCCTGCCACCTGTGACTGGTTTGAGTGTGACAGACAGTACTGAGAATTCAGTCCTTTTAGGCTGGTCACCAGTAACAGGAGCCACAGGATATATTTTACGCTGGACAGACGTAGAAGGTGATTAATCTGAAAGTTTAGGAATTGGTAGTGTGTGGTTTAAGGATCAGAAGCACAATTGTGGTTGAATGCACTTATTTAGTGTGTTTTATACTCTCTTTCTTCAGACACAGGAACGGGTCAGTCTGAAACGCTGCCCGGGACAGCCACTTCTTACCGTGTGACAGGTCTACGACTGGGCCGTCGGTACCGTTTCACCCTGCAGACCACCTTCCAAAACCAGGTTGGACCTGAGACCAGCGTGGAGGAACGCACAGGTTATACAGTTTCTGTTTCTTTCTCTTCCAACTATAGACAAATTGAAATACATTTTTTAATATTTGATCTGTCCAAATTAAACAATTTAAATGAACACTTAATTAACTGATTGTTAAAGATAATGGCATAAAACACATGTTAGGACTCCAGATGACCTGTGCATGCAGTCTACTTTTTAAGTATAATTGAAATAAAATATACTATATTATTGGTATTTTAACTAATGAAAGTACTTGTTTTAGTGTTTAATTTATGGCTGTCAAGTGATAACTTTTTATATATAATTAATTACATGATATGCTAAGTAATTAATCACATGTCAATTTTGGCTGAACCCCCCCCCACATAGATAATTATTATTATAATTTTATTTTTTTATGAGAACAGTATTGAATGAATTAATATTAAAATGAAATTATTAGTGCTGGGCAATGATTTATCGTGATTGCATCCAAAAAAAAAATTGGTGTACATAATATATGTGTGTGTACTGTATAATATTTAACATGTATATATGAATACACACACATGCATGTATGTATTTAAGAAAAATATGTTTATGTATTAAATATATGTATATATTATATAAATTATTTGAATATAAATATGTACATGTAAATGCATGTAAATATCTTCAAAATGTATAGAGTATGTGTTTGCCTTTATATATACATAATAAATATAAACAGTACACACATATATTACATAAACAAAAACTTTTATTTTGGATGCGATTAATCATGATTAATTGTTGCCCAGCACTAGAAATTATATTTAAAAAAAATGAATGATATTCTAAATATGAAAATAAAATCGCCAGTAGGTCTTGAGTGAGTCATTCATAAAACCATTGCTAAATATAAAAATCTAAAATTACTAAATATAATGTAGAATCTTTAATTTTCTGTAAAGCTGATTTGCATCGTGAAAAGTATTATACAAATAAACTTTACTGAAATTGTTAAAATGGCTGATTGGTTCAGAAATGGCTCACTAGATTTATTCAAAAACGTTTTATTCAGTATTTATTAGTAATGAAACAATGCTGCGTTGCTCAGAATGGCACAACAGTTCTGCTATGTCTTTGTTTCAAACTATTTTCGTTTGCGAAATTGAGCAAAACCATATTGACCATATCATGGCCAAAATGTGATACAATATTAACTTCTTGTTTATTGAACTATTGTATTAAATTAATATCACATTTGCAATAATGCAGAATGTGGAAAATTTGTTTGTGTGGTTGTGTGGTATTGATAAACAGCATCATATGACAAATTTAAGACAAAAACAATGCTAAACAATTATATTTTTGCCATCATATCTTGAATTTTAGGAACATACTATATAACTGTGTTCTTATAGGCTACATTACAGTCAGTTGTTGTCCTGCTTCATGTTCATCAGCAACTGCATTCAGTCTAATATGGCATACAGATCTGGGCCGGGGTGGGAGATAATAATTTTAAAGTTATATTTTTTCCAAAATTAATCACATCAAATTGACAAATTAAATAGACTGTTTAGCTAAGTTTAAATGCATTTGTGTTTAGCATAAACGTAACAGATTTAAAGTGAAGTGACGTGTGGTGACCCATACTCGGAATTTGTGCTCTGCATTTAACCCATCCAAGTGCACACACACAGCAGTGAACACACACACACCTGGAGCAGTGGGCAGCCATATTGCTGCGGCTCCCGGGGAGCAGTTGGGGGTTCGGTGCCTTGCTCAAGGGTCTCACCTCAGTTGTGGTATTGAAAGTGGAGAGAGCACTGGTTATTCACTCCCCCACCGACAATTCCTGCCGGACCTGAGACTCGAACCTGCAACCTTCGGGTTACAAGTCCAAAACCTTTTGTGTGAATTATTTCATGCAGTACTTTTGACTTTGAAGTTAAGGCAAATTATGGCTTGCAATGTGAGTACAGAGAATAACATACCATTACACTGATCAGTCACAGGGAGATTTTTCTCTCACTACATGCTCTCACTGCTAGCAATTATAGTACTTGATGTCATTTTGTACTTTCACACTATCACTGTGCAATGAATGTAATTTTCATTTATAGAGAAATGTTCCCATAGATGAATTGCACCATCTTTATTTTTAAGTTAAGTGTTCATGTCTGTGAAGCTGATATGAATAAATGTTTGCATAAATTAATAAATGATTTTCAACATTGTTCTACTTACTCTCTGCTGTATTCCTCTCTTAATATGTTTAATAAATCCATGTTTTAGTGTGTGTGGGTGGGCGTTTGGACGTTGTCTTCCTTGTCCCTGCATCTCGTGATCGCTCTGGCCTGGTGGAACCTGTGTTGTCTCTGCTCGCCAGTTCTGCTGGATCCTTTACCTCCATCGGACCCAGAGACTCCCAGGTGCAGTTCTTTTGGTACTATCTTTATGTGGTGTTCCAATTAAAAAATAAAAACATTTTATGGCTCCAAAAAACATTGCCGTGAGAGGGCCCTCTTCTGACAGAGTGCATGAGTCACTGATCTGGTCAGTGTGAATGAAGTGCTTGTAATACCTGTTTACTCCAGATGGGGATGGTGATGTACAGTGAAGATCCAAAAGTGCGCTT
This sequence comes from Barbus barbus, assembly GCF_936440315.1. NCBI lineage: Eukaryota > Metazoa > Chordata > Actinopteri > Cypriniformes > Cyprinidae > Barbus > Barbus barbus. The sequence goes on along the minus strand of NC_136741.1, from coordinate 22,984,994 downwards.
CCTCCTCAATCGTCATAGCAACAGTGAGACCCTTCTGCAGGATATTTTGACCACCCCATTCAATGACAGACCAGGAAATAATATAGGTGTGTTTGTGTTTTTTGTTTTTTTCATTTAATTTTTTTATTTTATTTTGTGTACCATTATATGTACATCAAGCTGACACAAACATGTCCAGGTCATGATTCAACCCAAAATCATTTGAAGGATAAAAATGAGGAATTATGTATTACATAGTGTATATATTGCGTAAAGAAAATGAAGATGATTTCTAGTACCCTTACGGACCTACTTACTGTAGTGCAATAATTTCTTAATATTAAATCCACCCAAAATTAAAAGCGGTACAATAAAATACGTATGGTTTAAATTTACAATTTAATTGGTTACAATTTATACATATATTTAAGCTTTATTTGCAAGCATGTACTGTACATATTTGACATTATTATGTGAATGTGAGTGTGCTGATATTTTCTGCTTTTATGTGTAGGCCAGGCAATGACATACGCACGTCAGTTTTTGCTGAGCGCACCAGCAGGTCGGAGGTATAGTGTTCCCGGGGTGGTTGTTATTATCGCTGACGAGAAGTCAACCGATGATCTTAGCCAGCCCGCTGCTGCTGTTAGAGCCGATGGTAAGCTACACAAAATCAGCCCCAGCTCATTAATGTACACACAAACAGAGCAAACCATCCCGGCTGCTTTGTCCCATGTCCATAAGAGTGAGTTAGCGCTGTAATTACGCTGTCCCTTAGGTGTGACAGTGTTGGCGGTAGGAATTGGACGTGCTGACTCTAGAGAGCTGCGTTCGGCAGTGACGGATGGCAGCACTCAGAATCTGCTCTATGCTCAAGACGCAAATCAGCTCAATGGTCTCCACCCCGACCTGGCAGACCTCCTCTGTGGCCTTGCACGCGGGACTAGTGTCACGGTCAGATAAAATCCATCCGTCTAGCTGTCATAAAAGTAGTGTCATCATTTGTTTTATTATGACGCTTGCTTGGCCTGTCAAACCTTATTGATAGTCTTTATTGATAAGAAGAGAAGACTAGGTGCAGTAAAGACTGACTTTGATTTATTGTTTCCTTTTAGCCAGGGCCTTGTACCATACAGTGTCCACAGGTAAGTGCGTACTGAAAAGACTGACATATACTGTACAGAAACACCAAGATATAATTACATATTTGTGTTTACATTTGTACATCTACATGCACCTCACAAGAGATTGACCTTTGTCTTTGTTGCAGGGTACTAAAGGGGAACCGGGTCAAAAGGTATAATTGTTGTTGCATATAATAACTCCACGTTGGCTTGGAAATTTTTATGCATCTTGTCTTTTGTATGTATATAGGGTGAGAGGGGCAGAGATGGAGTGGATGGAAGAAAAGGCGAGCCTGTAAGTTAATCTGCATGCACATTTAGCTCTGTTGTTCATCTACACTGTGGGATTCATTAATTATTGCTTAAAAATGTTGTCTTTTTATATCTTCAAGTAAATGTCTGTCTGATTGTGTTTGTGTGTGTGTGTGTGTGTGTGTGTGTGTTTTTAAATAGGGTCGTGATGGTTTACCCGGTCGTGAGGGCCCCAGAGGACCGGAGGGGCCACCAGGTCAACCAGGCAGCGGTCTGGGAGTGAGAGGAGAAAAAGGCGAGAGAGTAAGTCGCACTTAAATGTGAATACACACATATGCACACAAGTATTGATATGCTCTCTTCTTCTCCATTTGTTTCCCTTCGTTTTTTTTAGGGTTTCCCAGGATTGGATGGCAGTCCAGGTGTTCCAGGTCGTTCTGGTGCAGTTGGATTACCAGTAAGAATGAAATCATGAGTAATTTTATTAAATGGTACTGCTAAAACAGGTATTTGTGGGTATACTGTATGCACATTAGATTAGATTAGATTAGATTCAACTTTATTGTCATTTATGCAGAGTACAAGTACAGAGCTAATGAAATGCAGTTAGCATCTAACCAGAAGTGCAAGAATATAGTGTTTTATATACATATAAGTGCAGAGTAAATGAAGTAAATGATTTACAGAATGTACAGTGGAATTGCTATATACAGTATTGAGCAGAGTATATACAGAATATAAATAGGAATGCAATGTAGGGATTGTATGTACATTATGAACAGAGCAATGTGGGATTATATATACATATTATGAACAGCAGAAACGTGAGAACAGTGGTAATAAATAAATAAATACAGCTGGATGAGTGTGTGCAAGTATTGATAGAACAATGTATTCTATGCAAAATAACAGTAGTGCAATATTATAGAAATAGTTTACTGGGCTTTGTACAGTAACAACTTTAGACAGTTTATATTGTAATAACTTTGACAATGTGCAGTCTGTGCAAAATATGAATAGTGCAAATGCATGTGTGTAAAGTACTGTGACCAGTGCAGTAATAAGCAGGTGCAGGAGTTAGATTAGTGGTGTGGCGTTCAGAAGTGTCACAGCCTCGGGGAAGAAGCTCTTCCTGAGCCTACTAGTGCGAGAGCGTAGGCACCTGTAACGCCTGCCGGATGGAAGGAGGGTGAAAAGTCCATGGTTAGGGTGAGAGGCATCCTTGATGATGTTTCTTGCCCTGCCCAGACAGCGCTTATGATAAATGTTCTCAATGGAAGTTAACTGGGTGCCGGTGATCCGTTGAGCAGTTTTCACCACCCGCTGGAGTGCTTTGCGGTCAGATGCGGAGCAATTGCTGTACCATACTGAGATGCAGTTCGTGAGTATGCTCTCAATGGTACAGCGGTAGAATTCCACAAGGATCCTGGGATTCAGGTGAACTTTCTTAAGGCTCCTTAAGAAGTAAAGGCGCTGCTGTGCCTTTTTGACCAGAGTGGAGGTGTTATGGGACCAGGTGAGGTCATCAGAGATGTGGATGCCAAGGAACTTGAAACTCGACACACGCTCCACTACAGCTCCGTTGATGTAGATGGGTGTGTGTGCATGACTCCTAGTCCGCCTGAAGTCCACAATGATCTCCTTTGTCTTCTGGGTGTTTAGTTCTAGATTGTTGGAGGCACACCACACAGCCAGGTGCTGCACCTCATCCCTGTAGGCTGATTCATCGTCATCCTTGATCAGACCTACCACCGTGGTGTCATCTGCAAATTTGATTATGGTGTTGGAGCTATAAACAGGAACACAGTCATGGGTGAAGAGGGAGTACAGGAGAGGGCTCAGTACGCAGCCCTGTGGCACGCCGGTGTTCAGGATGATGATGGAGGAGGAGAGGTTATCTAACTTAACAGACTGAGGTCTGTTAGTCAGAAAATCTAGAATCCAATTGCAGATGGGTGTGCTGATTCCAAGCTGGCTGAGCTTGGAGATCAGCTTGGAGGGGATTACAGTATTGAATGCAGAACTGAAATCTATGAACAGCATTCTCACATGTGTGTTTTGACTGTCCAGGTGGGTGAGGGGAGAGTGAAGTGCTGTTGAGATGGCGTCCTCTGTTGACCTATTGTGGCGATAGGCAAATTGGAATGGGTCTAGTGTAGCAGGGAGACAGGATTTTAAGTGGGATGCAACCAGTTTCTCAAAACACTTGGCAATGATGGGGGTGAGTGCAACAGGACGGAAGTCGTTAGGGACCGAGGCAGTGGAGTGTTTCGGTACTGGTACGATGGTGGAGGTTTTGAAGATAGAATATACTTCATCCATATACATAGCATAATAATTAGGTCTGGATGCATGCTAAAAACTCTTAATCTCTTTATTTATCTCTTAATTTAATCCTCTTTAGTGCAGTGCCACTTAAAATATTAAAGCTAAAAATATCTCATGAATTGATTTATAACATGGGTTAATTATCTGATGTTATTTTGTTGTTTTAGGGCATTCAGGGATTACCAGGTGTTACAGGAGACCCTGTGAGTACTCATTAACATACTGTACATGTGTAGACACAAACATACACAAACACCTATTAAATGTTTTGTCTGTTTTGTTTTACAGGGAGAACTAGGCATTTCAGGCCCTCAGGGATTAAAGGGAGAGAAAGGTGAAAGGGTAAGGGTGATATTAAAATTAATCTCTAACTGCTCTACTCTACCCCTAGATTTAGAATTTTATTTATTCAGTTATTTGCAGCAAGAACTTCAATTATTTGGTTCAAGAAATGATTACTAATCATTACTACAGGGGGAATCTGGATCTGCTCTTGGAGGAGGTTTACCGGGCCGTAAAGGAGAGCCAGGAATCCCAGGGATCCCTGTAAGAAACACAAGAAAATCACTCTCACCAGCACAATGACATGAAAGAATCATATACATGCACAGTACATGTACTTCATGTCATAAAGTAAACAACAGGGTTATTGCATTGACCATTTTATGTATTTCTTTACTTTTAGGGCACTCCTGGTCGTCCAGGTGTGGATGGGGTGAAGGGAGAGCCAGGTGCACGAGGTCTGTCTGGACAGGATGGTCGCCCTGGGTTGCCAGGCACTGCTGGACTTTCTATTAAGGTCAAGATCCATTGTCTTTTCTGCTAAAGGTATCTCTGAATGTGCAGTATGTATGCCCCTGTCCCTGGCCCTGTTTGACTGATGGGTAGTTTGCTCTGAACTCGTACCAGTGTGGACTTTGTAAAAGGGCATATTGAGGGCCACGTTGAAGAACACAACACTTATGTATATATGTATTATATATGTATTCATAAGCGCACCTTTTTTTAGGCATTATATGAGGTTAGAAGTAAAAATAAAAATGATCGATCTACAGTAAAACATCTGCACAGCAGTTAAATGAACCAAATATCTATCAGAGTACACAGAGATAATCTCAATGCCATGTTTGTTTTCTTATTTTAACCCAGCTATGAAAAATGTGAACGTGGCATTTTTATCTAGATCAATATTGTTGTGCAATATTATTCATTGTTTTCACTGTTTGAAGTTTCACGTGTGCCTTCAGCCAATCATGTACCTGTCTGTTTTTGTGTTTCATTTAATTTTCCTGCAGGGTGAAAAAGGCAGCTATGGTGAGAGGGTGAGTTGATATAAATTCTTCTTCAAAAGAAGCCAGGGAAGACTTCTCCCAAAAAAAAAAAAGAGAGAGAGAAAATAATTGCTAGTACAACAATAAAACAGAACAAATATGATAAAAGAAGACATCAAACTACTATATTTTAATGAAATCAATTACTTTAGATGTTACCATATGAAGCACATTTTTTGTCTATTTGTCAGCATATGTTAGTAAACATGCAGAAATATTGTATTGCTTGCATGTTGATAGTCCCAAGTGTAAGGTACATGGTCTTTCTATATACCTTTAACCCAGAATCCATGTAATCAGATGGAACATAAATTTACACTGGTAAAAAAGAAGTCCACCACACACCACTGATGTAAATGAAATGATTCTTTTATGCATTTCTAGGGAATTTAAAAGCAATAATCCATTTTTTCTTGATGTGGAGAAGCAAGTACTCTAACATTTCATTAAAACGTCCCATGTTGTTTAAAGATTCAGCAAGGACAAAGTAATCTAATGCACCACGAGAACTCTCTGATGGCTTACTAATACAACATGTAAAGACAATCAGTCACATTTCTTGAACGTAAATGTGTTCTTCTGTCTTTTTCTGATTAACAGGGTCCTCCCGGAGTGGGTAGTGGGGTAGCTGCTAAAGGAGATGCCGGTGAACCTGTGAGTGTTTCCATTTTTCATGACAATGTGGCAGTGTAAATGGACGTTAATGTGTTTCTGTGTGAGTGCTGCTGTAATGTGTTTAGTGTTTAATGTGTTTTTGTTTTGTTTTTTTTAATCACATGCACCGAATGGTATTTGTGTGTATTTTTAGGGAAGTCCTGGACCGCCTGGTCCTCAGGGCCCACGAGGACTGACTGGACAAAGAGGATCCAAAGGAGAATCTGTATGCTTTTTTCTGCCATTATTTTTTTACATTGCTTGTAAGCTTTTTTTGTTTGTTTGTGTTTTGTAAAATGTGTGCATTGCTTGTCCATGAATGTATTTTCTTGACCAGGCCTGTTTGTGTGATTGTGTTGCAGGGTGAGAGTATTGAGGGTAAACCAGGCCCCCAAGGAAACGCCGGAGACCCTGGTGATCGGGTATGAAATGCTTTCACTAATATATTTCATGCTTGCTCTAACATTCCTCCTCATTTTTCTTTCATTCGTGGATTTTTTGTTTCAGGGTCCCCGAGGACCTCCTGGTGAAATTGGAAGTAAGGTAAAGAACAGAAGTCAGTGCATGACTTTATTGTGGCTTGTGTCATCAAGGTACAATGAACACACTTTCTGAATGCATAATCTATGAATCAGTTGATGAAGTTTTGCTGTGTATTGTTTTTTCAGGGTGATCGAGGACAGACTGGACCATCTGGTTCAGATGGAACCAAGGTGACTATTTGTCTATGCATGATTTGAAGCATCTCTGTATAAATGTTTCTAGATTTGTACTATATCCCTCGTGCTATTTAGTGTTCCCCAGGCTTATTTTGAAGCATTTTAAGGTGTGACAAGTTGGTTAAGCAATTTTTAACAATGATTGTACAGAAATGTAGCTATTTAAATGAGTCTGATTTCGTTTTGATATTATCCTTTGTATAATTTTGATGTTTTTTAGGGAGACAGAGGCCTTCCAGGTCCAGCAGGAGACAAGGTGTGCCCTTAAGATACATAAAACATTGATGTATATTCTTATTAGAGAGCTGTGGGTTACTCTGTGCTTGTTTGTGTCTGTTTTTGTTTGTATGCTAGGGAGATAAAGGTTCAGCAGGCCCCTCTGGACCTCAAGGACTGAGGGTGAGTGGCTGCACAAGCCATGTGAAAATGCATGCATCCACGATTGTACATGCATGTTGTAAATTATTTATATGTGCCTTCAGGGATTTCCGGGCAGCAATGGCCTTCTTGGAGAAAAGGTAAGTTAAGATTTCAGCATTATTCTCAGATATCTACTTCATTTTATTTTGTACTTGTACTGTAATTTCATTTATTTATTTATTTGTCTCTGTCTGCTTTAAGGGTGCTGACGGTGAAAAAGGGCAACCAGGAAGCTGTGTAAGACCATATTATTAATGTTTTCAAATTCATATGAACATTTCATTCATTTGTAATGGTCCTCTTGACATTTTTCACTCTTTTTTTAGGACTGTCAAGGTTCATTTGGGAAGAAAGCAGAGCGGGTATGACTTTTGGGAACAATGCAGAGACTCTGTCTATGTCAGATAACAGTATTTCTGTTTTATTCTTATGTTAAGTCCTTTTTTATATTAACATTCAAATGGTACAAACCCAGTCAAATCTGATTTTTACTGTTGAAGTTCCATTCAAAACTTCAACTATTTTAACTCTTCTTTTTCTTCCTTTAGGGTGAAAGGGGCCTCCCAGGTCCTGAGGGCGGTAAAGGTGATAAAGGAGATGCAGGACAAAAAGGGGAAAGGGTGAGTTTTGAATGAAGGTGTTCATCTGGGAAATGTCTGACTGGATATGATAGTGAGGACATTTCAAAATGGAAATTACACTTACTTTCACATTGAGTTTACTTTATCACACATACTTGTGAAATAAAAGCTTTTTATTATTATTATTATTATTATTAATAAATAATTTTAAAGATTAATTTCAAGGTACTTCTGAAATTGTGAAACCGTATGATTGGAACTTTCTAATATATCCCACAGGGTGCCCCTGGAGCAGGAGAGCCTGGCCAATCTGGACCTAAAGGGGACCAGGGTGATCGGGTTAGTTTGTCTTCATACACTATATATTTGCATTTTCAGATGGAAAAGCCAGAGTTTATAAGGCAGTAGAAGTATAAAGGTAAAGCTTCAGAATCAGCTGCTGTTGTATAAGTCATAATATTTAACATACTGCTTATTTATTTAAACAGGGTCTCACTGGATTGTCTGGAAAACCTGGTGCGAAGGTAAAGTAAAAACTGTCTCTCTCACTCCACTGACTCCAGAGCATATGTTCATGCAAATGACTCAGCATAAGCCTGAATAAGTTGTCATACATTGCACCCTTTTTTTTTCTTTATGCGACTCTAGGGCAGTCAAGGTGACCTGGGGGAGAGAGGGGAGGCAGGAAATTCTGGTCCACAGGGGCCCATGGGCCCCAGAGGGAAGGATGTGAGAGTCTGCACCCATATATACATGAACACAGGACTCTACTAAAAGCTGCTTCTAACAACTTCATCTGCAAATAATGCTCATAAACTAACATTTTTGTTAGGCATAAGAGTGTCACCCTTAACATATCAGGTGTTTTGAAAGTTACTGCTCTTTCGACTTTAGCATGATAATTAATCTGCTTTGGTAATGAGATTAATTCAGTGCTTTTTTTTAACATTTATCTCTTTCTTGTTTTTCTTCTAACATCTTTCTTTCTTACTGAAGTAACAAGTAGTTAAGGTAATCCTTGTCTTCAGATTCTGCTCCACACTTGCTTAAAGCTACTGTATTTGTACATCATTCATGAGTAATTAACATAGCTAAGATAACCATTGTGAGGAAGTCTGACCTGTTATTTTGTTTCTGTAGGGACTAAAAGGAGACAAAGGAGAGGATGGCATTCCAGTGAGTTTTTTTTTTTTTCATCATTCCTGTATTTGTGAGTATGTTTGTGTTTTGTATGTGAAGTTGCTCTATTTCTTTTGTCTCTCAGGGAGAATCAGGGTTGGCGGGTAAACCAGGGGAGAGAGGTCTAAGAGTGAGTACTCAGATTTGTTATCTGATGTTGCGAATTTTTTGTACTATTCCAGCTACATCCTAACAGTGGTGTTTTAATATTCCAGGGACTGCCAGGTCAACCAGGTCAAACTGGGCTAAAAGGAGACACGGGTGATCCAGGGGAAGATGGAAGAAATGTAAGTCATATAGCAACCTAAATGTTTTGCCACAGAATTTTTTTAGAATTTAGTTTTTCTTTAAAAAAAACTGAATGAAAGAAACTAGGAAAGAATTAAATGAAATAAAGTTCATACAAAGTACAACATAAAAGCACAAGGAATATGACTGTCAATAGAACAGATATTACAATAGATTAATAGTGAAACAGTGAAACATTTTGTCAGCAAATATAATTTATTTTTACATCATTTATGTGTAGTTGCAATTAAATTATATATGGTTCCTTGTATATAAGGACCTGCAATCCTAAGAGGTCATCATAATGAAATCTAGGCCCATGACCCCAAAACTAATGTTTTATTGGATAATGAATTTATTGGATAAACAACCATATAGTTAAACACCTTAATATACACCTTATAGTTAACACAGTTAAATAAAACAACACTGCATCAACGCTGCAAGGTGTTTAGGACTATTGGTTTAGATTATTGAGTTATTTTTGTCTAGTCATGTGATCAGTGCTTTGCTCTGTGTAGGGTACCCCAGGTCCCAGCGGACCAAGAGGCCCAAAGGGAGAACAGGTGAAATATCAGAAACTTCTCATTCAACACAAATTCACTCATGTTTGGACCGCCACACAAACACCGAAAGTGTCATCTAACTATTTTTATTATGGGTTATTATAGGGAATACAAGGTCCCCCTGGGCCACCTGGTGATGTGGTATGTTTTAAAGTCATTATCGTCTCACTGTACTTTTTTTCTACACCTCCTGTTTATTTAAACAACCTGTTGATTTTGAAATCTTTTGAATTTGTTCGTTCTGTTAGACATCTGGAGAGAAACAACTGAAAGGTGACAGAGGAGAAAAGGTACAGTAAAATGTTCATAGTGTTTAAATTATGTCTGCCATGCATATTTTGGTTTTGCTATTGTGACACTCTTGTTTTAACACCAGGGAGAGGCAGGTGACCCAGGGGAGCATGGGGCTAGAGGTCAAAAGGGTGAACCAGGAGCTTCAGGCCCGCCAGGACTAAGTGTAAGTCCGTATGGTGATCAGACAGTTTGTGTAATTGGTAGTAATGTGATTTGTATCTTAACCTATTTGTTTTTTAGGGTCCTGAGGGGCTGCGTGGGCTACCAGGAGCCAGAGTAAGAACCTCCTACTGCTTTTGTGCCTTTTAGCTATTTAGACATTTCTTTGATCTGTATGTGTATCTGTTTGTGTCTGTCTCTATGGCATCATACACAATGCAAATGCAGTGATATACTTAATCCCATTCAAACACACAGTTATTTAGCACAGTGGCAACCATATTACGCAGGTGAATTCATTCTAAACATTCAAATAACTAATTTCTCATTAAATCTCCACGGTAGTCCCACACCAGAGGGCTTTTTCATAAAAGAGGCTAAGAAAAGCAGGGATTAAAGTCCAAAACCTGACTTGAAATAACCTAACAAATCAATCGGGACTAAAGCGGTTTCATAAACGACAATTTAAGTCCACGCAATCTGACTAATTCGATCCAGGTTCAATGATCCAGGATAATGTGGCGTGCACGATCCAGCATGGCAAACAGTGAATATTTGTGCTGTTTAATGCATTTGAGACATTGCGTTTTCCTCAGTGCATAACTGACATGTCACAGGTATATTTTTCATCTGTAAATGTTAGAAAGTCATGCAAATCCATTTTGCTCTCAGGAGTTGGCGAGGCTTATGTGAGCGAACGAGCGCTGCTGTGCGCGCGCTACACAGACGGAGCAGAATAGAATAATAACGCAAGAATTCAGAATAAAATATACATTCTGCCAAAATATTTGTTGATGGACATTTAATGTGACACGTAGAATTTTAATCCTACATATAAGTGTATTTTTATGATAGCAGTAACTGTAAATCAAATGTAAGGTGGCAAATAGAGCCATGCTAGCTCAAATCAGTTAAATGTGTGTTCCTCTTATCAGTTAAAACGTAGTCTGATTTCTATTATTTATTTTCATTTTTAATTCAGTGATTTTAACTTAGTGTTTTTAATGCTTTAAAGAGCAATTTTAGATTGTAATGTTCTAATAATCATAAAAGCTGTTATAAAACCAGAGAGAAAGGCTGCATTGCTAGAAACTGTTGATTAACTGAATGCACAAGTAACAACTATGTTAAAATGTTTTCATATATCTTAAAAAAAGGTCATTACATTTTTGGCACAATACATTAAATACAGTTGGTTGAAGCCTATTTTTATACTTATTTGATTATTTAAGGTGTATTTTCTGTATACTTTTATTTTTGGACTAATAATAAAGTCAACTAATTGTATGTGAGAGAGAGTCAGTGTTAATATTAATGCGTTCCTATTGGTCCGTGTTAGAGGAGCTCAGCTTAGCCTGACAGTTATCCTGCTCCTGACCAGGTTAGTTTCTCAGCATAAGTTGCCACAGTGACTGAGCTTGAGATATGGTAATTTTGCTTTCAGAAACCAAATCAAGTGAAAATAAGTCAGAATTACTGAAATAAGCCTGGCTTATTGGGTAAACTAGTTTTATGAAACAGCCCCCAGGAGTCATTAGTTTTAATAGCAGATTGTACATCTCATTCTGCTCTCTGTTTTTTCTAGGGTGACCCGGGCGATAGGGGCAGTCCAGGAGACAAGGTAAGAGAGTTTACTGTGGGACATCACGCTCAATTTTTTGGAGACTATTAACATGACCACAAGACATGAAATACAAAACATATTTAGCACAACAAACATTTTTAAAAACGTTGTCAAAAATCAGCTTTGTTTCAGTGACAGATTCTGACAGGAAGTTGTATTAGCTTGAAGATTAAGGAACTGCACTACTTAAAGCAAAGGCTGAAGGATCAGTTTTATATTTGGGTGGTATTCTTTCAGCACCTCACGATTCGATTAAATTTTGATTCAGGAAATCATGATGCGATTACTAAACAATATTCGATGCATAAATTTTTCAGCAGTGCCTTTTAGCTGCAGATCTTTTTGTAAATAAATCATGCATTAGACCTAGAGCCTTTCTGACATATGTGGAAGCTTTGGGTTGCTCAAGCCAAGGCTTCTCTGTTAGAACTGACAGACGTGAACAGGCTGTTGTTCCTCCAGCTCCAGATGGACACATGAAGTATTTTTTTTTAGTGTCATGTTTCTGAAATTTGAGTGTGGCATATTTTTTACAACACTTGTTTAACAGAAAGAAAATAAAAACTGAAAAAAAGCTCAATTAAAATTCTTATTATGATTATTGTTCATTTTTATAATTTGTTCATTGAAAGTATTCTAGGAATAATTTTTTTCCCTAGCCCTAATAGCTGTGATCAGTATCTAGCTTAATCAACGTTGAGCAAAATATCGTAAAAACAGTAATAGTGTGAAATATTTTTACAATTAAAAATAACTGTTTTCTATTTTATTGAATTATAAAATGTAGTTTATACTTGTGATGGCAAAGCAGAATTTACAGCAGCCATTACTCCAGTCTTCAGTGTCACATGATCTATCAGAAATCAATCTAATAGGCTGATTTAGTGCTCAAAAATAATTCTTATTATTATGATCAATGCTGAAAACAGTTGTGCTGCTTCATATTTTTCTTGAAACTGTAATACATTGTTTCAGCATTCTTTGATGAAATAAAAATTCATAAGAACAGCGCTTATTTGTAACAAATTTTTTGTAACAATGTCAAAATCTTTACTGTCACTTTTGATCAATGTAATGCATTTTTGCTAAATAAAAGTATTAGTTAAAAAAAAAAAAATATTATTATTTCTGACCCCAAACTATTAAATAGTTCAATAGTAGTGTATATTGTAAGTCTTATAAGTACCAAGTACCTTTACTTTGTTTTTGAATGAAGCATCTATAAAGTAAGCAGCTTCCTTAAATATCTCTTCAAAAGCAGATGTTAGCATCCCTGCAAAAATCATTCTATTTTAGAGTGCAGCAATGACAGTATTTTGAAAGTGAGTGTCATATAGCGGTAGACAGCTGAAAAATGGCTGAAGTGGTACAACTGGCTGCAGTAATCAGTGTAAAGTATACATATAACTGCTTAGTCATGGATCTCTCTATACTGCAGAAGCTGTGACACACTTCATTATGTCAGGTTTTACCTCTTGGGGTTTTAAATAGCAGGTCTCACCAGCGCTGCAATTATTTGTTATTGGCTGTCTGTGTGACTGTTTAATCTTTGTTTAACATTTGTGCTACAGAATTGAAACAAGGCTTTGTTTCTTAGTGGGAGGAAATGAGAAAACAAGATCTCACTGATGTCTCGAGGAATATTGTAAACCATGTTGTGGCTTTCTTCTTCCTGTCAGAGAGACGTATAGCCAATTATTTTATATCTGACTCTTGTATACTTGTACCAGACCTCATCTAATTTATCATTTTGATCTCTGTTCCTTTCATAATCATTGTGTAGGTTTCTTCATTGATTTTATTACATTAATTAAGCTGATGACTGCTGCTTTTGGCATGTGTATGTGTGATGCTGTTAGAAAGGTGTTATTAATGACAAAGATTGGATCTGTCAGTCAACACATTCTCATTATTATTCATTTAAGTTGGTGACGACCCAATGCTGAGAAAAGTGTAATTGACTTTGACAGTGATGTTGAGTGTTTTTTGTGTATGTGTGTGTCACAGACTAGTTAATATTGATAATTTCTGTATATGTGCGCATGCATGTGCAGGGAGAAAGAGGAGCGGTTGGTTTGGATGGACGACCCGGTCAGGATGGGAAACCTGGGCCGTCTGGAACTCCTGGATTACGGGTCAGATCACTTCAATCTGTGCATCAGCTTCATATTCAAAGGATCTAATCAATCTGAATCCTGCTGTAAATATTTTTGGTTTTGTAGGGTGACCCAGGAAAACAAGGGGATCCAGGAAGAGATGTGAGTACTCCTGTCTCACCGTATGTCAAATATTTTGTTTGTTGCATCATGACGTTGCCACAGTTTGCTGCAACAAATCAATCCAGTTTTTAATCTGTTTAACATTTAATTGTTCACTAGGGCTTGGCGGGACTAAGAGGGCCTCAGGGGCTTCCAGGACCACTTGGGCCCCCAGGAGCTAATGGCACACCTGTGAGTAATAACACAGCTTAATCTGTGGAAATCATTTCTCCATACAAATTCACATACTGGAGCAGAAGCACATGTTATCACATCAGTATAATGTTATGCTTTATTTCAGGGTAAAGCAGGGGAGGATGGGAAACCAGGACTGTCTGGAAAACCTGTAAGTACTGATATAATCTTAATGAAAACCCAACATCCTTTCATAAACCTTTGTTGATATACTGTATATCAGTAGCATGTGTTAATTTCCAAGCCAGTACTTAAATCCTGAGGCTTTTCTTTTGTTATCAAGGCTCAATCTGGAATGCAGCACGCAAACTCATTCCAGTTTAGTAACCACACCACAGCCCTTGTCCTCCATAAATGAGACGATTAAGCCATCCTGCAGATAATAAATCACCCTCTTAGCAGCCTAATGAGCTTTCAGTGGGAGGTAACTCTGCCTAATAAATGCTTTATAGTTTAAACATGTGAGGAGTTTCAGTCAGCCGTGTACAAATGTTCGGTTAACCTGTCTCAGATAGATTAAGCCGCTGGAGCTGAGCTTACGCAAAATGCACTCGTCCTGCAGTTTCTTCTGATTTACTGATCACAACCCTGAACCAGCTGTGGTAATTGCAGGAGCTATATCGGGCTGGATGGCACCCGTCGTATGTCTGTAATATGAGGCTGCGTGTTGCACGAAGCGTTTAGAAGAGAAATTACTGCTTGAATGGGTCGCACAAAATTACAAGAGTTCTCATACCAAAACAGGAAGAGCTGATTACAGGAAGTCTTGATTACAGAAATTATGAAAACGCGCCTCGCACTCATCCAGATGTCTGTGTTTAATGCCTCGTTTTCTATCAAACTTTTTCAGGGCGAGGATGGCGTGCCAGGAGAAGATGGTCGAAAGGTAATAAAACACCTATTGCTGAAAGCTTGTGTATGATTGCATTGTCATTTTTGATAATTAGCCTCTGATCGAATCTGGTTATGCCTTCTTTGCAGGGCGATAAAGGAGAATCGGGGCCTGCTGGAAGAGATGTGAGTCTCTTGTCTTTATCTTCCTGATCATCCTGTTCTCACTCTCTTCCTGCCTTTCACAACACAAGGCAATTCCATCACAGCTTATCATACTGCACTCTGCACTATGTAACACTTTCAAAATATACATTTAAAGGCTTCTCTGACAGCTATGTTGTGGAAAATGTTATTATTACCATTATGTGGATCTCATTCACTATGTGGCATCAAAGGTAAGCATGTAGCAGGTTTGTAAAGGCTGTTCTTGTTTCTAAGTGCCACCTGATAATGTTTCTTTTTGTACTCCTTGTCGGTACCTGCTATTTTCTTCCTGCGTTTTGTGGCCACATGACGCAATGTACTCAGATTTTGTTGTTTTCTGTGATTCAGTCCATGTCATTATGCTTCCATACTCTTTGCTCTTTTTACTCGCTTTTTGCTATTTGTCTGTCTCGCACAGCTAATTTTCCCATCAGCACAAATCATATTTGTTGATAAATGGATGTTTTCAATCATAGAAACACACTTGCAAACATATACACACACACACTCTCACACACATTTTAAATGCGTGGATGCTCTTCTTCCTGTGCTTGATGCTGAGTGCAGTCAGTAATTATGAGTCAGCAGCCTTATGGGAGAAACTCTTCACTGATGAGTTTATTTGATGTGCAAATTTATGCCCATTAATTAAGAAATTAATTTGTATCATGGTTATTTCTCTCATCTCCCTCTCTTTCTCTCTGTTTCTCTCTCCTCAGGGTCGAGATGGGTTGAAAGGTGATCAGGGCATTGCAGGACCTATTGGCCTTCAAGGTCTCATTGGACCCCCTGGAGTTCCTGGAAATGTCGGACCACCAGGACCTGTGCGTTTGTGTTTGTGCATATGTTTGATTTTAAATAGACTGCTACTCTATTAATCACATGCAAATTCTGGAGGATGCTAAATTTATGCAAAAAGCTGTACATGTCCATCTTGTTATTTTTTTTCAGGTGGTATATGCTAAAGGGGAGCCAGCAACACCTATTCCAGGCCCCCAGGGCCCTCCAGGAGCCCCTGTAAGTAATATCTACCACTGCTGGCTCCACAACAGTAAAAGTCAGTTGTCAAAGACTATATATTTTTGCTTTTTAGAAAAAATCAACAGCTACATTTTCTCCCGAAATTGTGAAAATCTTGTTTAGTTAAGCCCAAGTACATACATTTAATCGCTGTTTGAATTAAATACAAACAAAATGAGTGCAGCTATGAATTGTGACTTTCATTTGCATTGCATTTTATCAATCAGGGAGTACCTGGAATTCCAGGAGATGCTGGACAAAGAGTAAGTTAGTCTGTGTGTGTGCAAGTAAATATGTTGCTCTGTTGTGTATCATGATGCAAGTTATAATAATGTGACCTTTGTAGGGGGAGAGAGGTCTGCCAGGCTTGAAAGGAGATGTGGTGAGTGTGTTTTACGAATGGGTATTTTAGTGGTCACTGCTCTTAGAGCTGTCATAAGGCAGTTCTCTCAGCATACCTGACTGTAATAATTCAACTTTCGATTGACAGGGTGATCCAGGAGAGGATGGCAGACCAGGAACTGTAGTGGTAAGGAAAACGCTCACATATCCAGAGTCACACATACATGGCTGGCAAGATGACTAATGTTGTTTTCCCCCTGTTTTGTCATAGGATGTGAAGAGAGCTTTGTCAGAATTTGGCATTGAGGTACTGACAAATTTATCAAAATGATTGACAGAGTTTGTATGTAGATGTACATGTCACCCTCTCCCCTGTTCTTTGCATACACTTTCCATTGCAGGTCAGAGAACTGAAACTATTAGTTGATGACAGAAGCAATCTGGTATCAAAGTTCAACGAATTGACGGAGGGAAAGAGGGGAGAAAAGGGAGATGTCGGATCCAAAGGCCCTCCAGGAGCAGATGTGAGTTAAAATCTTGCATATGTGCAACAGAGAGGTTTCTGGTAGCTTAATAGTTGGATGAGTTGTGTGTCATGGTACCTTTTGCAATGAAAATCGTGCAAAACTCATTGGGCACTGACCATGGTGCTGAAACGTATTTCTGGTTAGAAAACATCAAGCAACTCTATATTTCATTCCTGTCTCCTCCTCTCCTCTTCTATCTTTTTAAAACCTTGTTCTCTCTTCCTTGCATACTGGCTTTCAGGGTGCAAGGGGTTTTCCGGGTGAACGAGGTGTCAAAGGAGAGCTGGGTGAGAAAGGGCCTCCTGGCTCACAGGGTCCTCCAGGCAGGGCAATTGGAGAAAGAGGCCCAGAGGGTCCACCAGGACAGGCAGGTGAACCCGGAAAGCCAGGTATCCCAGGAGTACCAGGACGAGCCGGTGAACTTGGAGAAGCTGGCAGACCTGGGGACAAGGTAAAGAGAAAAAGAACATTGGTATTTTGTTACTATAGCTGTTTTACATCTTTTAGGAGATAAGGAGTTGATTAAATAAAACTCTTGATATAAAGATATTGTAGAAATGAGATTAAAATTTGTCTTTGTTACAGGGGCAAAAAGGGGAGAAAGGGGACAGAGGGCTAGCTGTAAGTACATTACTATAATTCATGCATGCTCATGCAAGATCCAAAATTAACTTTGCCTCACTTGCTAATGGAAGTTGAATTAAAAAATTGCTCCAGTAAAAATAAATAAACACATTTATTTTGCTGGTGCATTTTCTTTCATAATATATGTATAAAGTAGGGCCGGGACTCGATTAAAAAAATTTATCTAATTAATTAGAGGCTTTGTAATTAATTAATCAAAATTAATCGCATTTTAATCGCATATAAATATTTGACCTGAGAACAGTGAGAAGTAAGTTTTTTTTATATGGATTTTTAAATTTCCCATCCACAGGGCCAACCAAAGCGGTCTCATCAGCTTCTTTGTCCATGTTCACTGTGGTTTGTTTTTGGCTGTTTCTCAATATGCATTCTTCAGCGATCTTGCGTCCTTGTGTTCTCGTTCTACGTCATCATTAACCGTCAAAGTTCAGTTCCGATTCTCAAGAACGCAAGTACAGAGGATGCATGAAAGTGCCCGGATATGTTCTTGAAACTGAGGATGCATCGAGTGCAGACTTGAGAGAATCAGCCTTTAGAAATCCCAGAAAACGCTGTGGGTGGCCGGTGTACGGAAGCCTGTAAGCTTTAAAGTCGCTCTCACAAATACTTAACGGCTCTTCAAGTTGAAAGTAAATATTAATCGTTTTGTTTTGGTTCATTTTAATAAAGTTATAAGACCCGGAGAAAGTCTGCATTTTTATTGGCATATTAAAATGAATCTTAACAGTAAAACATATAACGCTGTAAAATAAAACAATACAATTATATGAAAGTAATATCTATAATAGTATGAAATGTTTTAATAAGTTATGACATTTTGTAATATTTATTGTTCATTGGTCGCTGCTTATGCTGAGACTATGCGTCAGTTAAGCAAGAACGCAGTACATCTCAGTTCTCATAAGTGTGTGTTCTGTGTTCTCGCGTCCTTCCGAGTTCGTTCTTCCAAGGAAGCTTGGCAAGACCGGTCTCCACGAGAACGCAAGTCCGTTCTTTCCGTTCTTGGAATTCTGAACGCTAGTTGGTGCTCCAGTATAATCGGTCCGCCGAAACTCATCCAGTGAGAAACGTTCCGCGGTGCAAAAATAAGTGCGATTAAAATGCGTTAAAAAAATTTAACGCGTTATTTTTGTGTAATTAATTAATCTAAATTAACGCGTTAAAGTCCCGGCCCTAGTATAAAGTGTAATTTCCAACCAGAGAATTTTTCTCGCATATGGTGCTTGGTGTGTTTTCAAACCCTACTTTCTTGTTTTCATATGGAATAAATCTTCTCTTGTTTTTAGGGTCCGGCTGGATTACCTGGCCTAGGGGGGCCTCCAGGACCAAAGGTAAAACAAAATAAAGCTCACATTTGTAGTGCACTAAGGAAAATTGAGAATTGAATGTTGTCAATTTTATGTATACTAACATTTTGAGCATTTTTTTCTTTGTTGAGGGGGATTCTGTCTCCGCTCAGAATGGTTTGCCTGGTCCAAGGGGTCTTCCAGGCCCCCAAGGTATAAGAGGAGAGGCTGGTCCAGTAGGACCTCCTGGACCTACAGGAGAGAGGGTGAGGGTTCTGAAACATTTATCAGAGTCCTTAAAAAGCCTTAAGAAGTCTTAGATTTAGTTGTATTAAATTTAAGGCTATAAAAATCTTAAATGTTACAAAAAATTTTTAATTATGATTTCAAGAAGTCTTAAATTTGGGGATGGAAAGACAAGAATAATGATATAGCTTGCAATATAAGAATTCAAATTAGCTTAATGTGACAATTAAACTTCAAAAGACTGCAATTTAATTGAAGAAATTTGAGCACTGTATCTTTCAAAGTCAGGTGTTGCTGCTTTATGTACTGCGATTACCAGGGAAACTGCTATATTTCTGTCTTCCGAAAGTGCCTCCTACTGGCAGAGAATGAATGTGCATTTTTAAAAAGCCAGCCTGCTGTTTTTGTTCTGACCAAAGCGAATCACCAATATTTTGTATTACACGCAGAGTTGTAAATGTTAACTGGTGGAGATAAGATATATTTGTTATTAAATTAATATAATAATTGATACATAATAATTGTTTGAATTAATATAATAATTGATACCTTTGACTTTTGAATCCCTTTCTGAATGGTTTAAAGGCTAAAATGTGAAGTTTATCATTTTATAAAACTTTGTTTTTGTGAAAACCTTTATCTGAACTGTAGATCATGCTTTTTACAGTCATTTTACGGTTTAACATGTTACCATAGACATTGCCCTACCCTGCTCATATGGTAATCATTTTATTTGTGTAGGTCTTAAAAAGTCTTAAATTTGATTTAAATAATCCTGCAGATACACTGTTTATATGTGTGGCAGCATGCTACCTTATAATTTTGTGACCTTAGTTGATGATCTGATCTGTGCTGTGTTCCTCTCACAGGGGTACACAGGTCCTCGTGGGGAGAAGGGAGACAGAGGAGCCAGTGGAGAAAGTGGAAAAGATGGCTCCCCAGTGAGTATACCCTTTTACTGGTCTAAACTGACAATAGAACTTAGTCTCCATTTATTTAATTTTACAATAAAACTGTGGTACTTTTATCTTAGGGAAGTCCAGGAGAGCCAGGAAAACCAGGGCCGGATGGGAAGCCGGTGAGAAACAAATTCCAGTGGCTATGTTGCCAGTTTATTATTAAAATGAATTTTAATTACTCTGTGTCTAATTAATGTTGATGTTATTGTTTGATGTGTGCTAAGGCAAGCATCATTATTAATTTTGCTCATACCTATTAGATAGATACACTAAGTATTAAACTTTGGTGTGTAACTTATCCCGCACCATTTGTAGATAGAGTGGCTTGTTGTGGAGAATTGTGCTGTTACTTTTTTAAGTGATGTGACAGTTTTTGTCTGGTGGATGATAAAACAGGCAAAAAAAAAGTCACACAAACTGAAACTGTAAATGATACTTAGGGACCTGATACTTATCTGTGAACCAGAATGTCCTTAGCACAGGCAGGAATCACCTTCCGATGATGCCTAATGCATTGCTATGATATAACAGTCATGCACATTGGTCTACTCTAATTTCGACAAACCACAGTAAGATGACCAGAGAACGGTGAGTCCCACAAATCTCACTGTCATTTCAGAGCCTGGTAATGTTTTGTGAATTCTGCAGAACTTTAAAACCAGATTAAAGTTTCAGTTCAGATTGCTTTTCATCACTTACTGTGATAGATAAATCATGTATATAGCATTTTAGTAGCCATACAGTATGAAAACATGCTGTCACTCATGAAATGGAGATGAAAATAGAGTCTAGAATTAGTGGGGAAGAGGAGAGTTTTGACTCTCACTCACATATTTATTCTCCTCTGGAGCAGGGTTTGAAGGGACCGGCCGGTCCACCAGGCCTACCTGTGAGTAACATCATCCCAACACGGCAGCCTCTCTTGGGCTTGCTGTTGTAGGAAAGACTGGGGTTTTGATGCGAGTACTAGGCCTTGCTGTGAGCACTAGCTGACTTCTTTTGCCTGAGGCTCCATAGATAAACAACACAGAAGTAGCAATGCAGCACTGCTTCTATCCGTTAACCACTCTGTCTCCTCTTTTCCTCCTCCACTCCTTTTTGTAATCCCACTCCCTTCAACTTCTAATTCCACTCCACTTGAAATTTGGACCATCACACCTCTGCTCTCTCTACACTTCCTGTCCCTCCATCCCTTCCTTCCTCTCTCTAGGGCTTTCCTGGGTTCCCAGGAGTGCTGGGCAGACCGGTAGGTTTTCTGTGGCTGAGATTGTAGGCTGCTTTGCTAACATTGGGAAGGGGGCCGTCCTTGTCTCTGTAGTTTGTTTGTGTGTATTTGTGCATTTGTGTATGTCTGTTAGATATTTGAGTGAGTTTGGAAGTATATAGTATGTTTTATGTCTCTGTAAGCAATGTGAATGTTTGTAAGATTTATACACTACCATTCAAAAGTTTGGGGTCAGTAAGGTTGTGATTTGTTTTGTTTTGTTTTTTGAAAGAAAAAAGTAATACTTTTATTTAGCAAGGATGTATTAAGTTGTACAAAAGTGACAATAAATACATTTAATATATTCCAAAATATTTCTATTCAAATAAATTATCTAATATTCATCAGAGCACAACAGTTTTTACCATTGATAATAATACGAAATGTTTCTTGAGCACCAAATCAGCATATTAGAATGATTTCTGAAGGATCATGTGACACTGAAGACTGCAAAATTCAGGTTTACCATCACAGGAATAAATTACATTTTCAAATACAGTAAAATAGAAACAATTTAAACTATTTTAAATTATAATAATATTCATAATATTACTGTATTTTTGATCAAATAAATTCAGCCTTGGTGTGCATAAGAGAATTCTTGAAAAAATATTTTACAAATCTTACCGAACCTAAACTTTTGAAGTTGTATATGTGTCCAGTGTTTGTACAGTTTGTCAAAAGTAAAGTATACAGTATGTCTGTCCGTTCAGAGCTTGTGTGTGCTGTTTACATGTTTATGTGTGTATCTGTGTTCTTCATAATTGTATCAGCCTGCTATTCATACCAAATGTGTATTTTGCACAGGGGAATCCAGGAGAACCAGGAATAAGAGGACCAACTGTAAGTATATTTGGTTTAATGAACATACTCAAATAAAAAATCCTTTTTCTAACCTTTGGTTTGATATTTCAGGGACCGATGGGCGGAAATGGACCCCCAGGGGCTCCTGGTGTGAAGGTTAATGTTGCATTATTTGACATGGACCCTATAATTTTATTAATTAGTAGTCATTTTAAATCAACCATAATAGCATGAAAGTTATTTTGTCCCTATTTGTGTCCTGATTTCCTCAGCTTTGGCATTGAAGATGCAAATAACACATACAATTTGTGTGTATATGTTCACATGTTTGTGTGTCATGTTTAGGGTGACCAAGGAGAGCCAGGCATTGGAGTTCAAGTAAGTTTTCCTGCTGAGTAGCGATGGACACTTTGCTTCAGACAATTTGATACACAGCAATGTGTTTTTGGAGTTACATAACTAACCCAGCAGAGTTTACTCACTCTTCAATCTTTCCTCTTCATTCTTCAAGGGCCCTCCTGGATCTCAGGGCAACAGAGGGTTACCTGGACCTCCAGGCACTCCAGGAGCAATAGTAAGATAAAACCTCAATATTGGAATCATTCCAACAACTCAGAGGAGTTTGACCTCTGTCTCTCCACAGAGGTCATTAGACAATCTCTGCAGCTTCAGCTTAGAGCCTCTTCACATGCTCTGTTTCTCTGTGCCTTATTTATCCTTGACTCTTTTAGTCTTCAGTTTGCCCTTACATTTCAGAAAGCAAAATGTTTTTCCTCCTTGTTTAGACCTATTTCAGCACTTTAATATCAGTGTACTGTTGATGTTCAATAGATCCTGTGTGTTTTATATATACATATTGTTCTAGATAAGGGTGATTTATATTTGTCTGAGTAGGGATGAATGCAGCACTTTCTAATGTTTGCAGGGACCACAAGGACCTCCAGGGCTTCCAGGACAAGTGGTGAGTAAATAAACATACCAGAACAATATATATTACAGAGCATTTCAAATTGTGAAAATTCCTCTGTTACAATTTTCCCTCTTCAACTAATTGGTCAAATGGAGAAGGTGAGGCAATGCGTGGTTGAATGTTCGATCAACAAAAGGCAAAAAGTGTTAGCTGTGTAAGAGCACTTGGCTTTGGATTGGAAAAGCAATATAGCTGTTTCACAGAGCAGTCAGAACTGCTTCTATGAGGTGCGAGAAAGATTGAAACTGAACCGCAATTCACTTTCTCGGATGGACACATTTGGTCTCGGTCGCGTTTGGTGCTGTTTCAGGCACAATCCAATTATGATATTGTGATGCATGTATCGCTTGGAAGTGTATTATATTTTGTGATACTTTGCAATATGACCTAGTTTATATGAAGTGCCTCTCTGTTCTCCTGTTCTTTTGCTAATACACATACATAAACATTTAATAAGCTATATATTTACACACACACACACACACACACAAATATACATACTTATAAATAAAATAAAAAAAATATATATATAGAATAGTATAGACGCCTTTGAGTTATGATGTTGGAGAAGGCTCTTGAGATACCATGGACAGCAAGGGTTTCCAATAGAGTGGTTCTGAAGCGTATCAAACCAGAGATGTCATTGGAAGGCAAAATTACAAAACTGCGTCTTACCTTTTTCAGCCATGTGATGCAAACAGCTTCACTAGAACATGAAATGATACTTGGTATAGTTAGCGGAAAAAGGAAAAGAGGCCGCTAAAAAACACGTTGGCTTGATATCGTTAGAAGTGACACAGACTTGGGCATTGAACAGCTGAAAAAGAAAGTAGAAGATCGGAAAGCATGGCGAGAGTTGGCCCATTGGGTCGTTATATACAGTTGTGGTCAGAATTATTGGAACCCTTGGTAAATATGATCAAAGAAGACTGTGAAAATTAACCTGCTTTGTTAATCCTTTTGATCTTTTATTTAAAAAATTCACAAAAAGCTAACCTTTCATTGGATAATAAGAATTTAAAATGGGGGGAAATATCATTATGAAATAAATGTTTTTCTCAAACACACGTTGGACACAATTATTGGCACCCCTAGAAATTCTTAAGAGTAAAATATCTCTGAAGTATACTCCCATTCATATTTACAATTTTGAGCACTCTAGGGTGATTATGAACATGAAATTATCCAGCCATGGCTTCCTGTTTCACAGAAATATAAATAGGAGGGAAAACAAAGCCCAAATTCCCTTAATCATCCATCACAATGAGAAAAAACAAAGAATATATTTCTGATGTGCAGCAAAAGATAATTGAGCTTCACAAATTAGTGAAGTGGCTTTAAGAAAAGAGCTAGAGCAGTGAAAATCCCCATTTCCACCATCAGGGCAATAATTAAGAATTTCCAATCAACAGAAAATGTAATGAAACTGCCTGGAAGAGGACGTGTGTCTATATCGTCCTAATGCACGGTGAGAAGGAGAGTTTGAGTGGCTAAAGACTCTTCAAGGATCACAGCTGGAGAATTGCAGAAAATAGTTGAGTCTCGGGGTCAGAAAACCTAAAAAAAAATTGTCAAACAGCCCCTACATCACCACATGTTGTTTGGGAGGATTTCAAGAAAAATTCTCCTAGCTCATCCAAAAACAAACTCCAGCATATTCAGTTATCAGACAGGACTGGCACTTCAAATGGGACTGGCTTCTATGGTCAGATGAAACTAAAAAATGAGCTTTTTAGCAGCAAACACTCAAGATGGGTTTGGTGAACACAGGGATAAAAAGTACCCCATGTGTACAATGAAATATACTGCTGTATTTGTGATGTTGTGGGCCTATATTTCTGCTGGAGGTCCTGGACATCTTGTTCAGACACATGGCATCATGGATTCTATCAAATACCAACAGATAAAAAATCAATAAGTGACTGATTCTATTAGAAATCTTATAATGGGCCATGTTTGGATCTTCCAACCGTACAATAATCAAAACACAAACCTCAAAAACAACACAAAAATGGGTCACTGAGCACAAAACCAAGCTTCTGCTGGCCATTCCAGTCCTCTGACCTGAACCCTGTAGAAAATGAGTGAGGTGAACTGAAGAGAAGAAGCACTAACATGGAGCTGTGAATCTAAAGGATCTGGAGTGATTCTGGATGAAGGAATGGTCTCTGATCTCTTGTCAGGTATTCTCTAACCTCATCAGGCATTATAGGAGAAAATGTAGAGCTGTTAAACTGACAAATGGAGGTTTCAAAAAGTATTGAATAAAAAGGTGCAAATAATTGTGTCCAACGTGTGTTTGAGAAAAACATTTATTTCATAATGATATTTCCCCCCATTTTAAATTCTTATTATCCAATGAAAGGTTAGCTTTTTGTGATTTTTTTAAATAAAAGATCAAAAGGATTAACAAAGCAGGTTAATTTTCACAGTCTTCTTTGATCATATTTACCAAGGGTTCCAATAATTCTGACCACAACTTTATATCATATATATATACTGTATATACACACACACACACACACATACACATACATACATGCATACAGTATATATACACATACACGCATATCTGCTGTTTATACATTCTCTCTGAGATTTAGAGCATGCATAAGCCTACTTAAGTGTATTTTTAATTGATTAATTGCCTTAATTAACTGTGGATTATTTGTTTACCGATCTAGTTCAAAATTATAGAAAAATTGAAGATTAGCTAGCAAATATCATTGCACCACAACAGTCAGTATTCTAGTGGCAAAAATAATATTTTATGTTTATGTGATGCATTCAGTTGCTCTCAACTTTAAAACACTCAACTTACTCTTTGAAAATTTATTTTTTCAGTGATTAGAATGTGTTCACATAAACAATGTTATCAACAAATTTTCTGTTCTTAAAAGTTTGTATCAGAATATTGTTTTTTTTTACTCTTTTTTTTATAAACAGAACATAATGCTTACATATAATGTATTGATTCATATATAAACTAATGCTGGCAGCTGTTTCTAGCAACAAATGTTGACATTAGTATCTGATTCAAACAATAAGGGAAGAATTTAATTTAAAAAAACACATTTCAAGGAATACACAATATTCAGTTACTTTATCTGCAGGATTCATATATTACCTTGCACAGAAATGGATTTTGTTTGTGTTTGTGATAAGTGATACTGAAAACTGTTGTTTGCTCACTCAATGTGACTGAGGCATGGCACTTGTTTGAGTAACAAGGTTATCTTTAACATGATGGCATAAACAGGGAGAGGGGGGCAAGCCTGGGGTCCCAGGGAGAGACGGTGTTCCAGGGAAAGATGGCCTGCCAGGGTTATCTGGGAAACAGGTGAGTGATCATATGCCCTTGACGTTTACAAAGATGTGTGTTAATTTTATTATCTTCTGCACCTTTTTTCATGTTCTCTTTGCTTCTTTCTTTTCTTCACTACTTAACCGCTCTCTCTGTCTTATTATTACTCTCTGTCACTTTCTTTTAGGGTATCGCCGGACCCATCGGCCCCTCAGGATTAAAAGGAGAGCAGGGAGACAGCGGTCCACCAGGAAAGGTGCGTCCATATGTTCATCTGCATGTGTGGATTTCCACGTAATG
Organism: Barbus barbus; assembly: GCF_936440315.1. Classification (NCBI taxonomy): domain Eukaryota; kingdom Metazoa; phylum Chordata; class Actinopteri; order Cypriniformes; family Cyprinidae; genus Barbus; species Barbus barbus. Next base: position 22,958,338 of record NC_136741.1, on the reverse strand, counting down.
TGTAGTTTGACTGAGCGTGTTGGGAATTAAAAGCATAGTGTCAATTTATCTCTCTCCCTTTATTTCCACTGTGTTCTGCAGTCTGTCACCGGACCCCCTGGAACGAAGGGTGAGATGGTGAGTTGTTGCCATGGTTACATCATAGCGAACACTGTGTGAAGATCAACCTGTCTCACCTGCATGACAGATAATCTCATTTGAAGCAAATGTAATGTTAGAGCAGCATATATGTGAGCTCTTCAATAGATCTTCTCTCAGTGTCGTCGTACTCAAATGCCAACTGAGGAGCAGCACACAGTATTAAAGTAAATTGCGGACAAGTGAAGAATTTAATTTGTTCAAACCAAGTAGACAGGCTCTATTTTATTTTACTTTAACCTAATATTTTATGACTGTTAAGGATAAAAAGCTTTCCTTGATCCTCAGGTATGTAGTTACATACTAAGTTTAAATATTTTTTGACTGTCTCTATGTATTTTCCATCTAGTTGCGTTAACTTCTTGGTTATTTTGTTTGCTGCCTGAATTGTTTGCCAGCACAAAGAGGTTTAATGTATTTCATAACACAAACCATGTAAAGCCAGTAATTATGATAATTTCCACAAGATACATGCAATGAGACCACCATTTTTTTTTACAAATTCACCTGCAGAAATTATGTTGGTAACAAATAACCAGAAGTTTATCGACCAACAACAGTAGGCTCACCTCAAATGCTGTATTTAGACAACATTACAAGTCAAATAACACACATTCATGTTCAGAAGAATTAATACCTCTTTAACAAAAATTCAAGCTGCCTATTTCTGCTTTGAACACCTTGGTTTATAGACTTCTAAGTGCATTACTATAAATGTCATTTTTGTTTATTGTCTGTGATAACTTACAGCATGCCACTAAGCTTTAACAATCATTTAATGTGCCTTTGTGTGTCTGATTAATAGATTTAGCTCTATGTAGCTGTACTTTAAACCTTAAAAAACTGATACAGTGAGGAAACTTTGTGCAAACTTTATGACCCTCTTTTTCAGCATTCTGCCAGCTCTCTGACACAAATCCTGTGTAATTGTGCCTTATTGTGTGAGTTTATTTAGATATTGGCACTGATGTGCTCCATATATATATATATATATATATACCACATTTATTGACAAAACTATGACAGGACAGGGACAGGGAAGTAAACTATTGTGGCCCATTGCACATTAAATGCCTCAGGCAAAATCCATCACCCGCTTTCACTTTACAGCTGAATACTTCTAGGAGTTACTAATCTGTCAAGAGATGCCATCCACAGTTTCACCAATGATGGAATCTTTATAATACCTGAAAAATACGTACAGCATGTTCTCAGAAATGTGCAGTATTTCCTGAAAAAACATGAACGGAATAAACAGAACTGAAGCACACAGGCAGTCAATGCATCCATCCATTTGGTACAGTACCAGTTCTCTTGAGGGAAATGGATGGCACTGCACTGTGCCATGACATAGATTGTAGATAATGGGCCATATATTTGTTATTTCTGACACGAATATACCACATTATTAACTCATATATACCACATTATTAACTCATATATACTCATGATTGTTTAAGGGTCCTCCTGGTCTGACATTGCCAGGTACTGCTGGAGAAAGAGGCCTTTCTGGTTCACCGGTGAGTTTGACTCATTCTGTTTATTTATTTATTTTACATTTCTGAGGTTTATATTTGTTGATCTACATGATCTGCATTAGCATATGCCCCATTATTTGTTCCCAGTATGCCGTCATTCAGTATTCAGTCGTCAGCCATCCTTCATCATTAATGTCATTTGTAAAACTAATTCTGAATTCACATTTCATACACATATTGATTGGCTGTTTTGTGTTTTAGGGTCCAAAAGGAGACAAAGGGCCAGCGGGAATCAAAGGAGAAAGAGTGAGTAGTGTTATTTTGAGAAGAGTGGCCACAAACAAGGCAATGCACAATGTGTGGAAATAGATTTTAAAGTGTTATTTTCTCACAGGGTGCTGCGGGTGATCCTGGAGATCCTGGTGAGAATGTGAGTACCAGCAGTAACTTCAGAGGCAGAACTGCCAGCACCGCCATCCGTTTCATCTCCACTATAATATATGCATCATTAAAAGACTCTTTCACATTCATTGTTCAGGGAATGAGAGGACCACCAGGGCTCAAAGGAGTCAAAGGAGAGGCAGGTGTGGGAATGCCTGGGCCTCCAGGACAACCTGGACCCATTGGCTTAAAGGTAATTGATTCATTTTATTGTTACAGAACTTTTGCTAACAGAACTCTAACCCTAAGTGTAAATTTTGGCACATTACTCATCCCACATTGTTTCTGTGACAAACATGAATGTAAAATCTAGTTTGTATATTAAATTAAAGTTTTTAATCTGTTGTAGGGTGACCCTGGTTTACCAGGTCCTCTGGGCCCTCCTGGACAACGTGGATTAGGTGGCACGCCAGGACTGGCAGGTCAGAGAGGTGAAGCAGGTCAGCCAGGACCTCATGGACCACCAGGAGACAGGGTTCGTAGAGTCACTGCACATACAGAGACAAATGTACACTAAAAACAACATATGTTTAGAATTACTATCACTACATAAAGAAATAGGTTGAATACAATCATAGACAAACACGTTTGCTGAATTTGGCTGCATCCAATGATCGCAATTCCTCTTGGTGCTTGTAAGGGTCTTCAAGGGTTTATTGGCAAAGCTGGAAACCCAGGAACACCAGGAGCTGCTGGGCCCCCTGGACCCCCAGTAAGTCACAGACATGCTAAAATCAAATAATTGTGTATAAGTATTAGCATTAAGGTGTTTCTTATAGCAAGTATAACTGTGTGTCTCTTCCTCAGTGGTATTCAATGATGTCTTTATCTTCATATTAGGGTACTGCGGGCCTTGCAGGACTGAAGGGCGATAAGGTAAATGGCGTGCTGCTTGCAGGACTTACAATTTTTAGGAGCACTTGTGCTCCTTATTTAAAATATTTAACAGCACAGTCAAAAATGTTGAAGTCATGCACAAGTAGGCATGAGAGAATGGAGCTTTTCTGCCAGAAATCAGTCATGACAAAGGAGTTTACCTTCTGTTAAACCAAATAAAATATTTTCAGTTAATTTGACCAGCTGCAGAAAATAAATAACAGTTATATTTTACAACAGTAAAATTACAATACTAATATTTATGGCTGTCTTCATTTCTTTGCATTCAATCATTAAAGCATAGAGCTTCCATTTTTGTGGAAGATCCCTCATAGACCTTAAGGTGTACTCTGAAGCACGTTATGCGTTCGACTATAAATGTACATAATTCAGTCATAGTCTTTGCAATTTTTACTGGCATTTGGCACCTACCGGGTGTTAATTTATTCATGAGCTTCAATCGGTTCAGTCGCACTGGTACATCAAAAAACATTTCACAGTCATTTACGGTCTCAAAGGTCACTAAACCAATATACAGATATACCAAATAAGGCATTCTGAAATTCATGCTGATTAACCTGTTTACTTAAACTTGTTTTACTGATTATATCATTTGTAATTAAAGGTAGAAAAATACAAAATAAAAGCACTTTTAAAATTGGTTTTAAACTTTTAGGGCCAATTTATTTGTGTTTATTTTGGAAATAAGGAAGCCAGTCTAAAAAGCTAAAACTTTGAAACCAGCGTGTCTCTGTGCAGTCAGAGCTGTTCAGTAAGGTTTTACAAGGACAAAAATGAAGTGCACTGCATGACACACAGAGTCATCATTACCCGTTTTCTCTTTTTCCTCCACATTCAGGGTGAAATTGGTATAGGAGTGCCAGGTTTAAGAGGAGATCGAGGAGACCCAGGGCCTCGGGTAATGTCCACAATGACTCCATCTCTTGTTCATTTGTTTGTATGCATATCAGATTGTGATGGTGTGTGTATCTGTCTAATTTTTGTAGGGAGAAGAAGGTCGGGCTGGAACAGATGGAGAGAGAGGCCTTACTGTAAATACACTCCTACTTTCCGTTTACAACATTCTGCATTTACTCATTATTTTTTACCCCACCACATCCTGTTTTCTACACATATTGATGTCAGTCAGGCAGTAACAGTCAGTCTCTCTTGATGGGTGTCATTGATCTGAGCCCTCGTCTAGATGTGGAAAGGCAGATGCAGGCAGAGTGATAGCTGTACGAACACTGTATTCGTCACACTTTATATTCAGGGCTATGATGTGTTCGCCTCCCACTCGCTGCAATTTCAAAACCATTATGAGCCAAGGCCTCTTGCAGCACTGCACGTCTTCTATCTACAAATGCATACAAATGATCAGGCAAATAAGATTTCTCCTCTACTCATCTGTCTGTCCCACTGACAGGGTCCTCTTGGCAGCAAAGGAAACAGAGGAGATAAGGTGTGTATAACTTTTCATCAACTGCTACAATCTGGCTCAGGCTTGCTCCTTACTTTGCTAAACAAAACACAAAAAAAACTCATGAAATACATTCCTTTATGTACACATATTTTATAAACTAAACTTTATAAACTACCAATTCTTCACAGGGCGAACAAGGTCCTTCAGGAATTAAAGGAGAAAAGGTATTTTTTGGAAAATCATCTTTCTTTATTATACAGCTTCCTGGAATACTTGATTCTCTTTGGTCCATTCCAATATTTTTCAATGATAGCTAATAAATTTGATAGCTAAACTTAATTATTCTTAAATAGTACATTATTTAAAAGCAAATTAATATTTCATGTGCATTTATTTATTTGTAGCCATGTAATAAACAGAATCATGTACAGTCAGGTAATTATCGCAAAATAAACTCCGTCAAATGTGATTATTATGTGAAGTAGCAGGGTTTTGTATCATCCTAAAAGGGGGTTTATTTTGCATATTGAATATATTATACTGTTATTTTTACATATTTAATAGATTGCATATTTCTGTATTTGATTTTGTATCTTTAAGGGAGATACTCAGCTGGTGGGGGGACCTCCAGGAGAGAAAGGAGTGAAAGGAGAAACCGTGAGTCAAATCGTTTTGATTAAGCTATGTCTGGTGTTTAATGCTTTTGGGTCACTCAGATTAAAGGCCAATAATAAAGGTTAGGTCTCTTATCTATTGAGAACATGTGCCTATGAGAACTGATCATAAAATATTCATGTGAGTCTGCCTCAGGATCTATAGATTGTTAACGAGTAAGTAAGCAACAGGATAAAGGCAGATCTTTTGGGTCGATGTAAACTAATCAGTTGTATTGATCGCTGCTGTCCTCAGGGGGAACGGGGACCTAAAGGTGGACAGGGTGAAAAGGGTGCAAAGGGACAGGAAGGACCACCAGGAGAACAGGTAAGAATGTTTTTTCTTGTTTCATCATATCATTTTTTTTTTCATAATATATAACTACAAAATAATGTTGTGATGCCTAAATATTTATTTTAGCTTTTTTACTTTAGACAAAATAGTATAAAATTTTATATGGACTATTTGTTATCAGTCTTTATATGACTAAAAATATATTCTAATTGCTATTAGCTGAAATTTTAATTGTTAAATCTGATAAATTGTTAAATTGTTATTCTCTTTTGATTTATTTTAAAGGTTAGTCTTTCAGAACCCTTTTTTTTATGTCTCAGACGTCTCCTAAAATTCCTTAAGTCAATGAAATATAGACAAAAGAAAGAGCATAGACATATAAAATTCATGTGGCTTAGCTCAGAAAATTTGATCTTCAAAGAATCTGATGAGAAATGTTTGAGTATATTGAAATCTCTTCATTTTGATCACAGATGTTAATGAGACATGTTGGGGTATTTTCTTAGCAGAATAATCAGAGAAGCAAGAGACTCAATTTGTTCCCCCTTTAATCTCATTGCTGTTTGATAGAGATGACAAAGATATTAAAAAGATCTCATTTGTGATTTTTCTATCATATTTTCAGGGTCTGAGAGGGGAGCCGGGAGAGAGAGGTTCCACTGGCTTCCAGGGAGCCCGTGGTCCTGGTGGTCAGAAGGTGAAAAATACACTCCCTTTCCTCACAAATGAACAAGAATAATCATATACATATACCTGAATACATTTGAGTATGTTCGCACATATACATTGATGTGCGTGACCCTCATATTGATCAAATATTTACTTATCATTTGCAGGGAGAAGCAGGGCAGCCAGGTGTCCCAGGAGAAGCAGTGCGTATTCTTATTCAGATGCCTATAACATCAGCGTATGACTGGCACATACAGTCCCCAGACTCAGCCGTTTCCCCATGACTGCTTCTTTTTTTTTTTATCTGTCCTCTACAGGGAACACCTGGTAAAGATGGTCTGCCTGGATTGAGAGGAGAGAAGGGAGAGTTTGGGCCAGTAGGTCTACGAGGCCTCAAGGTGTGTGTGTGTGTGTGTGCGTTTTAATGGTTGTCTCTTTGATTAAAACTCAACCTGACTCTTGCAAGCTTTATCGGTAACCTTGAGTAGCCCTTCAGACCAGATGATCACACTGCGTATAATTCCACCACAGTCTGGATTCCAGGCCATTGTGTCTGACATTCATCTGCATATGTACCTCAGAGCCACCGTATGAACGTTTTTGTGTGTGAATATGCGCGTGCGTGTATGTGTGGAGAAACCGATTTGTCGAGTGCAGTGAGGCACATGAAAGACTCCTGCGTATGAATCATTCCTCTCAGAGATACATGGGCTGCTGCAGACAGTACTAGCTGCCCTTCAGCCAGCGGCAACATAGACACGCACACTCACATAGCAGATAAGAACTTTTATCTGGATTCAGCATCCCAGATAGACCTCTATCTGTTGTCACTAATGAGAAAGACAGTAATTGAAGGGTGTGTGAGTTTGCGTGCTCGTGTGTATGACTGACACATGAATGGTGCTTTATTCTTTCTAAATACTCCCTTCCAGGGAGCTTTTCTCTAGTGTCATTACTCCCTGTAAAATTGAGTGATTGACAGTTTGACTGAGCTTTAATGGCTTACAGGGAGAACGAGGCGCCAAGGGAGCATGTGGACAAAGCGGACCAAAGGGAGACAAGGTGAGTAATAAGGAGAGCTCGAGGAAAGTTTTTGTTGTTTCGCTATGTTTCGCTGGAAGTGATGAATTGTGTCTGTTCATAGGGGGATGCTGGGATTAATGGCAGACCGGGATTGCCAGGGAAGAAAGGAGAGCAGGTATGTACACATGCATTCATTTTTGTGTGAGGTATGAATGCGATTCTTGTCTTTATCTTGTTTTGATGGCAAATTTTATTTCAGGGTGAAGTCGGGTCTCCAGGTCCAACAGGAAGTCCAGGGAAGGAGGGACTCATTGGAGCCAAGGTAAGAGCATATTGCATGGGAAACATTGATCTTAGAATTTATACAATAATAGTGTTGTCACCATAGAAAATTTCACTGTAACCGATGAAACACATGTGTCAAAAAATTTAAATATCTAAATATTAATAATTAAAACAATTACATGGTGCCTAAGGTTGATTGGTAGCAACGTACCAATTCTTCTAAAATCACTGCTGAATAAACCAGTAGACCACAAAATGTTTTACTGCAACAGGACTACATGTTCTGGAAAAGGTGCAACGAAACATTAAACAAACCATGTAACGTTCATCTGTTGTTGCCCAGGGTGACAGAGGCTTTGATGGAGTTACAGGGCCAAAGGGATCACAGGGAGAGAAAGGTGAACGTGTGAGTACACCAACTTCTTTAGCTCCCCTGCTGTTTAAGCCTAACACTGCTGATCTCAGTGAAAAGTCTTATCAAATGTTCCACCTTAAAACGTCCTCCGCCTGCTTTCTTTAGGGCCAATCTGGTATCCCTGGTCCCCCTGGTTTAAGAGGAGCGGATGGACCCCCTGGTCTAACGGGCCCTCAAGGACCTGCTGGAGGTAAAGGTCCAGAGGGCCTGCAAGGACAAAAGGTATCAAACTTACTTTATATCAATACATGCATACTGTATATGTGTAAAGAGGCATTTACATAATTATAGAGTTGTTATTCATGTCTGTGTTTCCACAGATTAATTTTTTCATTGACAGTGGACCACACAGCATGCTTTTTAAAATTATGATAGGTTTTTGAATTAGAATAAATTACAACAAAACTGAGGATGTGTCTATAACTGTATCTCTTAAGTAATGCTGTCATTTGGACAACCATTGAGTAATTAAACTTTCACTAACCTTACAAATATGAATTTTCTACATTTAAAAAAAACAAAAAAAAAAACACACATAGCACAGTAACATTCTGGGCTCATTTTGTGTCATAACCTGTAGTTCAGTGAACAAGTGAGTAATCAGAGCCGATTCTCTAAGGATGTGAGCTGTCACCAATTTAGTCCATGATTCAGACCATTTACTCTGTTCTTTTCAGACTGATTTGTCAAATAGTTTGACGGATTCATTACAGAGTCTTTCTTTCATCACATAAAGTACAGTTCTATTTATTTTATCTATTTATTTAATTTTTTTGTTCTTTTTTCTGTGACATGTTTTGTATTGATTTGGAGCAGCAGAATCAGCAGCAGCGCAGTGCTGCTCCTGAATAGAACCGCAGGAAATACTTATTCATATGCACAAGGAGCCATGGTTAGTTCATCATATGTGACGTATTGAATATTTATTGTAGGGTGAAAGAGGTCCTTCAGGTCCTGCTATGGTTGGCCCACGTGGCATCCCTGGGATCCCAGGAGAAAGAGGAGAACAGGTGACTCCATGAACTTGTCCTCTGCATTTTTTCTCCATACTGTATATCTGTCATCACTAAATGTGTCTCTTTGTGTTTTTGTATTAGGGTGAGATTGGCACCGATGGACCTAAAGGAGACAGAGGAGAACCAGGCATGACGGTCAGAACAAATAGACGATTGTGATTTCATGATTTATTGTAATGTCATCATGCATATTTTATTCTGCTACTCGAGTCTCTCATTGAATCCTCAATATAAGTATCAATGACACAAGGACTGGTTGCATCTCTCTTTATTCTTAAAGGAGGATGAGATTCGGACTTATGTTCGAAGTGAGATGAACCTACATTGTGGTGAGTGGATAATCGTCATTCATCTCCATCTACAACAATTTTCCATCATCATCAATGACTCTTTTTAATGTCATGAAATCAAAACAAATCCTCTACAGCCCTGCATTTTTCACTTAGAAATATATTTTACAGAAGTACATTGGGTTGCAAATGCTGATTGATGTTGATTTCTCTTTTGTATCCTTCAATTAAATTCTCTCTCTTTCTCTCCTTTTCCCTAAGCATGTGGAGGTAAGTTGTGACTTATAAAGCCTCAATATAGCCAGTAGATATTTTCCTATCATTGCGTCAGCAACTCATGTGCACATAGTTCACTAACAGTAGACGTGACTGTCTTATGTGGTCTCTCTCTGTCTCTATAAACCTTGTTGAGTATGTTCGTGAGTATTTCTGGTTTGTGTCCACATGGCTAAATTCTGGGTTTTGTGCATGCTAAATTGTTGATGTAGTGCATGAACTTTGAGTGCATCTTTACATGCATGGATGCCTGTGTGAGTGTGTTCACTGATGGGTTTTACTATCTTGCGTTTGTGTGATTCGTTATGGGCGTGTTCTCAGGTTTTCAGGAAGTTGAGAAACCTGTACCAGTGCAGGCTTACCGAAGCTCCTCCACGTCCCCTGAGCGCTCACTAGTCCAAGGGGACGAGGAGGGTGAGTCCTATCCTCATTTCATCCTTCTATCTGTTTATCCTCCTCTCTTCTAAACTGAAAACTCCTATCACTCTGTCCTCTATTTATGACTTCCTTGAAAGGACTAGTTTAAAGAAACAGTTCACCCAAAAATACAAATTCTGTCATCATTTACTCTTTTACTCAAACGTGGAACACAAAACAAGATATTTTGAAGAATGTTCACACTGATTTTTTTCCATACCGCAAAAGTCCTATCTCTATCTATCTCTTGCCTTGTGAAAATGAAAAGTGTGCTTAATTGCATTGAATGGGCACATATACATATACATCGCATATTTTTTTGTCATGCTTTAAAGAAGTACACTTTTTAATGTGTTGGCTTACATACTTAAAGCACACATAAATGTTATCTGCAGGTTGTTATTCAATATTACATTTAAAATTTATGTTTTAATTGTACTGAATTGCATCTTCATCATTGCAAATGTGTAATTACAAGTATATTTAAATACATGACATAAAATACTTTTAATAGAAATAACATTAAATGGCATTCTCAGGCAATTAAGTGTCCGTGAACATTGCATTGAATTCACACAAAAGTATATTCTTTTCAAGTATGTTATTATATAATAAGTTCTCATTTTTGAAAGTATGCTAAAGTGTACCTCTTTTTTGTGGTCACTTTGCATTATTTAAAAAAGCAGTGTTTCAACATTTACAAAACCTCTCATTAGAATGTTCTGTGGAAGAAAGTAAATCATTCAAGTTTGAAACAAGGCTGAGTAAATGATGACAGAATTAAAATTTTTCTCTTTAAACTACCCCTTTAAACAGAAACTTTGTTTCTGCCTTAAACATAAGTGGAATATGTTAAATACATGCTTGTATTTAACATATCCAGTTGCACATGCACATCTAATGCTCTCAAACTATGATATCCCAGCATTCTAAACTCTGATTTCCAATAGCACTCACATTCTTTCTTTGTGCATCCATGCATGTTTTTGCAGGTCAAAAGCTGCGTGTTGTGATGAACACAAATGATCCAGACTACGAGCACATTTACTCTATAGAGACCTATGATGATGATGCTCCAATGGTGGAGATTGCTGACTATGACACCACTGTCAATAAAAGCCAGGGTATGCCATTTTTTTTCCCAGTAGAAAAACAGTTTGTTTATAGCTGCGTGTGCAGACGTAGTATTAATATATGGGCATTTTGGCAGGTCAACCCATCTCTTTTGATTCTTTAAAAGCTGAAAGGACCAATTTTGAGGTGAAAGGTGAAGGTAAGCAAACACTCCTGATTCATTATGGAGATTAAAGGCTCCATTGAGCCTTTACGCACGAGTATGTTGGGAAGCCTTTACTGTGGGAATAAAAGTATTGATGGTGCATATTTTATTCTCCTCATTTGTACTGCTTTTCCGTATCTTTGTTGGGAACAAAATGCTTAAAAATGCTATCTGTGGGAATTTATTCAACTTATGTTGATGTCATCGTCTTCAAACCCTTAACAAAACTGTGATGATGGATTATCATAATTTTTGCACTCTGTAATTGCTGCATACTATTGTTCTTTGCTGTTCTCACTTCCTGTTGTTTCTCTGTGTATCTTCTGCATGCTGTCAACCCGCTGACTCGTCTGTATGACAGCTCTTAGTATGAGATTGCAAGCAGCTGTCCCGCCACAGAAAATAACTGGATATTTCTACAGATCTCTGTGGCGCTTTGAACTCTAGAGAGATGCCATAATGACAAGTTTAAAAGTTGAATCTGCCTTGTGTGCGTTTGTGCATTTCAACAGTGTCTTTCGTCATATTGTTCAATTTGCATCAATTCAGTATAGAACTTTTGAATGGTAATGTATTCCATGGAACAAAAGAAGAATTGGTGATTGATTATCCTTTACATTCAACCATTTAATTATTTTTCTTTAATGTGTGTTTTTAGACTCCTGCATCTTGCCCATGGAAGAGGGTAATTGTTCCCGCTATACTTTGCGTTGGTACTTTAACTCTGAGGTGGGCGTCTGTAGACCTTTTATCTACAGCGGCTGTGGAGGAAACGCTAACTGCTTTTTACAAAAGGAAGATTGTGAGAAACTCTGTCTACAACAATAAGAAGGTACATTAACACGCACTGATTAATAGAAAAGGCTGCATCTAACAAATGGTGCATTAATGCATATTTCTAAATAAATTATGAATTAGATGGGATAGAGATGTGATTTTTGCACTACATCTATGTATATCTGTCTCTATTGTATTTTTCTCACAATTCTGTCTGTTCTATGTTTTATAGAATTGTGTTTTGGCTTGAAGACGAGTTGACTGCAAATGGAGGATCTCTAACTCATCAGCAATATAAAAAAGCTAAACCTCAGTGTTGAAAACTGCCATCATGCATAAGAGATCAAGGTAAAGATTGATGTCAAAACCTTTTCTTCAGCGGAACAAGCGAATTTTAAATATTGATTAGATCTTTCTTGTTTATTTATTTTGTGTCTGTTGAGCTGCCAAACATCTGTTAATATTCCTGCCAATCTGGATTCTTCTACATACATTGTTATATATATATATATATATACACACACACACACACATAAGTCCAGTCAGTAACAGCATACCACATTATCTTTCATTTCTCTCTTAATCCTTGTTGTCACATAGTTACACCCACTGACATTTTCTCAGGTGCTAAAAACAGAAACTAGAACACACATTGTAATATTCTTAACAAATTCATCTTAGACTTGTTCGAAGAATAAGTCTATGCTGTACAAAATTGTACTGTAAATGTAAATCTGTATTTTTATCTGCTTGAAAATGAGAATGAATGTTCTTGTATTATCAGATGTTGCATGTTTACTTGGACAAATGGTGCTATTTTTAAAGATATTTTTATATTGTTGACTGGTTTTAATGTTTTCATGTATTCCGTTCGTTATATTCAGTGTTTATTTCCATTATAGTATAAGGATTCTACAGTCCTGTTCATTTTAAGTGATGTTAGAGCAATTTAACGTTTTCTTTGCACAAGGCACTTCCTGTCTGCCAGTTTTAATAGCACATAATAAGTAGTCATTTTCTAAATATACATTCATACGTTGTAAAGTGGTCTTTTATTCATGTGTTCTGTATTTGCTTGAAATAAACATTGAAATTTATAAGGGAAAATATAAACATGAAACAAGACTGAAATTGAATGGTGCTGGAGCTCTCATTTTAACAATAAATATCAAAAAGTGCAGATTTACATTTGACACGCCTTATGTGTCAACTAGAGCCTCATTAAAAGGTCAGTAACCACCTTTTTTATTTAGAAAATAACTACATAATCTTTTCATTCTCTCTTCTCTCTCGCTGTTAATTTGGTGTTACTCTGTGTTGTGTTGTCTTTTTGAGAGGTGAGGTGGGGAGTTTGTTTGTGCATCAATCCTAGTCACACATCTGATGATTCAGTAATGATTCTGGACTATCTTGTTAAGATGCCAACGTACAGTCATTACTACTCCTCCAGGGCTGTCACTCAAACACTGTTTTCATATTCATTTCTACTCATATTTATTCATTGACTGCATTTTAGCCAGTCCATCTGTTTAGGGTATTTTGTTTTATATTCTCATGCCTGCTTAATAACATTGTTTGAGTGCCAGTCTATATTTTTATTCTGTTCAGTCTTGAGATGAATCCGTCATTGTGGATTTTAATGAGTTTATTGTAATGTCAGTCACTGACAGCTGTGCATCAAATTCACTGCAGTGCTCCAGAGGTCAACCATGTCTTAATCTATATCATGTTTTAATCAAGCTTTGAGTGCAGTGAATAGTTGGAAAAATTTGCTTTCATGTGAATGCATTCCTCATTCTCTCAGATCATTGCATGTGCCTTTTAAATTGCTCTTTCCATATCTACTAAATATCCCTGGGAAGGAAGGTGTATGTTAATTGCATTTTGAAAGATTGGGTGACATTGATTTTGACATTGAAAAGCAATTTCTTTGCATTTCATTATTGTTCTGAGCATTAAAGTTCATAGAGGAAACATGTATACACTGAAAAACCTGGTGTAGAAATCATTTTAATTTCAAATTGCTAAATTGTAAGATTGGGAATTTATTTGAGGGAGAAAATGTACATTGATGTCCTTTAAAGACCTTTACGAAAAATTTAGAATCCCAATGACACACGTTTTTAAATACTTAAAAATTCGCAGCTATATCAATATCAGGCTAAATTATTCAGTATATAATCCTTTACAAACAGAACTAGAAAAGCTTATGTTTTATCAGGATCTTAGTACAAATCAAATTTGTTAACAGCAAATAATCATTGAATCCAAGAGAGTTGCTTGGGTATGGATTTGCAATATGATCTTTCAGGTTTAGACTGGAGTCAGATATGTGTTAAAGCCCAGAATTTGTCAGTTAATACTGATTAAGTTGATCCAATACAACTGGGCAATGCATACTGAAAAGGGGGGAGTTAAAATATATATAACATTTATTTTCTCTGGATATTTTTGTTACCTCCCATGTGTTTGTTTTGTTTATTTTTCAAAAAAAATGTTTTTTTTATTATTTATTTATTTTTTTGAAATTGCTCAATTTCACAAATAATTACAAAGAATCGGTATAGTAACATTGAAATATTTAAGTATAAAGACTGAAGTAGTATTTTGTAAAACGTGATCCAATAATCTTTTTTATTTGATATTATTCGAAAATAATTTTACAGTGTTCTTATTTACATAGGCTAATGTTTACAGCTCGCATGTTTAATGTAGTGCGTATTATAAAATAATGAAATAAAACAAAACAATAGTAATACAATGTTGTCCACACAGACACCATATCTTTTAAATTGGTTTGTATGGATCATGCGGACTGCAGACAGCGTGGATGCGCGTTTGTGTATGCGCGTTAGCGCAGAGGGAGCTGGTTCAGGACGTCTAGTACACAGGATAGGGGCACTCATGTGTACTCACAGAAGCACAGCGGCGATTTCTATCACCGTTTAGCACCACTGAAGGTGCGACATTTATTCCAGGCACGTACCTGACAGCGGACTGTCCTGAAGCCCCACGGAATCTCGCGCTCTAGTTGAGAGAGAGAGAGTAGCGCGCGCTGAACGGACCGCAGTGGAATGTAGCGGGGATTCCCGGCGCACGGGGCAAGGTGAGTAAAAACCTCCTTGATGCATCTTCACACTACTCGCGAAGCTATTGATCTTTTCACTTAATTACCATTCGGTTCCATTTTACCGTTACTCTTCATTCGTTTTCCGCTGTTTAAGTGGTACATGTTGGCAACGCGCGCCTGGGAATAGAAATGATAAGAGGCAATCAGCAGTGTCGTTTGATCTGGACTCGACTACTAATATTCCTTACACTGCAAAAAAAAAAAAAAATTGGCAGCAATGTCAAATGCGGGGTATGTCGCCACTACGGACGGTTTGTTTACCGAGCAAATCCATGTGTTGCCTGTAATCTGCGGTCAGCCCGTGAATATGAAATTCAGGATGTCATTTAAATAGCTATATTGCAAATTAATGTTTTTTTATTAGTTTGAATAGCCATTATTATCAGTCACAATGGCCTCATGCTCAAGAGTTGCTTATTATATATGGCATCAGGGGATCATTCTCTCACATTGATGCTTTCAAACACAACTGGACACATTCACATGCTCAGAGACACGTGACTCCAGCAAATTATTGAAGGGAAAAAAGTTAAATACGTCTGCGTCAATCATTTGACATTCATCACACCCATCATCTTGCTCCCACATGCAGGCACATTCTCACTGATTACAGTCAAAGGGATTTTCAGATGCACTTCAGATCAGGCGGCAAGATGTCATTTGAAGGAAGAAAAAGGAGAAGAGGATGTATGAGCTGGTGTGTGTGTACTTTTCTAATACAGTGAGGAACAATGGAGTGTGAAGCAGGTATATAAGTGTCCCTGATGTGTTAAAAATGTGTATGAAAGGAAAGAGGAATCTAGATCATCAGCTATTTTAGCTCCTTAGATGTGGAGTTATTTTAGTTCTTCCCTCTGTAGTGACTGTAGTTTCACGTGTTGTCACGCTCTCTCATTACCAAACAAATTTATTGGATTTGCATATTCATTCCACTATTAATATAGCTCATTATAAATAAATTTTGACTCCACGCAACTGTAGGACCCTTTTGTCCACAGAGACACGCCAACAGATTCATTATCACATGCATATGTGCAATTTGTTGCATAAATGTGTGGTTCAAATGCCTCTGTTATTGTACAAGGAATAGGAACATTTTGTGACTGTTTACTCACGTCATGTCATTCAATATATATATATACAGTGGGTACGGAAAGTATTCAGACCCCCTTAAATTTTTCACTCTTTGTTATATTGCAGCCATTTGCTAAAATCAAGTTCATTTTTTTTCCTCATTAATGTACACACAGCACCCCATATTGACAGAAAAACACAGAATTGTTGACATTTTTGCAGATTTATTAAAAAAGAAAAACTGAAATATCACATGGTCCTAAGTATTCAGACCCTTTGCTCAGTATTTAGTAGAAGCACCCTTTTGATCGAATACAGCCATGAGTCTTTTTGGGAAAGATGCAACAAGTTTTTCACACCTGGATTTGGGGATCCTCTGCCATTCCTCCTTGCAGATCCTCTCCAGTTCTGTCAGGTTGGATGGTAAACGTTGGTGGACAGCCATTTTTAGGTCTCTCCAGAGATGCTCAATTGGGTTTAAGTCAGGGCTCCGGCTGGGCCAGAGTTGTTGTGAAGCCACTCCTTCGTTATTTTAGCTGTGTGCTTGGGGTCATTGTCTTGTTGGAAGGTAAACCTTCGGCCCAGTCTGAAGTCCTGAGCACTCTGGAGAAGGTTTTCGTCCAGGATATCCCTGTACTTGGCCGCATTCATCTTTCTCTCGATTGCAACCAGTCGTCCTGTCCCTGCAGCTGAAAAACACCCCCACAGCATGATGCTGCCACCACCATGCTTCACTGTTGGGACTGTATTGGACAGGTGATGAGCAGTGCCTGGTTTTCTCCACACATACCGCTTAGAATTAAGGGCAAAAAGTTCTATCTTGGTCTCATCAGACCAGAGAATCTTCAGGTGTTTTTTAGCTAAACTGACAGAACTGGAGAGGATCTGCAAGGAGGAATGGCTGAGGATCCCCAAATCCAGGTGTGAAAAACTTGTTGCATCTTTCCCAAAAAGTCTCATGGCTGTATTCGATCAAAAGGGTGCTTCTACTAAATACTGAGCAAAGGGTCTGAATACTTAGGACCATGTGATATTTCAGTTTTTCTTTTTTAATAAATCTGCAAAAATGTCAACAATTCTGTGTTTTTCTGTCAATATGGGGTGCTGTGTGTACATTAATGAGGAAAAAAATGAACTTAAATGATTTTAGCAAATGGCTGCAATATAACAAAGAGTGAAAAATTTAAGGGGGTCTGAATACTTTCCGTACCCACTGTATATATTTTCTGTGGAACACAAAAGAAAAAGCCTTGATGAGTTTTTAAAGGTTTAATATCATCATGTGACCAATCTTAATGTGGCAGTTTCAATATGCAAAAGAACAAGATATTATACTTAACCAAATATAAAACTATAAAAAACAGTTTCCTTCTGTCACGTAAAAAAAAAAGACAGAAAGAAAATTAAACTTATTTTATTTCAGCTAGTAGCCAAAGCAACATTTCTTTAGTTTAACTTATAAATACAATTTAAAGTAAAAATGAATAGAAACTACACAGACATATTTAAAAAGAAAAACAATAGAATTAATAAAAATGACAAAAACACACAAAAATTAAAGTTAAACAAAAATTTATTTTTAAATCAATTAAAATCTTGATAATATCTACTTTTGCTTATATTTAAATTAGCTTACATTTAAATTCTACACACAAAGCTATCATACGACTTCTTGTGGTCGTATGCTTGAAATACAGAGAACGATTCACATGGACCGCTTTTATAGTATTCTTTTCCTTTTGGACCTTAACTATAATCTGTTACTGTATGGAAAAAAGCTCCATGAAGAACATATTTTATGTTCCACAGAACATTCTGTTTTGGAATAACATAAGGGTGAGTAAATAATAAGAGTTTTCATTTTCGGGTGAATTATTCCTTTAACAGGCAGGCTACAAGCCAGCGTGGACAGACCAAATTGGCTTGGAAAACAACGATAATGAAATAGAGTCTGATAAATGGCAGAAAGAGCTGAGACAGTGTAGTTAGTCTAAAGAAAGATGGATGGATCTCAAGCATAGCACAGTGATGGATAGAGGGTAGGAGGTAGAAACAAACTCCTCCAGCAATTTCACAACACACTGTGCACCTGCACCTCCCACTCATCTCTCATTCTCTCCCTCTTTCTCTCTCTCTTTCACTACTCCTTAGTTTTTTACATGCAACACCGTGAAAAAGTCAGTCTTGCTTATTTTTGCCTCAGTCTCACTTCTGTGAGCATAAGATGTCAAGCTTCAGTTATTCGTACTACCACAAAATCCGATCCCTAAATCTATGTCTCCCACTGTCACTCAAAAGTTCCACTGCAGTGACCTCTTTTCATTACCAGCATGGCGTGGGGTGCATCGGCACGCCAACCATATTGCCCTCCCCCTGTCTGCAGTCTCATTGTGTTAAACATCAAAACTTTCCTCCTGCGGTCATCATCACAGATGTGCTCAAAAGGCAAAGTCTGAGCCCCACTTGAACAGCCACAGATGCAGAAAGTCTCAAATTTTGTATTTTGACCACTCTTAAACTGTAAGCCAGTTGCCATAGTAACAACCATCCTAGAAATGGGATCAGTCTCAAGTCGAACTCATTTATTTATTTATATATTTATTATTTTTTTTGGAATGACAGGCTGCTGTGATTGCGCAGCCTAATTTGAGAGCTGCTTGTTTTAATGGCATGTAATGTAGCTTTTGAGTTTATTGGAAAAATAACCATTTCTTTAACACGTTAAATCAGACATTAAGCAGTACGCTGTGTACACTACTGTGTCCATAGCCAAATTCATCAAGGTTTCAGCAATTGTTTGTGTCCGTGGTCATGTGTGAGAGATCGTTTTGTGCTGTAATTCATCTGTCGGAGTAGTTTTCTTGTTGGACACAAAAACTTGGCTGTGTGCGGGACTCACACATACGCGATGACTCACGTGTACATCATACCCATCTTTATTGTCCTGTCTTGCTAGATCAGTACCTTATTACACTTCAGAAGGACAAGTCATACCCCTGTTCCACCAAAATGATGCCAACGCTCAGTTGGTTGCATCTGTGAATCTCTCTTAGTCGCAGTTTGCTCTTGAATGAGTGACGATGACGAAACTCACTATGATACTACTAGGGATGCACCAATATTAAAATCCAGATATTCAACTGGCAGATATTTATTCAACTTTCATATTATTTTATCAAAATAAATTTCAAATATAACAATAAAAAGATTTAAATTTATATATATATATATATATATATATATATATATAAATTATACGGATAGATAGATCATTAAAGAATGTGTTTCATTCTGTTTTTGTCTTCCCATCATAGATCTGTCAATCATTCATCAACGCCCCAAGAAAACACCTGAGTAGGTGGATCATGGCCAGTGGGAGTGGCTGGCGTTACTATGCCTGAAGACACGTGGCGATGGTGTCCATGGAGACAGATGGCAGCTTCACTGGGGGCCACGGTTTGTCCCTCTTACAAGCTGAAGATAGCGTGGGGGCCGGACTCGCTCAGCAGGAGGGGACATGGCTCGGCTTCCGGGCTACAGTGAGTGCTGTGCTGCTGCTGGAGCTGCTCCTGGGAGTGGGTGGCAATCTGACCGTGCTGGTGTTATACTGTGGTCACTGCAGCCTTTTGGAGTCCGTCAGCCATGCCGTCACGCTCAGCCTGCACACCCTTGACCTGCTGCTCTGTCTCCTCTGCCTGCCGATCACTGCCACGCTCCTTATTCTGGGCGGAGCCTCGGTTCCTCACCACGCCCTTCTCTGCTGTCTCCACGAATCGGCAGCCAGCTTCGCCAGCGTGGGCACCGCACTTAACCTGCTGCTCATCAGCTTAGATCGCTATGACATCAGCGTCCGGCCAGCCAATCGCCTGCTGACGCCTCGAAGGGCCACCATTTTACTTGTTGGAGTATGGGTGGTTTCCTTAGCCGTGCCCCTCCTACCGTTCGTGGAGGCGGGGTTTGTTTCGGGGCAAGGCGAGGGGGTGTTTGTGTACTCCAATAGCACTGTGCTTTGTTCAGAGTGGGGAGGAACTCTACAGGCTCATCTGTTGCTACAGGTTCCTGTGTTCCTGTGCTCTCTCGCTGTGATGCTGTTTACATACTCACGAATTCTTCAGGCACTGCGCATCCGCATCGGCCGCACGCCCAGGCCCCATCGAGACAGAAAACGGCCTGTGCATCGCCTTTGGTTGCGGCGTAAAAAGTCAACGAGGTCGCCGGATCACACAACGAGAAACACACCCACCTCCCCACCGCCGCTTTCTACTGGCCCGCTTATCGCCTCAGATACAGTTACAACAGTAACCATCAACACTGAGACGAACACTCCATCACTCACCACGCCACTTAGCCCCACCCCTACTGTATCCGTGATAACCTCGCCTTTAAGCCCCACCCCAACTGCTTCAATGGTAACTACGCCTTTGAGTCCTGCTCCATCTGTAGCCGTCATAACTAGCCCTCACATCCCCACCCCTGCTACATCATCAGTGGCCACACCTTTGAGCCCCATGCCCACTGTATCCACAGTAACCACTCAACTAAGCCCCGCCCCCGTTCAGGGTCCGCCCAGCATGGGCGTGGGAGCGTCAGTATCGGCCATTTTGGCTCTGCGTCGAGCGGTTCGGCGCCACCGAGATCGGCGGGAACGCCAAAGGCGTGTCTTTCGCATGTCCGTCATCATCATCCTCTCCTTTCTGCTATGCTGGGCGCCTCTCTCCATCATGCCCCTTCTCATGCTGGCTATCGGGCCCTCTGATTGGCTAGAACGCCTGAGAATCTGTTTCCTGGTGCTCGCTTATTGGACGGTAGTGCTACATCCACTGCTGTATGCGTTCACACGGCAAA
This sequence comes from Barbus barbus, assembly GCF_936440315.1. Taxonomy (NCBI): domain Eukaryota; kingdom Metazoa; phylum Chordata; class Actinopteri; order Cypriniformes; family Cyprinidae; genus Barbus; species Barbus barbus. The sequence goes on along the minus strand of NC_136741.1, from coordinate 22,937,538 downwards.
AACTGCGCAAAGTGCTGCATACCCGTCTGCGCAGGCTGCGGCCGCAAAACACGCAGACTCGTATTCGTGCTAATACCAGGATCCGCCGCAAGCACAGGGCAGATTGCAGCGATGCTACCGACCGCTGCCTGACAGAGGCTGTTAGAGAGTGAGTGTTTGTGTGTCTGTGACTTATAATTAGGCTCACACGGAATCTGAGTGCGCATTCACTTGTCTGTCATTTTTTTTGTTTATTAAAGCTGCAGTCTGTTAATTTTTATTTGTTTAAAAATGATCCGAAATCAATATTTGAGCAAGTACATAACCAGCCAGTGTTCAAAACTATTGCCTTACTTTAGCCAGATTCACAACGGTTATCTTATAATAAAGTTTTCTAATTTGAGTGGTACGGGTAGGTTTTTGCGGGAAATTCGCATGGCATTGCGTCATTACGTCGCATCTGTAAACATAAAGAAGTTGTCACGGCTACTAGGCTATCGCATATGAGGATCCTGCAGGTGGCGGATTGTTTAGCCTTTTCTCACAGCAGCTAGAATAATTAAATGCATCATTTTGATGGCGGATTGTAATCCAGAAAGGATTATGTGTTTATGAAACACACGTGAATGAAATTAAATTATATTCCAGTTTTAAATGTGCTTCTGATTACAGATAGCCTGGGATTACACAAGATTTGTATTTTAAAGACAACCAGTTCGAAGAGAGCATAATTTGCTTTTTGGGTTAAAATAATTTCTTAATATGAAATTTGAATGGCATGAAAATTAGATTAGACTGTACAGAAATTGAAATCTACATGCTAATACACACTATACTCATAGTCACGCAATGCTGATGTTGTTAACATTAATAATTTGAGAATAAAGTATAACAATAATAATAATTTGCAAGGTTTGATGTGATATGACTGATCATTAGATTTAATCACCATTGGTAGTGCAATTTATTTGAATGCTTTTTTCCTCAATTGTTACTTATTTGTTCAGATGGCAATATACGGTCAAAATTTTTATTTGGGTCATATATTCCAAGACATAGGCTAGAATCTGTGATTGCAAAGTACAGTAAACATCCACACCGGTGCGGTGACTGACAGCTACACATTCACCTCAAACCATTAGATTCATCCGTGCCGGAGCACAGCCCACGCAAGGAAGATAATTCCGCAAGCAGCTGCAATTCCAGGTTTTCAAACAGAGATGGCGACAAAGAGGCAAAACTTATGGACTGCAGCTTTAAATATTTTGGATAATTTTATTATGCTTTCAGCTGCTAAAATGAGTATGTTCAGCTCCATTTAACATATTTCACCATGTTTAAATCCAAGGCCGTAACCATATTTTAAACATTTGTAAGAGACTTGAGGGAATAAAGAAAAAGAAAGAAGAACTAGAATTTATTGTAAAGTAATCTGTTTGAAGTATTTGCAAAAAATATTTAATTTTTTTATTAATAGGCACTAGCGGTGTAACGGTACGCGTATCGAACCGAAATGGTTCACGGGGCAAATTCCAAATGGAAGTGATCATCCCTATCCCCTTGGAGTGGGGACTTTGGAGTGAACAGAGCACATGCGTGCCATTATGTAGTTGTTTGGAATGCACTTGGCAAAGGGAGAGACATAATTTCCTCATTATCTGCAGCTGGGATGTTCCCGTGACAACGCAGCATGGTGTCCGTCAGCGGATGCCGCTGGTTTAATGGCATAAATGTCTTTTTATTGTTGTTAGCATAACTGTTGCAAATGAACATACATTTTATATTTTAAAACGTTTTTAAAGTTTTTTGCTATATAATATATAAAAACTAATATCTATAAAACTTTTTAAAATATAAAATATGTATTTTTTTATGCTGGTGTCCGTCAGCAAATCTGCATTCCAAACGACTACATAATGGAATGCATGTGCCCTGTTCACTACAAAGTCCCCACTCCAAGGGGATAGGGATGATCACTTCCATTTGGAATTTGCCCCGTGATGTGAACCGTTTCAGTTCGATGCGCGTACCGTTACACCCAGGCACACAATCACTTAAGGCCCAGGTACAGAAAGGCACGCAAGCCTTTCAACAGACAAACACTAACTACTTCGTTCATGTTTCTTGTATTGTCACATTAAATTAGGATTTACATGAATCAGGTAAATATGATTAACGAAACAGGTAAATAGGCCTATATGTTAAATTCAAAATTCATCTTTTCCCTCTAAAACTGAAGCATTGTGCTGGAATTTGCATTTGTCTTCTGTTAACAATACAGCCTTCTTTGATTTGATTGGCCATCTGAATTATTTTGACATTGACGAGCGCCGTTAGTCCCCTGAGGCAGACTAGACTAGAAACGGGGGTGGTGATGGCGCAGTGGATAAGACACATGCCTTTGGTGTGAGAGACCCGGGTTCGAATCCACTGTGAGACACCAATGTGTCCCTGAGCAAGACACTTAACCCCTAGTTGCTCCAGAGGCGTGCGACCTCTGACATATATAGCAATTGTAAGTCGCTTTGGATAAAAGCGTCAGCTAAATGAATAAATGTAAATGTAGTCTAGTCTACCAACAAATCGAGGAGTGTGTAATGGAGCGCAGCAAAACAGCATCAAGGACATCAAATACTGAGGTTGGCAATTTGGCCATATCTGATTATTGAGGGGACTTGTGGTTACGGCCCTGTTTAAATCCATTTCTCAGATTTCCCCCACAAATCTGTGCAGATAATGTAAAAAAAAAAAAGAGAAATTCAGCAGATTCCGCCTGGGCCTATTTATGACTGTAGGTAAAAGGCAGGAAACGGAAACCATTAATGTGTTAGATGATATGTGTGACTCGCTCACCTCTATAAAGGAAATTAAAAGACGTCGGTAGGTCTCTATTGTCCACGAGTGTGTAGTATCATTGGCAACTAATCAGCAAAGGGTTTCTAAAGCACACTAAACTCTGAGGTCAACAGGGCACTGTCTAATTAACCAGTAGAGCACAAATATTCCCATGCTGCTAGGGGAAAAGAGCGAGATTGAGAGAGTGTAGTTACAGGTGTGAGTCTGCCAGAGGCCATGTGCAATAAATTCCAAATCCAGGTTATGCATCGCATGATTTCCATATAAATTAATCCCAATTTATTGGCATTCATTGTGTGGTGTAAAAAGTAACCATCTATCCACCAGTACACATACATGTGCACATATTTTACATTGGCCTTCTCTCTGATAGAGAGGTAATAGAGGGTAATAGATTTATCATTGTGTTTATTAATTTATATGATCAGGGATGTAAATAGTCACTGATATTTCTGTGGTTTGAAACTGCAGCCAATTTCAATTCGGCTCTACCAAGGGCATGCATACTGGTTCGATCAGTTGACAAAACAACTTTTACAAAGTCTAAATTAATTTATTTTATTTGTGTCCTGTATATGTATATCTTGTCAGTGCTGTATATTATTTCAGTTTCAGATGGGTATTGTATTACTTTACAATAGAGGAGCAATAAGTCTGAATTACAGTAATAAAAAGATTCAGCCTCTTTGCTTGTTTGCTTTGTTTGTTCCCAACCACAGCTGTCAAAATTCATACCTCTTATAGAAAAGCATATAAAATTTAATATATAAATATTTTATTTTATAATGGCAGAAGTGTTACTTTTATACAACATATACAATATACAACATAAAAAAATGTATATTAAAGGTTAATATAACTTGCATTTCATATTTACATATTTGGCTTTACATTACAGTTTGTATTATTTTTGTTATTATTTATTTTGTATAAGTGTTGAATCCACTCTGGGTTTTCCTGCTCTTTCCCAAAGAAGTTGGTGTTTATTAGGCCAGTGTGAAGATGCAAAAACTAATCTGTATTTTGATTCATCCTGATTAAAAAATTTTGTCGTTCTGAATAATTAACATCAGTCTGAGCCACTTGCTCTGATAGTTAATTGGTTTATGGAAGTGTCTTTTCATTACGTGAATTTATTAAGAAGTGCAGGCTGCTTTAATATATACAATTAGTCCATGCTGAGAAAGGTTGACTGACTTTATCCCAGTTGATAAAAGTCAAACAGGCAATTAAGAACCTCCTGTGTCTCTGTCAGCGTTTGCAGTCTCACACAAAAGATGAAATGCCATATGAAGGATACTCAATAAAGTACCTGTTCAATCAGTGAAATGGTAGCCTTTCAAACTCTCTCTCTGCCTGATTCAGAGACCTTAAATGTTATTAATCTTTAAAGAGTTGGTTGCGGTTCAGCCAATATATGTGTAGAGAATGGGAGACTATCATTCCTCATTATTGGTGATAGAGGCTGCACTCCACTTGTGGAGTCTGATCGTATTAACACTTATTAATGTTTGATTACACACGCTGACATTTACAGGAGCCTAATAATTGGAGGGTCGATAATGGGGACGGGGTCCTGCACACAGATGTAGATGCCTGTCTTAATGGACATGTAAAGAACTCTGCCCACACAGGTTAACGTAGGTCAATAAGCTTGCTTCTACTTTTCAATAATTTAATTACAATTATTTTGCATCACCCTACCACTGCAAATATGAAACTGTAGTGTGTGCTTTCATAGTATGTAATTACCCAAAATATTATGGTAGTAGACTACTATGATACCGTGGTGCGATGAGGTTTTGAATGATTACCAAATTCATGCATGTAATTACATTACCGTTCAATAGTTTGGGGTCTTTTACAAAAAGGAGAAAAACTTACTTCAAATTGTTGAATAGTAGTGTACACTTTATTCAAAGGTATTTCAAAAAATACCATAATATTTATTTTGTAAGTGCTCATACTGTTGGCACTAATGTATGAGAGGTTATGCAAATATGCTAAATGCATATTCAGGAAAACAAATGTGAGAATGCACATGCCTGTGTACAAACATCGAATTGAGGCAATTATTACAGTATCTCACAGAAGTGTAAATATCTCACATTTTTGTAAATATTTTATATCTTTTCACGTGACACCACTGAAGAAATAACACTTTGCTACAATGTAAAGTAGTGAGTGTACAGCTTGTATAACAGTGTAAATTTGCTGTCCCCTCAAAATAACTCAACACACAGCCATTAATGTCTAAACCGCTGGCCACAAAAGTGAGTACACCCCTAAGTGAAAATGTCCAAATTGGGCCCAATTAGCCATTTTCTCTCCCCGGTGTCATGTGACTCATTAGTGTTACAAAGTCTCAGGTGTGAATGGGGAGCAGGCGTGTTAAATTTGGTGTTATCGCTCTCACTTTCTCATACTGGTCACTGGAAGTTCAACATGGTACCTCATGGCAAAGAACTCTCTGAGGATCTGAAAAAAAGAATTGTTGCTCTACATAAAGATGGCGTAGGCTATGAGAAGATTGCCAAGACCCTGAAACTGAGCTGCAGCACGGTGGCCAAGACCATACAGCGGTTTAACAGGACAGGTTCCACTCAGAACAGGCCTCGTCATGGTCGACCAAAGAAGTTGAGTGCACGTGCTCAGCGTCATATCCAGAGGTTGTGTTTGGGAAATAGACCTATGAGTGCTGCCAGCATTGCTGCAGAGGTTGAAGGGGTGGGGGGTCAGCCTGTCAGTGCTCAGACCATACGCCGCAGACTGCATCAAATTGGTCTGCATGGCTGTCATCCCAGAAGGAAGCCTCTTCTAAAGATGATGCACAAGAAAGCCCGCAATGTATTCATTAAAATCTCTCTTGCTTCCTCTCCCACCATTCTCTCTCTCACACATGCATCTTTTTTTAAATCTCATCTGTTCCACTCACTGTCATCATCTTTCTTATTTTTATCACTGACTGTGCCTTGCTTTCTGTTCCTTCGTTCTGTCCTCACTCCTCTCTTCTCTAGACTTGCATAAGAACAAAGAAGAGCTGCCTTTGCAAGGGGAAAGTCACCTTGGAGGACAGGAAGAGAGAGAGAGAGAGAGAGAGAGATTCGTGTGGGTGGAATAACTGGCAGAATGATGAATCCCATGTTGACTGAATCAGGCAACAAGCACACATTCCCATGTGTGTGTTACTCATAGATTCACTACATAAACGTTATGACCTCTTAGTTTCGTGCCCTTTATTCATTTATTTATTCTTTCTCTTGGTTTTCCTTGTTCATATGGTCTTATTTTATTATATTAACCCCTGCAAAAATGCTTGTACTTTTCCTGTGCGAATACATTAATACTAAAAGAAGCTAAATAACATCCAACCATATTTCAATCAATCATTTTCTTCAATCATCACCCTTCAGTCATAGTCAGGTGTTTTGCTGTACTAAAGCAAAAATAAAATTACGAGTTGACTAGATCTATCAAACAAATCATGCAAAATACTACATGTGAATATTGTGTACTTATTATTATACTCAATATTGTGAACTTCACCATAATCACACTATGTTAGTACATATGTAGTAGACTTTAGCCAAAGACCGTAAATACAAAAGCACAAAACAACTATATCACAAGCCGAAATAGCTCAGTTGGGAGAGCGTTAGACTGAAGATCTAAAGGTCCCTGGTTCGATCCCGGGTTTCGGCAAAGCTTTTTCCTCTCCTCAAAGTGCTGAGAAGTAAACTTTACCTCAACAGACATAAGCTATGTTAAAAAAAATAAAAATTAAGAAGAAAAGTGGTTTGCAGAGGTAAAGCCTACTACTCCGAGTGCTGTATATTAGTCTTCCACTCTCCGGTTATGTAGTGTGGAGTACATATAATGGCCTGATGATGTCGCTCTATGTTTTAGTTCATTTAATCGCCCCTGCGATTTTGCTGTAATTGCGGCAGAGGGCGATGTTGCCAGTAGTTTTACCTCGTGGAAAACCTGAGAGAGGCCATTGAAACATGTGCTGCCCAGAAAAGCATGGAAGTCGCTGGACTGCAGAAAGACATCACGGTACAGTACCTTACAGTAGCTTGAACACAGTGCACCTGTTTTGATGTATACAGCTCAACTGACTGCAGACCTCTTTGTACCTCACAATATGCTGCTGCTTGGCCTAAATGTTTGGTCTGTTACATAGGCTACCATAACATAACAGGATAAACGTTCTAGCGTTTTTTTTCTAAAGTCGGCTGGATCTTAAATATTGCTGCGTCGCAGTCTATTTTTTTTAAAACGATGTTTTCAGTACAAATGTCTACTCTTCTGGGTATATATATATATATATATATATATATATATATATTGTTTAGCTATCTATTGAATTGAAATATTCCCTGATAAAATATCCTAAATTACATCTATAATATCTCAATAATATCTTACATTAATTTCTCACCAATGGATCCACTGCAGTGAATGGGTCAGAGTGAGAGTCCAAACAGCTGATAAAATAATCCACAAGTAATCCACACAACTCTAGTACATCAGTTAAGGTCATGTGAAGCAAAAAGCTTTGTGTCTGTAAGAAACAAGTCCATCATTAACGTGTTTTAAATTTAAAACATTGCTTTTACCAAAATACAAAATGTAATGCTAAATTTCTCTAGATATGTTCTGATAAAGAAACAAACTCTTCTTTATCTTGGATGGCCTGAGGGCGAGTAAATTGTAAGCAAATTTTCATCTTTGTGTGCACTCTTCTTTTAAAATTCAATTATGTTCCTATTTTATTCTGTATTTATTATTACATGCAGGGATGTGTTGTCTTTGATGTTATTGTGATATGCTTGTGATGATGTCTAGTCATAAATCAGTTGAGATTAATTATTGAATTCTGTGGAATGCATTATTCTAGTTTATAAGAATTGTAACCTCCAATATTTGTAGTGTGTCAGTGCACTTTCACTTTTAATAGAGTTGACCCACCTGTGCTACACGTGCAAACATATATTTAGAGTCCAATGATTCACATTTAGCGCGCACACACAAATTCATAGAAACCCATTTTGGAAGCTGGTATTACGTCAGTCAAATCCCAAAGTTACTGCTTCGTCTCCACAGAGTCTCTCTCGCACACAGAAACATCTTCTGTTGTTCATGTTAAATCAATCATCACGTTCTTGTCAGTCAAGCTCTCGTATTTGACATTCTGTACTGTATGCCTTTGCGGCTGCTTATTGAAGCTGCTCCCTAATTTATTTTTACTCATAATCTCCAGAGGTCACTGAACCCCATGAACCGTTAATTTGACACGTGAGGTATCTGTTCTCTAATGTTCCAACTTGTAGATATGGCATCGGGCGTCTGCATATAGCACATAGGTGTTTTTTTATTTTGGATGTTAGGAGAGTGCAGGACACAATTAAGTGAAATATACTGTAGGTTATTTCTCAGTTTGGACAGTATGTTCCAGAAGAACTGCCTTCATCATAAAGTGTCTCCAGTTTCATTGTCCAGTCCCCCACTGACTTCTCATTAAAAGCTTTATGGTTCTTTATAACACTTGGATATCTTGCAGTGGCATAAACGTAGGTGTAATGTAGTATCAGAGCCAGGCAGATGGAGCTGTTAGTCACCCTCGTTTTAAGGCATTGTGGGGATGTTCTCAGGCAGGAAGAGTATTTGTGGTCCATTTATGTTGATATGGTTAGCTCTGACTGTGTTGGTAAAGCTTTGAAACTTACACCACATCACTTGAATAAACATTCATTATAGCCTGGTCAACTCAGCTGTCAATGTGTGGAATACTACTTGTTATATAGCTATTTTAGTATTATATATGTACTGTAGTAGTAGTATTTATTAATATTTTAAATTAGCTTTTATTTATTTTTTCAGTTTAAGTAATTTAATTTAATTTATTTTTTTATACCAAATATTGACATTTAGCTTTAATTTATTTTTATTTCAGTTTTGGTTTTAGGAATTTTTAGAATCAACATATTTCAGTTAGTTGCAAAGGCAACATTTCTCACTTTTAATTCTTACATTTTTCCAATATTTATTAATATCTACTATTAGTTTTAGTTAACCGCAACAGCACTGTATTCATTTCTGTATTTGTGAAATTTATGTTGTTTGGGTAATACAAGTTCAAAATAAAAATGAGTTTTTAAAAATAAGACCCTCCCCCCACACACACATAAGATAAATAAGTAACAACACTGTCTAGTTACTTTCTTCCAAGTCAGCCCAGGTCTTGAATTATTAAGCCATCAACGTAGATAATAAAGTGAATGTTTTGCAGTCTTATACTGTATGTTGTCTGACTCCTTTTCCTGTATTATGTGCTCTGTTTTTGTTATTGGCAGTGGTGTTATTGTCATAAAGCAAACAAAAACACACCTCAGTATGAGGTTCATTCATGCTGCTTTATATATAAGGATATGCCACTGCTTTCATATCATTCTTGTCATATCTTGTATGTTTATACGCTACTAAACTAATTTAACCACAATGTTAATCTCAATAAGGAAAATATTTATCTTCCTTCAACAGAAATGCCGGACGCTTCCACCTGCTTACCCCACCCATCTTACATTTTAGCCTTCCGTGATCTTTTTTTTTTTTCTGGTTTAAAAATTCCAGGAAGTTTCTGTTTATTGTTTTAAATGAACAACAATATTCAGGCATCAAAGAGTGAAGAGGGAGTTGGAAATAGGTTAAAGGTCCCTAAAGGCTTTCCCTTTAGCCTGAGTGTGTTTTGTATTGGTTAGAGCACAGAAATGTGGCCTTGGGCTGGAAAACTATGGTTAGTAATTGATTTCTAAGTAATTGCAAAAAAATGACCTCATCACCATTACAGAGATTTTTCTTTTTCTTTTTTTTAAATCATTTGGCTAGTATTTTTAGTTTTTTTTATATTTACTACAAGTTTAAATTCCCTGGCTTAAATCTAATCTGTTTTTCAGTAGCCAGTGGTGTCATTTAAAAAGCAGAGAGTCCTTACAAACCAAAATTTAGTTGACTAGTCAGACATGTTTTGCTGGATGGACAGCATGACTGGACAGGACGCACATAATAGCACGTGAGAAAGATGCTGACGGGACTATGAGCCTTTAGTCTTGAAGAAGTATCTTCTAATGACAGTCCTGTCTAGTCTTGCAGTGTTTGAAATTCCTTATGTAAATCGTATGAAGACATGGTTTCATGTTTTATCCCAATTTAAGTTTTATCCTTAAATTAAGTAATTACACTTTTTTTTTCTGCATTGCGCCATCATTTGCATAACAAAAAATTTAATTTGCAAAAAATTTACTTAACCTTGGGCCATCTAAGATGAGATTTTAAAAAATTAGCATCAAATTACGTTATTTTCTCTGCAGTGAATGGGTGCCATCAGGATGAGTTAAAACAGCTAAACATCTCAATAATCCACAAGTAATCCAAATGACTACAGTTCTATTCATTCATGGTTTGTGAAGTAAAAAGCTGCATGTTTATTAAGGCATTTTTAACTTCAAACTGTATTGTTGTTCCCTACAGTAACGCAAATCATTCCGTACATCTACAATAATGATTTGTTGTCTTAATGCAAAGTAAAAAAAATATATATATTTGGGGGTTTCTTTACTATTTTGTTCCACTTGCAGTGATGTATAAAGTTAGTGGTCTGTGCTTGTGTGTATCAGTGTGATTTAATGCACATCAAGGTCACCTGTCACCCTGCTGTTTTTGTATTTTGTGTGCGTGAGCGTGTGCAGGTCCTCTTTTATTTGATGTCCTGTCTGAAGTATAATGGCTTCACTGGCAGTGATCCAGACTGTCTGCAGGGGCCAGCTGTCTTAATGTGCTCTACATACAACCAAACAAATGTTTGCAGCATTGATAGCTCACCTAAGTATAGCAGGATTTGGCAATTTACCATAGCAACTGCCATTGCTGAGGAACTGGGTTATGTTAGACTATACCTTTGTGACTTTAGCTATTGTCTTTGCGTAGACACAGCCTGAGGAAGTGGAGATTAACAGAAGGAATATAGTGTTTGTGATCACCACTCATCCTGTTCTTCCCTTCCGGCTCTTTCTCTCTGTGTATGCTTGCCTTTCAAGGAATACTGAGATGTAGCTCACACGTGTTTGGCACGGAGTGGCAAAGATGGGCTCTTAAGATTTGGACAACTCTTTCAGCTATGTTCACATGAGATTACTTAAAGTACAAAAATAGACTGTCAGTGTGGCCACGAAAACATTTAAGGAAACAAACTATTTCTTTTCCAGAAATTAAAACAAACAAAAATTATATTATCACATTGTTCAAACTCCCATCAGAAAGTGTGAACTATAGCATACGTGTGGCATGCATTACTATCAAGATGCTTTGTTGATGCTTTGCATTATTTTTGGACAGCCGTTATGCTCCATTAAATGGAAGAAAGCAGCTCAGACATTCTTAAAAACCATTTTGTGTTTCACAGATGAAAGAGAATCATATGAGCTTAAGACAACATGAGGTTGAGTAAATGACTGAAATTTTATTTTCAGTGAACTATCATTTTAAAGGTGAAGTGTGCAATTTCTGTCACTAGTGACACCAGACAGGTTTCCAAATGCTACATCCATCTTCCATTGATCGGCTAAACAGATCGGTGAATGGCTTACATATAGTTTTCTATGCATATTAAAATGGGTTTCAGGAAAGCATCATTAAAAATATGCCTTATCATTACCTTTTACCAATGTTTAAAGAATATTTCACCCAAAAATGAAAATTACCCCATAATTAACCCTCGAGCCATCATAGGTATATATGACTTTTTTTCTTTCAGAAAAATACAGTCAGAGTTGTATTAAAAAAAAAATGTCCAATGTCCAAACTGCATCCATTCATCATAAAAAGTACTGCTCTTGGGGGTTAATAAAGGCCTTCTGAAGTGAATCGATGCATTTGTGTATGAAAAATATTCATATTTTAAACTTTATAAACCATAATCTCTAGCTTCCGCTAACTGTCTTACGCGCGCGTTCACGAGAGAGTGGCGTTCCAGCGGATGGCGAAGGCAAACATGGTGGTGAACACGAAAATGCAGAGGAGAGAGCAAAACAAAACACTGGTCACAAATTAGAAGTACAAAACAAGGATTTGAAAATAAAAATGGATTTCAATATAAGCCAAGAGGACAAATTTTCCTTTCCTTTAAAGGAGACATATTATACCCCTTTTTACAATATGTCATAGAAGTATCTGGTGTTTCAGCTCAAAATACCCCACAGATCACTTATTATATAATTTTGAAAATGCCTAATTTGAGTGGAAGCAGAAACACTCTGATTTTCGTGCCTGTTTCTTTAAATCCAAATGATCTGCTGCTCCCGCCCCCTTTCCAGAATAGAGCTGTGCCATTTCAGCTCGTACCTGCTAAAAACATCTGTTTTGGTTCTGATTATCATGTTTATCGTGCTGAAATCATGCATTTTAAACATATGAGTTTAAACTTCTGATATACCTGAGTGCACACCGAAGCACACGGACAGAAAGCGGCTACCACAGCATGCGAGTAGTTCTCATTCACACACAAGTTTGCATTAAAAACACACACGAGTTACAAAAACGGTTATGTCTGTGAAGGTAAACAACTGGGAAATAAATTGCATGATTATTTTAGATCTGTGTGGCAGCAGCATACAGTAAATAAATCCACTGCTCTGTCTCTGAGGCTGGGACTAAATAGTGTTCTGTGCTTGTCTGCGCAGCCAAAGGCAGAACAGTTAGCTTGTTTTGCTCAAACTTTCACTATGATATTAGAACTGGTACACCATTGTCGCTTGCGAAATCAAAATGATGGCGCCTTGGGTGGAAATTTACAGATTAAAGGACGGTAATATTATAATGAGATCCCTTTGCCACGTCACCATCACCAAGGAAGCGAAATCAGATGCGCTCGTTTTTTCAGAAGCTTGCAGAAAAAGGCTGTCTGAAACAGTTACTGGGTTAATCTTTTTCACGTTTTCTTGGTTGGTAGATGCACTTGGGGACCTGATTATAGCACTTAAAACCTGAAAAAGTCAGATTTTCATGATATGTCAAAACTTGGTTCTCATGAGACTAGCATATTCTCGTCAAGCTTACGCTACTTCATTTGCTGGAACGCCACTTAATTATTTTTTTCTTACACAGACTCGTTGATTTACTCCAGAAGGCGCTGTGTGGAGCACTTTTTATGATGTACGGATGCAGTTTTTTAGGCTAAACCCCATTCACTGCCATTATAAAGCTTGGAAGAGCCAGGACATTTTTTTTTTACATAACTCCGATTGTATTCGTCTGAAAAAAGAAAGTCATATACCCATAGAATGGCTTGAGGGTGTGTAAATCATGGGGTAATTTAAATTTTTGGGTGAACTATGCCTTTAAGGGCACTTCTATGCTATAATGTTTATACAAATGCTCCTAAATAATAGCCCAAATAGATTTGAAACAAATCCTGCTCTATATTTAGCTTTCCCTGAAGATTTCCTGAAGGCAGCCAAGTACAATTTATTGTAAGTCTGTTCACTGAGCTGCATGCATAAAACCACAGCAAGGTGGCAAAGGCTCGGCAGCACTCTTTTTAATGGTGCTCTCAGGCAATAATGAGTAAACCACTGGATGCCAGGCAGGATTGTTGACTCAACAAGAGCTGGCATAAATATTTTAACTGCAAAAAAAGAGGGTAGTTTACGGTAGTTCTCACATTGAAAACTCTTTAATCCCTTTTACTGACAGTGTTGTTGAATGAGTCAACTATTACGGCAAAAGATCCAACTAAATGACAGCCCTTTCATCCCATTAGATCCACCTTTTGAATTCAAACTAAATTCAAACACACAAGCACAGACATTACGGGAAATGCCAAACTCTGTGAAGGTTTGTTCATGTTTTGTTTGTACATGCTTGATGGATCATCAAGCCCTTTTCCAGTAATAAAATAAGGCAAGTATATTTCAACAAGTGTTATTATTAGTATTCTGGTGACCTTATAGCAGTGCAGGAGAGAGTATCTTCTGAAGCTACAATCTTCTCTAGATTTAAATGAGTAAATCTTCTATTAAAAAAGTAGTTCAGCTGCATTTCAAGCAATTAAAACTTTGCTACTATGGTCATGCAATATTATATATATATTTATGTACAAACTGTCAGTTTATACACTAGTTTATGGGGTAATTTTTATAAACTGCAAAGACACATTAATCTGGCACAGTAAAAACATTTATAATGTTAAAAAAGATTAATTAAAAAAATGCTGTGCTTTTAAATGGTTTAATCAAAGGAACCTAAAAAAAAGTATCATGGTTTCCACAGAAATATTCAGCAGCACAACTGTTTTTAACATTATTAATAATATTTTTTTTTTTCTTGAGCAACAAATCACAGAAATAAATTACGTAAATGAATCAAACTTCTTTCAAAGACATTAAAGTCTTACCAACCCCAAACTTTTGAATGGTAGGATTATTCATTTATTTTGTCTTGGCAATGTTCATTTGACACACAACCTAGATATAACTAATAAAACAACATTTTTAATATAAGAAAAAAAATGCTTTTAAACATGTTCATTGAAATGAACTGTCTGAATGTATTGATTTGCTATAAAGCAGCTGCTAATAGATTCATACGAGGGAGGGCGCTGTGCTTGTTTGATTATTAACTTTGTTTGCTTGACTGTAATGCTGCGGGTGGACATTAAATGCAGTATGACATTAAAATGTAGTATTCGCTTCTGCCCAGTGTAACATTAAGTCTAATAGTTTCCAATTTAATAAGTGTTTAGATGATTAGTGTCTGTGTGATCTTATGATACTACTACTATTTTTAATAGAGAAGGAATAGCAAAAATAATACAGCTAATAATAACAGGTCTCACTCTCACTGTCTGTCACACACAACTTTGACTTGTGACTGTGATGTCATTGCTGTATTCTGTTCGGTCTGGACTTGTTGGTTATGCTCTGGGCTGGATTTACTGTGATTATATTAGAGAGAGCTACAGTAGATGATATAGATCGACTGGCAGTGGTCTTATCTGACCCATGTGCGAGTTTGTCAGAAGTTTTTAAATGTCTGGCTCTGCACGTGCTACAAAAACAAAGTCAAACTTGTTTGCACATAACTCTGGGCTCTGTCGGGAGTATGAATATAGAGAGATATCTTACTAAGTGTTGTTTTGTGTGAACTGACACAAGCATCTGTTCGAGGTTGCTCACATGACTTAAAATGTGGATCATAACAGACACTTCTAAAGAGGTGACTGGTGTTTAATGCAAATTTAAGATGATATAATGTATTTTGTTGCAAAATCAGAAGATCATTAACATTTGAGAATTTAATAATAATATTTTATAATATAAAATAATAATGTATAAATTAATGTTTTATTGTTTTTGCCCCTTTCTGTGCAATACTTCCTATAGTGGAATTACGTAAATTATTATTCAAACTAAGCAGACAATTATGCCAAATGTTTAATTGCAAGATTTTTTGTTTTTGATCAACATTTACATTTAATCATTTAGCAGACGCTTTTATCCAAAGCGACGTACAAATAAGGAGAACAATAGAAGCAATCAGACCATCAAGAGAGCAACAGTATACAAGTGCCGTGACAAGACTTGTACCTAAGGAACTGACAGGGATTGCAATTTAAAATTCATATTTATTGTGATTTTTATTGTAAAAAAAACTAAAACAGATCTATGTCACATGTAAGAGAGAAAAAAATAGATTTGGGCCAATTTCAGCTGTGCTGTGATCAGCCTTAGAGTCTTTTGAAGTTGGCTTGTGTTTCAAAAAAATCACTTTACCTTGAGAGCCACCATCAGAAAGTATTTGACCTCTTATTTTTCATAGATTGTTACTGACTGGAGTGCAACTGTTGTCATGGAGACAGTTTATTCACTACAGCAAGTGGAGTATCAGGTGGTTTCCCTTTTAGCTTAGTGTAATGTGTGAAGAATGTTTGTGCGTCTGTAAGTCTGTGGAGTTTCCAAAGAACGACTGCATGACAGGCTCTTTGCCTGGTTAATTTTAGGTTATATTGTGCTCTACCACTATTCATTCATCAAGACAGCTATACAATTTGTAATATCTCAAATTTATTAGGGCAGTGATATCACTTTGAGTGACCATATCACATTTTAAGAATATTGATCCTTTGGAAATAGAGACTCATAACATCCTTAAAGCTAAATTAAATAGTTTTTCCATATTTGTTCAGTAGGAAGTTGCGTTTAAACATTTGCATTGTCAGTAAAGAAAAGTTTGGGGTTGGTAAGATTTAAAAAAAAATAATAATAATAAAAAAGAAAGAAATGAATGAATACTTCAGCAAGGATGACTGTGACAGTGAAGACGTTTATATTGTTACAAACATATCTTTTACAAATAAATGCTGTGCTATTGAACTTTCATTTCATCAAAGAATCCTGAAAAAAATGTATTACAAAATTAACAGTTTTTAACATTAATCACTTTCTTGAGAACCAAATCAGCATGTTAGAATGATTTCTGAAGGAAAGCAAAGCTACATTTTCAGCAGCTTATACTCCAGTCTTCAATGTATGATACAATGAAGGCTGAAGTACTAGCTGCTGAAATTTTGCGTAGCCATCACAGGAATAAATTACATTAAATATAGAAATAGAAAACAGTTTTCTTTAAAATTTTAATAACTCCCCAAACCCCCCACACAATTTTTAACTAAATAAATTCAGCCTGGTTAGCAATTAAAACAAATTAGGAATCTGTGTTTGTGTGTTGAGAGTTTCTTATTCTAGAGGAACATGTGATTGTACAAAAATGCAGGATGAATCATCAATATTTTGGGTGTAAAAAATGTGCAAACATTACTTTTATGCACTAGCATAATGTAAAATGATGTGGGTGTAAAATAAGCTGCTTATTTCTGTAAGTATATTATTATCGATGATGGATCCAGAGGACATTTATGGAGTGTCATCTGATCTCTCTGCACTATGAACCTATTATGTAGAGAGAGGAGACCCATTAGCTGGAGTTTCCCTGACCTAAGTGTTTGCTTTTGAGTGTGTGTTTGCATGCAGAGTTATATAAGAGAGTTACTCTGTCTCTCGGCAGCAGAAATTGTGGCATCTCAACTCCACCGTCATGTCAAATATGCTGATGGGGATCAGCAGCTTCATTACACTCATGGTACACCGCATCTCCATACATCTTACTCGATTGCTGATGTGTGTGTTTGTGCATGCATTGGAAAATGTTGGCTGAGGATCTCGCGCCTCATTTGATTCTGATTCTCACGCAGGAATTAGATCCGTTAACCTTTGTGGAATGTCATCCCATTTCAGCTACCATTTCCAGTTCCTCCACACACACATACTCATTTACACACACTTAGTACACACAGACAGTCTTTGGGATGCCTTGAAAGATGCCAGACAGAATAGTGAGAACTATTAAACACCTGATATGACGCGGCAACATGCACTCACCTCTGCTAGTTACACAATCTGTGTTTAGAGCTGTAATAGCTAATACAATCGTTATTTTTCTCGCTTGTGTATCCCGAGAGATGTTCTACTTCTATTGAACAAAATGCAGGTTTCTGTGCCCCGCATTAACTGTGATGTGGAAGAGAGGGGAATTGGTGGGCCACTGCCTAATGAGGTCCAGTGAAAACTTTTATAATTTGTTACCACACAAGTCGTCAATGATTAATGTTGTTGTTGAGCGTTAACCACCACAGTAATGGGAATTTCACCATCTCTCACTACAGGGACTGCATTATGTGTGTGTATCACAGTGCACAGATGCTATCTTTGCATTTGGACAAAGGCTCTTATGACTTAGGGATGTGCTGATATTAAAGCTCGATAATAAGCCAATGCTATGATCAGTAATCAATCGATGGTATTTAAATTTTTGTACTTAAAAAAAACTAAAATAGTTTTAAAAGCTATAAGTGAATTTGAAATTCAACAAAAAATGATATTTTAAGATTTGCAAAAAAATAAATAAAAACATTTAATTTATTAGTGTTTTAATTATAAATTAAGTTGTTGCATGATGGCACAAGGGAAATAAGCATGCACTATTAAATATCAAATTTACATTTAGTCATTTAGCAAATGCTTTTATCCAAAGCGACTTACAAATGAGGACAATGGAAGCAATCAAAATAAACGAGCAATGATATGCAAGTGCTATAACAAGTCTGTTTGCTTAATACAGTACACGTAGCAAGGTTTTTTTTTATTATATAATAAAAAGAAAATGGATAGAATAGAAAAAGAATAGAGCAAGTTAGTGTTAGAGGCCTTTTTGCTTTTGTTAATTGTATAATAAATAAAAGAAAACAAATATATAGAATACAAAAAGATTAGAGAAGCTAGTGTTAGTTGTTTTTAAGAAAGGCAGTTTGTAAATGGATAGTGCAAGTCTAAAGTGCAATCAAGTATCTCTATACTAATTCTATTAAAAGAATAGAATTAGTATAGAGAGTGCTAGAGATAAAAATGGAAGAGATGTTTTTAGGCGATTCTTGAAGATGGCTATGGACTCAGATTGAGTTGGGCAGGTCATTCCATCAGGAGGGAACATTTCATTTAAAAGTCTGTGAAAGTGATTTTGTACCTCTTTGGGATGGCACAATAAAGTCAGATTCACTTGCAGAACGCAAGCTTCTAGAGGGTACATAAGTCTGAAGTAATAAATTTAGTTAAAGAGGAGCAGAGCCAGTGGTGGTTTTGTAGGCAAACATTAATGCTTGCTGCTGTGTTCTGGATTAATTGTTAAGGTTTGATTAAACTGGCTGGAAGACCTGCCAAGAGAGCATTGCAATTGTCCAGCCTGGACAGAACAAGAGCTTGAACAAGTTGTGAAGCATGTTCCGAAAGAAAGGGCTTGATCTTCTTGATGTTGAATAAAGCAAATCTGCAGGACCGGGCAATTTTTAGCAGTGTGGTCTGAGAAAGTCAGTTGATCATCCATCATAACTCTACTGTTTCTGTTTTTGTTTTTTGAAGGAGTTATGGTTGATGGGCCTAACTGGATGGTGAAATTGTGATGAAATAATGGGTTTGATGGAATCACAAGCAGTTCTGTCTTGGCAAGGTTGAAGGTGATGGTCCTTCATCCAGTGTGAAATGTCAGTTAGACAAGCTGAGATGCGAGCAGCTATCGCCGGATCATCAGGATGGAATGAGAGGGGAAGAGTTGAGTGTCATCAGCATAGCAGTGATATGAAAAGCCATGTTTCTGAATGACAGAACCTAGTGATGCCATGTAGACAGAGAAGAGAAGTGGTCCAAGAACTGAGCCCTGAGGCACCCCAGTAGTTAGATGTTGCAAATTGGACACCTCTCCAAGATACCTTGAAGGACCTATCTGAGAGGTAAGGCTCAAACCACTGGGGTGCGGTTCCTTAGATTCCCTTTGCCAATAGGGTTGACAGGAGGATCTGGTGGTTAACCCTGTCAAAAGCAGCGGACAGGTCCAGCAAGATAAATAATGAAGACTTGGAATCCACTCTTGCAAGTCTTAGGGCTTCTACAACTGAGAGCAAGGCAGTCTCAGTTGAATGTCCACTTCTGAAACCAGACTGGTTGTTGTCGATGAGGTTGGTCTGTGTGAGAAAATATCAACCAAGTAAATGTAAAATATTACAATATCAGCACATGTCCAATACGGCAGTTGCAAGTTTATATCATGCAATTTTGACTTTATAACTCACAGTTGCAAATGTAATCTCACACTTGTGAAGTCAGAATTGTGTGAGAAAAAGTCACAATTACTTTTTTTATTTTTATTCAGTGGTGGAAACAAACTTCTATACATCTTCGACCAGTAATTCCTGCTTGTAGCATTGAAACATGAACTTTCTGTCGAGCCACTTTGAAACTGTTGTAAAATGTGAAATATACAAATAAACTTGAATTTAATGGACCTGAATTAAAATATATATTTTTTTAAATGTACTGAATTAGAAAATGTACAAATTGTGTTGATGATTATTTAGCAATCTAATGGCAAATCTAGGCTTATTTTTTTAGTATTCAAGAAGGAAGGTCACTAGTGAGTTTCCTTCTCTTCTCATTCTCGTTCTTTCCTTCTCAGCCTTGCATATTTTGTGCCTTCTGTCCTTCTATTGTTGTTCTTTCCCATTAATCTCTAGTCTTATTGAGTCAATGCTTAGCATTATGTAACAGACTGTGATCCATACAAAATATCACTCAATAACATACACTCTCTTAAGCATGAAGCCTGGACACACTGCCTGAGGTTTTATAAGAAGGAATTGAACGTTTTGTGTAGGGATGTAACGATACCATTTTTTCAGAACCGGTCCGATCCTGAAAATTCTGAGTATCTGCCGATACCGATCCAATCCGATACCAGAGCAGTTTTTTTTAAATCGATGTAGAATCTATACTTCTGTGTGTCTGTGTGTGTTAGTCTTTTGTGTGTTAAACACAATCTACTACATATAGATAACATCATTTTAATGAAAAATAGCAATTGAAAAAATATATAATCATAATCAATGACATAAATACTATTATAAACTTGGTTTATAATACAGCAAAACCTACTCTAGAGAAATCATGGGTGCACAATACTTTTATAAAACCTAGTGAAACATTTTTATTTACAATTAAAAGTGAATAAGTGTAGGACTAAATCTGGTGAAATTATACACATTGCTCTTTGAATTGTAAAATACATTAATGAAAAAACAAGCAAATACATTTATATATAAATATATAGGCTACTATAAAATTAAGACGTTTCTTTTAAATCTATAGCACAGTAATGAAGGCAGCAACATATGATAGATAGGACAGAACAAGAAAGACTGTTAATAATTTTTCATTGCGCAAAAGTATTATAATATTTAAGTCTCCAACATAGAGCAGCAGAAAGCGCTTATGCGCATCCCGTGCGCAGAATGATGTGCTTGAAGCAACACGGAGTCACAGCGCGCAGCCCTCTGAGTCCACATAGAAACGTTGAAAGTACAAAGGGAAGAGATATTGATGCGTAGTGTATTAAATCTGTGCGTAAGTTTATTAAGCCTTTTCTTTTAACAGTTTTAAACCCCAGTAACTGTGCGCTCTTGAAGAGAGTTTGATTGTAGTAACCGAACGCGACACGCAGTTTGATTGCTGAATGGAAGATGACAGACAGCCGCGGCAGAGAGAAGAGTTTACCTGAACTTGAATTTAAAGATTTAAATATTCATCTGTACCTCAGATTAAACTATGGAACAGCTTCAGAACACTTGAAATATAGTGCACGAAAACTTTGTGGTGCTTTATAATGTTTTTGTGCCTTTCATGGGGCTCAACGATAACACAGAATAGTATACGCACAATATCGGATTTGGATCGGTCTCGTCTGACCGATACCCGATCCGCAGAAAATGACTGTATCGGAGCCGATACCGATCCCGAGTATCAGATCGATGCATCCCTAGTTTTGTGTGTGAAGTGTAGTGCCTTGGGTTCAGCGGCATGTTATTGTGTCCTAGAAAAATAATTTTCTTGTTTTACAGGGCTGGCCAAACATAAGGCATGAAAGAATAACAGAGAGGAGGAATGATGTGCAGATGGAGGAGTGGAATGATGACAGGATTTAGAAAAGAATGAAAAAGCTGCAGCAGCAAGGTTGAATATATCATCACACTGCTCACCAACTGTCATCTTTATAACAACACAAACATATTTTCCAGGTAAGAGAAATAGAGCAGCCGTCTGTGTGGCAGCTCACTGTAGCTCTGCTGTCGCATTGCTGTCTAAGATTCCTGTTCTCCTCATTCCTGTTCCTGAAAGCTTGCAGTCTGAATCATGTCTCCACACTCTCAGCTGAAACTGCGTCACTTCTCACTGTTGTACAGACGTCACAGACACCAGTCGCCCCTCAGGTGCAATGACAGTCCAATCACAGCCACGCCTGCACAATTACACTGTGTAAACTGAGCAATAAACCGCCAAAACGGCAGCGTCAGCGCTGCGTGACACTACACTGGCAAACATACTTTATCATAACGTTGCGGGAAAATGTCTCTCACATACAGTGGGGCAAATAAGTATTTGATACACTGACGATTTTTCAAGTTTTCCCACTTACAAAAAATGGAGAGATCTGTCATTTTCATCGTAGGTACACCTCAACTGTGAGAGACAGAATATAAAAAAAAAATCTAGAAAATCACATTGTATGATTTTTTTAATAATTAATTTCCATTTTATTGCATGAAATAAGTATTTGATCACCTACCAACCAGCAAGAATTCTGGCTCTCACAGACCTGTTAGTTTGTCTTTAAGAAGCCTTCCTATCCTCCACTCATTACCTGTATTAATTGCACCTGTTTGAACTCGTTACCTGTATAAAAGACACCTGTTCACACACTCAATCAATCAATCAGATTGGCCGTTAATAGAGGTTTGGGACAACATGTGAGTGAGTAAATAATGACAGAAATTTAATTTTAGGGCGAAAATTTAGGGTTATCCCTTTAATGACAGTCGACAGCATGTTTAGTGTCCTGTCCCTTTAACTTGGGGAGTTAAATATTTTAAGCCAATATTTTATTCACAATTGAACATAGAGAACATAACATGTTTAAACTGAGAAATTTTACACTTTTATCCACTAAACGAGCTCATTTCAAATTTGATGCCTGCAGCAAGTCTCAAAAAAGCTGGCACGGGGGCAACAAAGGGCTGAAAAAGCAAGATATTTTGAAAGGATTCAGCTGGGAGAATAACTAGCAACTAATTAAGTTATTTGACATCAGCTCTGTAACGTGATTAGCTATAAAAGGGATGTCTTAGAGAGGCAGTCTCTCTCAGAAGTAAAGATGGGCAGAGGCTCTCCAATCTGTGAAAGAGTGCATAAAAAGCTTGTGGAATACTTTAAAAACAATGTCAGATTGCAAATGCTTTGCAAATCTCATCATTTACAGTGCATAACATCATAAAAAATTCTGAGAAACTGGAGAAATCTCTGTGCGTAAGGGACAAGGCCGAAGACCTTTGTTGGATGCCCGTGCTCTTCGGGCCCTCAGACGACACTGCATCACTCATCGGCATTCTGTCATTGACATTACTAAATGGGCCCAGGAATACTTCCAGAAACCACTGTCGGGTTGTACATACGTATACATTCACATACGTGTGTATATGTGAATCATTCAAACCTACTGTGACCTCAAAAAATTCTCACACTCTGACTGCTGCTGACAAAGTCATGGTTCTTACTGCTATACCAAATATAGTCGACAGAGCATGTGAAACTTGAGGAGAATCTAGATGCTTTGCTGATAACATTTTGAATAGAATCATTAGTAAAGCTTGCAAGTGAGTGAATTTAAAGGTTAAGGGTCTAATTTATACAACATATGAACAGTTTAGTTGTCTCTGCACATGAAATTGCCATAGGAGAATGTATCTTAACAAAAAAAACAAAAAACATTTAAGGTACTATACTTTTCCCTTCATCTATACAAAACACCAAGTATCCAATTTCACTTTAAGGGCAGATGGGGTCAGATTTTCTACGCTTAGACGTTAATGTTGTGTCATGCTTGTGAGTCTGCTTTGGATAAACATGTTTTGATGTAAAGGAGGCACGTATATGAAGAGAAACTGCGTGACTGACAGTAAATACGGGCAAACGGCTATGTCTCGTCTGTGTGAAATGTGCCTCCTGTTCTATTGATGGTGCAGGTGTTGTGTTGAAGTTTGTGTATGTTTTCCTGTCAGCTGGTATTTTTCCACTTCTGCATCCTCTGTGTCCTGAGCTCTTTCATCAGGTAACTGGTCACATATATTGCTGGTTTCTGCTTGGAAAATTCCATGCTGCAACCTTGAAGAGGAGGGAGCAAGAGGGAGGGAGAGAGTGAAGATGAGCGATGTGATGGAGAGAGTGTTCGAGAGAAAGTGTGAGAAGGACAGGAGGAGTGTAATGAGATGAGATTAGATCATGTCATGATGTAAAGAGGGCCATATCCACCCTTATATCTAATTTAATGCACATAATGTGTATGGAAAGCTCTGGTAATGAGCAACCACACAGAATGAATTTCACAGGGAAAGTGTCTTCAAATCATTTGCTAGCAGAGCGCTAAATAGCCTTAATCAATGCAAATTAGTTTTTTTTTTCTTTGCTCTAGGCCTATAGAACAGTGTTCTGGAAATACCAGATTTATTTTGTTTTTCATAAAGTCAGAAAAATTGAGTGATTATACTTTTTTTTTCTAGTGCTCTGCTTAGTTTATCAACTGGATATTGCTATTTTTGTTTAAAGTGATGTAATCATGCATGTCTGCAAAGGTTGCTTGATAAAACCTTGTTTTCCTTCATCTTCATTAGCCTTGTCAAGTTCTGCAGACTCCCTTTGCATTGCTTAACAGCTTTTTGGGTCATTTTAAGTCTGCTGCTTTGCCAGAGCAGCCAAAGATAAATTGTTAAACATTCAAACAGTTGCAGCCTGACTTCCTGAATAAATAGCAATAAGCTATTTTGAGGTTTATTACGCTTGTATTTAAGAATTTATGATCCCCTATACATTCTCATTGTTCCCTCAGCATTCTCATTAAAAATCCATTCAAACATTTTGGCCTGTTGTTGGCTTTTGTAATTTTCATTGGTAGTCTGAGTAATCTAGGTCTGCGCCAGGTTGGACCACATGCTTGCTCTTTGATTTACTGTCCAAAGATTATGCTGACTCCAGGCTTTATTCTCACCTCATACAATCAACTAGGCGAATCTGTTTAATTCTTAAACGGCAAAGATGGGTTTGAATATGCATTCACAATTGTTGCACTCGGTATACTTAAGTGTATTTTTGCTCTAAATTATTTTGTTGATGAAATGTAGTTGATGTTCAATTTTGTAAAATTGATGACAATGGTAACAAGAAAATCGGATTCAGATGTTTTGGAAAGTGTGTGATGTGACGATCAATTAATGCCTGCACTCACTCACATCGTTAACACATCCCTTCACACTGGAATTTTTCCCTCAGCATTTAAACAGGCTTGTATAACTCCACTTCTTAAAAAAACACTCTTAACCCAACTCTTTTAGGGAACTATAGACCGGTTTCCCTTCTACCTTTCATTGCAAAAACACTTAAACGAGTTGTGTTCAACCAAGTCTCTGTCTTTCTCACACAGAACAGCCTCCTGGACAGTAACCAATCTGGCTTCAGAAGTGGACATTCGACCAAAACTGCCTTGCTCTCTGTTGTTGAAGCCCTAAGACTTGCAAGTGCGGCTTCCAAGTCTTCATTACTTATCTTGCTGCATCTGTCTGCTGCTTTTGATACAGTCAAGCACCAGATCCTCTTGCCAACCCTATTGAGAAAGGGCATCTCAGGAACCGCAATCCAGTGGTTTGAATCTTACCTCTCAGATTGGTTCTTCAAAGTATCTTGGAGAGGTGAGGTATCAAGTCACAACATCTAGCTACTGGGGTGCCTCAGGGCTCAGTTTTTGGACCACTTCTCTTTTCTGTCTATATGGCATCACTAGGTTCTGTCATTCAGAAACATGGCTTTTCATATCACTTCTATGCTGATGACACTCAACTCTACCTCTCATTCCATCCTGATGATCCGACGATAGCTGCTCGCATCTCAGCATGTCTAACAGACATTTCTTGCTGGATGAAGGACCATCATCTTCAACGCAACCTAGCTAAGACAGAACTGCTTGTAGTTTCAGCTAACCCATCACTTCATCACAATTTCACCTTCCAGTTAGGCTCATCAACCATAACTCCTGCAAAAACAGCCAGAAACCTTGGAGTTGTGATTGATTGATAAGCTTTCTCAGACCACATTGCTAAAACTGCCCGGTCCTGCAGATTTGCATTATACAATATTAAGAAGATCAGGCCCTTTCTCTCGGAACATGCAGCACAACTCCTTGTTCAGGCTCTTGTTCTGTCCAGACTTGACTATTGCAATGCTCTCTTGGCAGGTCTTCCAGCCATTTCCATCAAACCTCTACTATTAATCCAAAATGCCGCTGCAGAAGCTTGCGTTCTGCAAGTGAACAACGCATTATTGTGCCATCCCAAAGAGTCACAAAATCACTTTCACAGACTTTCTCATTAACTGTTCCCATCTGGTGGAATGATCTGCCCAACTAATCCGAGCAGCTGAATCCTTACCCATCTTCAAGAAACGGCTAAAAACTCATCTCTTCCATCTTTATTTGATCCTCTAACTCTCTCTATTCTAATTTTTTTTTATCAGTGGTCTTATTAGAAGGTCAAATGGGTGTTTTTTTTTTTAATCAATTGCATATTTATTCTCTAACTACTAGCTTTTCTTGTAAAACTAACATTAGCTTTATTTTTTCTATTCTATCTACTTTTCTTATTTAAAAAATAAAAACACTAGTTTTCTTTTTTTCTATATTCCATCTACTCGTTTTCTTAAAAAAAATAAATAAAAAAAACTTGTGTACTGCGTTAGGCTAACCAGGACTTGTAATAGCACTTGCATGTTGTTGCTCTTTTGTTGGTTTTGATTGCTTCTAATGTCCTCATTTGTAAGTCGCTTTGGATAAAAGCGTCTGCTAAATGACCAAATAAATAAATAAAAAATAAATAATATAAAAAAAACATCAGTTGACCATTTGGTCATTGGAGGCATTATGGATTAATTGTATATCGGGATATTTTTGCAAAGAAGGTACAGGAGATTGAACATGTTAAAAAGATTGAAATGTTCAGCCTGTTAAAGGTAGTTACAGGCTACAGAAAGACAGATGAGCGAAAAGCAAATAGATTGAGTACATAAGAGGATAGAGGGGAACTGCTACTTTTTGTACCAGAAGTAAGTGTGTGTCTGTGATCTCTGCAGAAACACGTGCTGCTCTTCTCACATGCAGCAGTGATTACAAAAATTCTGCAGTACCCCTCCAATACCAATACTGACTCACTCATCCCTCTGGTACCAGCCCGTATCTGACTGTATTCTCTGACACACACAGAGTTCCTGCTGGATTGTCATTTTCTGCACAGTTTTATCAGCATTTCTCCAGAGAATTTTGCTAATGAGCAGCCACACAGCGACAGAACGTGATTTTCAGTCACGTTTGGAGCACTCAGTGAAGGTTGTTCATACAAAGTTCAGTTTTGATAGAGATTTATGACCTCATTCTTTAAGACGAAGAGGGTTTCTTTAATTTCCTTACATCTTTAGGTCTCAAAACCAAATTTTGGAAGTTTAGCTATGTGCTGATGTTGGTGATGAATATGTACATGATTAATTATGTTACACATTTTCCTCTCAATATCAAAATAAACTCAAACGACAGCGGTGAGAAAACCGCTAAGAAACAGTTAAGAAAACATCTAATCATAGCGGCGTGGATATTCAGCACTTCAGTCAAGTTACGTTGCACTTTTTTCAATAATTGTTTTATTGCATCTTTAGAGTATTAAACATGAAAAACAATGTCGGTGTCGCTTTCAATTAGAATTACAACTTCACTTTCTTCTGTAATGCTGCTCTTCAGTGGGATCATGTTTTTACTTTTACGGAATCACCACAGACTAATGGTAGTTCAAAGGTTTTTCCAGAAAGTTCGCTGTGGCAAGCTGTTTTAAACTCCCATAACAAACCCCAAACAAACATTGTTTTCATTTTGTTCAAAGTTACGTCATTCGAGTTTGTTCTTTGATTTCATTCGAAGGCCTTTGTAGCTGCACTACTTAACTGGCATCTATCACTGTCTGTGGTTGAAACACAAAATAGCTGTTTTATTTGCTGATTTGTTAGGCTGGTGATAAACTGGGTAACTTTTTGAGCAATTTTGCCGGACAGCTTTTTTTTGAACAATGTTGCATGGGTATTTTCCCACTGAGAATGGGTAACAAATTTCTATCTGGATACTTTAGATCGGTCGTGGGCCTTGTGTCTCACCTGGCTGCCCGTTGACGGCAACATTGCCCAAAGTTACCTTGTGTATCATCAGCCTTAGTTTGGTAGCTCGACCTTCTTTTCTCTGTTCATGGACACAAAAATATGCCAGGTCGAATGACAAAAACATCAAATTTCCTGTAAAATCTGATTCAATCACTCAAATTAGAAATCATTATTATAGGATTACTGTAACGAATTGAGGCAAGGAAGAGTGCTTAATTTTTTTAATTTTTACTTGTTATAGAATGGCATTTTGTTCATTTTTACTCCAAAATCTTCATAGTGCAGCTATGAGTAAAGTATGGATACCATTTTTGAGTGTTTTGGCCTACTTTTTGCATTAAATTGATCCCAAGCCTCAAAGCTCATAAGTCATACAAAAACAAATGACCCTTTTGGGCATCTAATAAAGAGTTAATCTACTTTCAAATAATTTAGGAGGGACTAAAAAATTAATTTTAAAGAGCCGATTTTCAATTTGGTAATTTGATTTGGCATGTTGCAGCTTTTGCCCAGTCAGAGCATTTAAGAGAAACTTCATATCCTCCATTCCTAGTTTCCAGTGACCCACATAAAAACCCTGCAGACCTACATTACTCTCATTTAACAAAGTGGCTAATTTGTAAAACAGAGAGGCCAGCTTTGGGGTTGGATATTAGAACATTGTGAAACACGCATAAAGAGACACGACCTGGCAATCACGTTAAAACAGCTCTGCCACACATACACACCCGATACTCTCCCCTGACAATGTTATAGATGCAGTTAATTAGAAAATGAAATTGATTAACCCATCGCAGCACTTGGGCATATTTGTCTCAGTACATCGCATGGTTGGGTGGATGTGGTGGGTTTCCATGTGCGCGAGAAACACATGCCAAAGGCAGTAACTGTACTGAAAAATAGTTTATCATTGCTTTTCTCTATTTTTCTATACATGGCAAGATATGCAATCAAGAATTAAGGAATTATAAAGTGATAGAGACACAGAAATGAACACTTTACAATAGGGTTTCATTAGTTTACTACATTGGTTACATGAAATAACACTGTTAATTTCAACATATTAATACATTTATTAAAACATTAAAATCAAAAGATGTATTGGTTAATGTTGTTTAATGGACCTTAGTGAAAATTAACAATGAACATTTGTTTTTGTATTGACTAACATTAATACAGGTCAATAAAAATAATAAGTATGCAAATAAGGTATTTCTGATTGTTAGTTACTACATTGGAATGGGACCTTGTGAAGTGTTATCCAGAAATTAAATGAAATGGAGAGAGAATATAAGTGAGGGCAGACTACTCATCCATCTGTGAGGCTGGACACTTCTAGAAATGTGTACAGATACTGTTACTCACAGTCTTGCTCACTGTGTTTCTGTGTCTTTCTGTTATTACCAGCAACTGCAGAGGCTGTATTACACCATGTTTGGGATTGCCTTCCATATTTACTAACAGGCATGCCAGAAATAAGGGAGAATTCATAATGTTTAAAATTATGGATATTTAGATACACCTTACAGTTAAAAGAGTCAGTCGTGTGTTTGCTTACTCTAGAGCATGTATCACACACGGCATGTGCCACCGTCCTGCGAAGTTTAGCTCCAATCAACTCCAACACACCTGCCTTCTAGCACTCTCAAAGACTTTGATTAGGTGTGTTTATTTAGGGTTGGAGTTAAACTCTGCAGGACAGTGGCCCTTCAGGAGCTGAGTTTAACTCGCATGCTCTAGAAAGTGAATGCGCATTAGCTGGACCTGTCTGAAAAATTATGTTGTGCAGAATAATTTGATCTGTAGAAACACAAAATATGAGACTGTTAAAAGTTCTAATGTTACATAGACTCTTTTCACTAGATAGGATCTGTATATGCATGGCTAGAAATAGATGTTATTCTGTTGTGAAATGTTATGGGCTACATATACACCTGTATATAGCACTGTCCACAAAAGGATGTTAATTACATAAGCAGTGTCAACCATTTGGCGAAACCGATGGATACCATTTTTTGTATTTTTTTTTTTTCCTGTTATTCTGTTATTTCCTGTTATTGTACTATTTATGTAATCATTCTATTGTATTATTATTTTGTTGTTGCTGTTGTTTTTGTAAAGTGTTCCTTTAGGAAGATGTTATACAAACCAGGAGTTTTAGGAAGGTTATATAAATAAAAAATAATACTAATTGTTTCTGACAATACATTATAGTTTCTAGTTACTAGGTACTGTTGCTGCAATATAGTTAAATTGTAAAATAAAAAATAGATCGATGGAGAAATAGATACAGTGGGGCAAATAAGTATTTGATACAATGCCGATTTTTAAAATTTTCCCACTTACAAAGAATGGAGTGATCTGTAATTTTCATCGTAGGTACACCTCAACTGTGAGAGACTGAATATTTAAATTATATTTAAAATCAGGCTCCAACCTCTCCACTATGGGCAAGACCAAAGAGCTGTCTAAGGACACTAGAGACAAAAGTGTAGACCTGCACAAGGCTGGGATGGGCTACAGGACAATAGGCAAACAGCTTGGTGAGAAGGCAACAACTGTTGGCGCAATTATTAGAAAATGGAAGAAATTCAAGATGTCTGTCAATCTCCCTCGGACTGGGGCTCCATGCAAGATCTCGCCTCGTGGAGTATCAATGATCCTGAGAAAGGTGAGGGATCAGCCTAGAACTACACGGGAGGACCTGGTCAATGGGACCACAGTCTCAATGGTTACCATTGGTAACACACTACACCGTCATGGATTAAAATCTTGCAGCGCACGCAAGGTCCCCCTGCTCAAGCCAGCACATGTCCAGGCCTGGCTGAAGTTTGCCAAAGACCATCTGGATGATCCAGAGGAGGCATGGAAGAAGGTCATGTGGTCAGATGAGACCAAAATATAACTTTTTGGTTTAAACTCCACTTGCCATGTTTGGAGGAAGGATGAGTACAATCCCAAGAACACCATCCCAACCGTGAAGTATGGGGGTGGAAACATCATGCTTTGGGGGTGCTTTTCTGCAAAGGGGACAGGACAACTGCACCGTATTGAGGGGAGGATGAATGGGGCCATGTATCGTGAGATTTTGGGCAACAACCTCTTTTCCTCAGTAAGAGCATCGAAGATGGGTCGTGGCTGGGTCTTCCAGCATGACAGTGACCCCAAACACACAGCAAGCACAACTAAGGAGTGGCTCCGTAAGAAGCATTTCAAGGTCCTGGCATGGCCTAGCCAGTCTCCAGACCTGAACCCAATAGAAAATCTATGGAGGGAGCTGAAACTCTGTGTTGCCCAACGACAGCCCCAAAACCTGAAAGATCTGGAGAAGACCTGAATGGAAGAGTGGGCCAAAATCCCTGCTGCAGTGTCTAAACCTGGTCAAGAACTACAGGAAACATCTGACCTCTGTAATTGTAAACAAAGGTTTCTGTACCAAATATTAAGTTCTATTTTTATATTGTGTCAAATACTTATTTCATGCAATAAAATGCAAATTAATTATTTTAAAAATCATACAATGTGATTTTCTGGATTTTTTTTTTTTTATATTCAGTCTCTCACAGTTGAGTTGTACCTACGATGAAAATTACAGATCTCTCCATTCTTTTTAAGTGGGAAAACCTGAAAAATCTGCAGTGTATCAAATACTTATTTGCCCCACTGTAGATTGATAGATTTGAGACTTTTAGACTTTATTTTAGTAGTTCTGCTAGGTGACAGAAACTACATACTCAACCCGATTTCATAGCAATTCGTACATATTTTAATAGGTGGCTAATTTGTACGAAGTCATTCGTATGAATTTGTAAGTTTTGTGAAGAATTGAATGACCACCCCCATGCCCCTAAACCTACCCTGCACAGAAATTGTATGAAGTCATATGAGTGAGGTTGTATGAATTCGTACGAGTTAGCCACCTCGGAAAATGCATACGAATTGGTCATAAGATAGCGTTGGCATACTCCACATAATCAGTCATTGCATGTTAACGTCCATCCTTCAGTCCGTCCATTCCTCTGAATGGTTACTCTTTTGCAAGGTTGGATTTTTATTTTTTTATTAGTATTTCAAAAGTAAATTGGATAAAAAGGATATCTGCATTCTGGGAATTTATTTCTATTTTTTTTATTTTTGGTCTTTTTGCCTTTATTTTGACAGGACAGAAAGTATTGACAAAAAGCGAATTGGGGGACACAAAGAGGGGCGGGATCGGGAAAAGTTTATGAGCCAGGATTTAAATTCGGGACGCCTGTAGTGTAATATGTCAGCAGCTGCCACAAGGCTATTGGTGCTAACATACTGGAATTTGTAAAATGATTCTCTAAAGACAGTTTTAAAATTGATTACTTTTTAGTCCACTGGAAATGTAGTTTTTCAAAGTTCTGGAGTTTTTCATAGTTCAAGAAAATAGGCCTTTTCGAGATTGTTCACTGTGGTTCTGGTGTTTGTGTTAGCTGTAATTCCATGGTTCTCTAGGCCGTGTTGATGAATATAAGTCATTGGTTGGTGGTTGAAAGGGTGTCTAATAGATTGTTTGTGAGAGTGTAGGTGGGGAGGCTGCAAAACTAAGAGGGCTCAGAGATCTATTTACTGAAAGAGTGATAAAGCTGTGGGGTGACTGGAGTTTGAAGCTATTTATGGCTCCCTATTTACCATCTGACCTCCCGTTTGAAGGGCTTGTGTGTGTGCATCTGAGCATGTGTTTGCTGATTCATCATCCCTGCTTTCTCCTTGACATTACTGTCGTGATTGGGTGCTTCAGAGTAGTGGAATCAGAGGAATGTGATGGGGATGGCATGAGCTAAGAAAACTTTTGGCTTAGACACTCTGAAAACTCCTGTTAGGTGTCAGAGACTCGCAGCTTTCATTTCAGTCTCTGTTTAAAATACTGTTTCCTTAAAAGCATTGCAGTGTGGCTTAATACAGCACCTTGATGTCAAGGAATGTTTGATAATGGTCAACTGTGGTTTGTTAATGGTAAACTCATCACAAGACTTTAACGTCCTTATTTGTGCACTTGCTGGTGACATGCAAAGGTTGATGAATTGGCTTCTTTTTGAACAAATATTTTGTAGTGAGAGAAAAATACATGAAGTGGCGTAAGTTATGCAGTGTTAACCTTTTGTAGATCTGCAACTGAATCACATGTATACTGATATTAAACGCAACTGTACAATTGTGAATGTGATATTGCTTACAAACATTGCACTCTGGTTCTCTAAATCAGCATTCTAGTTTCCATAAATGAAGGATTCTTTTTCTGGTTATTAAAAAATAAAGTAGTGCTCCTTTCAATCAGATTATAATCAACATAGCCAACAATCACCGCATATTTTTAATGAGCATTGTCTCTTGTTTTTTTGTAAGCTTTTTCCTTATTGTTACAGTAGATGTGCTTAGTCACAGCGCTTTATTGAACTTACTGCCCATCCATTATGCACTATATGGCAGTTGTTTGAGGTCCTATCACACACTGCTTCCTCTTATATTGAGGTTATTATAATTGATAAACCTCTTTTGAGATTTGGGACTCTCGTGTTTTTGTGTTCGCTTTGGTTACTTGGAGAGAAGCTCTCGGTAGTTGTAGCCTCTCCTGATTTGAACTCTCTCTAGCTTCATACTGTAATCCAAAGCCTCAGTCAGGCTATCTTTGCTCTGGTGCGCTCAGGCTGGACTCTCCAAATATGGCCATGACTTGCTTCTTATATAAATGGCTTCTGGTTCAAAATGTAATCTATAAAGTTTTTAAGTAGTGTATGTTACAAAGGCCTCTAACTGCAGGTATTTAATTGAATGCTGCGATCTGAAATGCCAAGACTGTCAATACTGCTACAGGACTCAGTAATAGTATGGCCTGTGTGGCCTGTGTGGCCTGTGACTATGGCTCAACAATGTAAATATATTGTATTTGTCATAAAAGGTCCCTAAAAGTGTATTCTATACATTCTGCATTTGTTAATTTTATTGGTTGTCTCCAATATGCTGGAAACAAAAATACTAAAGCTGTTTGTGCAGCAAAATAAAAGTACTTATCATTATATTGATAAATATACTGTACAGGCAAAACCCTTTTGGTTATGAGATTCAATGTTCAAGTTGTTCCCAATTAAAATGTTTATCCATTTATATCTGTTTATTAAAAGCAGACAGCACAGCTGTTTTTCTTGTTAATGTCAGTTGGGAGTTGACTCTAAGATGACCTGTCTTGATTGTCCTGCGTTTGTGTTGTTTGCTGATCCCTGCACATTTGTGTATGTTTTTATGTGTGGCCAATGGCCTTTGGCCTGAATGTTTTGTACTCCCTGAACTTGTGGTTAAATGTGAACTTTTTTTTTTCTTTGAGGAAACTTGCATAACATGGGAACACTCACATAAATAATGTCTTGCTTTTGGCATTCACAGCTGCAAGATAAC
The DNA here is from genome assembly GCF_936440315.1 of Barbus barbus. Taxonomy (NCBI): domain Eukaryota; kingdom Metazoa; phylum Chordata; class Actinopteri; order Cypriniformes; family Cyprinidae; genus Barbus; species Barbus barbus. The sequence continues at coordinate 22,903,339 of NC_136741.1, read as the reverse complement.
ACAAACATATGTACACACAAAGCCACAAGTGTAGACATGCCTTTATCTTGGGAACTCCTAGAAGTCCAGGAACATTGAGAACCTCAAACATCTGCTGGCTATGCACTCACTGAACTTACAGCCAATCAGAGAGTGTGTATGTGTGACTTTGTGTTTATAAATTTTGGCTCACTCCTTTGTTCTCTGGAATTGATATTGCATATGGTTTTTTTTTTGTTTGTTTTTTACATTTGTTTTCAGAAAAATCTTGCTTGGTTTCTATGTGCATTTAAATTGTTCTTTGTTCTTCTCTGTTTGTTGTTTGATTTCATCTGCTTCATAAATGTATCTCTTTGTTTATTATCTAAACAATTGCATATGTTTATGCGTGCATAAGTTTATGCATGGCATTTTTAGCTTGCATTTTACCTATTTTTACTGTACAATTTTTTTTTGTGTTTAGTAAATAGTTTTTTTTTTTTGTTTTTGATATCAATATAGCTTAGTTCATCGTAATATTTTTGTGATATCAGTAGGCCACAGGTTGGCCATATGGCATAAACATTTATATAATATAATTTAGATAAAAATATTTTTAATGTGGCACTATATGATAACTTTGTAACCTTGTATGTAACTTGTTTAAAAAAAAAAATAATGCATTCCTTTATTCATTATTTAGCCACACATAAATTATTTATTATTTAACAACAAGAACATGTGCACTTAGGATGCCTATTGCAAGTACAGGTAAAAAATGAACTCTATCCTTGGAAAAAGCTGAAGAGATAATTGACTCCTTTGTTATATATAAAATTGTAAATTTTTCTGTTTGTTTTGTGCATCGTATAGTATCATATATTTTAGTATTTGGTAAATTAGGATACATTTCTGCATCATAGATGGTTTACATCAGTTCATTTTTAAAGGTAAGATCATATTCGTTTGACTGCTATTATTGTATGTGTATTAGTGTTTGCGAATGTGATCTGGTTTTTGGCAGGCCAGGATTCTCTGCAGAGGTTCCACGTGAGCCCTTCTGATCCACGTGCTTATTTTGCTTTAGTACCTTCAGGCCATATGGATTCAATTAAAGTACAGTTCCAAAGAGAGACTGGGAGGGTGGTATGGCCAGGGAGCATTCTGAAGTCCGAGAGGAATTGAATGGATACAGCAGGCCTGAAAATGTTACAGAGTAAATGCCAGACAACAGTTTGTGAACTTGAACTTTAAAACAGGGAGTCTCCTTATTGTAAACATGCAGATAGAGGGTGCATAGTGGTGTCGTTCAAAACCCCTAATCTGGAATGGATTTGGTCTGAGTTTAATGGATTTATTTTTAGTATTTGTATGTGGTGATGCAAAAGGTGCAACTTAATGTAGTTTGCTTTTATTTTACACTTTTTTTTTTTTTAAACTGTGATCAAAGAATAGGTCTGCTATCATACAATAGTATTTGCCATCTCTAAAAATCAAGCCTTTGAACTTCTATTTTTAAGTTAATTTGAAAAGCCTTTACTCGTTGCAGTATGATTGTAATGTGATAATTGTATTCTGTAACACTTTGGTTTAAGGACCAATTCCCACTATTAACTTGCTTATTAGCATGTCTACTAACAAATTGGCAGTTTATTAGTTCTTATAAAGCACATATTAATGCATCATTCTGCATAACCATATTCTAGATCCCTTAATCCTACCTCATACCTGAACTGAACAACTACTAATTATTAATAAGCTGCAAATTAGGAGTTTACGGAGGCAAAAGTGTTCGTTAATAGTGAGAATTGGTCCCCAAACTAAAGTGTGACCTTGTTCTCAAATATTTTATGGCTGATTTTTTTTTCCAATAATTAAATATTCGTATTTTAGGTCATATTTTGTTATCAGTAGCAACAGTAGATTACTCAATATAAAAACTGACAAGTATTTAAAACCAACAGTGTGGTCAAAAAGAGTGACATAACAGTAAATTTTAAGTGGACATATACATTTTACTTACAAAAAATTAAAATATTTTGCAGTAAAAGTATAGTCCCAATCAGTTTTATATAAAATTGTCGGTTAGCTAAACTTTGCTTACTTATTAGGATTTACAGTATTTTTAATGCATAGGGTATTGTGGGGGAAAACGCCCCCCTACTGTTTTCCCAAAATAACCACAATATTAAGTCGAGATAAATTTTTAGCGAAACTATGGACTACGTTGAGAAGAGTGATGTAGAAGTTTCCACTATGAAGCTTACACTGGTGATGTACCGGAGAGAAAGCGGATTTCACAGTAAATGATCTCATTTTCAGCAGTAAGAAAGTGTTTTAAAGCTTGTTTTGTTGAATATCACAGTTATATATGATATGGAAACAGTAGGGCCTGTAGATAGGGAGTACATGTTATTTAATAAAAATATAATTGTATTTTCAGAATGACATTTCTCAAATGAATTTTTTTCTCAAACATAGTCGGTGGGGTAAAACGCCCCCAGGGGGCAATAGGCAATTACTGTAGTTATTCTGTTCTGAACATCAAATGTATTCTAACTAGTTGGTCAAATTAAAAATATTTGGACTTTATATTTAAAAATTACCTCAAGTTAGCATCAGGTAGCTAGTTAGCTAGCCAGTTAGCATCAGCTAACAATCTTTTCAAATAGGCTATTATAATTTTGTAATTCGTAATTATTGATTATATTCTTTTTAAATTTTTAGATTAAACTGCCTGTACTCTGATTTTGCTGTAAATGTTTAAAGCAAATTGCTTTGTCAGACAAATGTAATTTGTTAAAAATGTAATAACACACACTCTGGACATTTTTCATACTTAGTTTATAATTTGTCAGTCACTAAAACTAACTTTTCTTTCACAGAAAAAAAATTACACAATACTTAAGGGATTTTCTTAAAAAGATTTCCACAAGTTTCTAGTGAATTGAGAGGGTCGTGTCGTTCACATACACACATATACGTCAGCACTACGACAGCCCATTACACACACCAAGGAAGGGGTCACGGGGGTCTGTATGGAATCTCTACTATGGTCGTAACCTTCAACTTCACTGGAAGTGGGGCAGGAACGCAGGGGTGTGTTTAACGGTGTTGATGGATGACGTCCAAGTTTAAAAGTATCAGAGGTCCATCGTGTTCAGGGATCTCATATTGGACAGTATACTGAACATTTTCCAGACCTTAAATAACAATTATTTGGGCACACCTATTGTGAAGACCAACCAACATAATTATTAATCTAATTAATATAAATGTGTTATGTTTAAAGTTAGATGTGGGGTTAAGGAATAGAAAATATCTTAATATAAGAACAATAGAATTTAATGGCAGTCACCATGATAAAAACAAAACAAGTGTTTGTGTGAATGAGAGAAACTGATGTTGTGCAGAGCGAGTTGGTGGATTTGTTTGTCTCTGTGTGTGGGAAAGTATGTCAACAGTGCCTTGGGGATATATGAGGTTGGGGGTGTATTTATAGAACCTTGTCAGAAATGTCACCGCAGAGCAATGGCTTTGCACCATCTTTCCATAGTACTGAGCACAGTTCACTAGCATTGAGACACATGAGCATGCACAGAGGTCAAAATCTGCCTCCAACTTTATGATTGGTATCTCTACGGTGATTTTTAAGCATAGAGCTAAAGGCGTTGATGCAGAATGACTTGAAAATGGGTCAAAAGCCAGACACAACAATGCACACGTCACGCATGGCTTTTTGATGTGCATCAACACAGATCGATCACAGCATCTCACGCTACATATAAGCTACAGTGTGTAAACCTAGTGGAAAATCGAAAACACTGTTTTGTATGATTTATTTTTTTATCTCTGATCAGGGTGATTTTACTTTTATGATGGAGATGTAGCCTAGTAAGTGAAAGAATTGCATCTGTCATAAACAGAAATATGGAAACTATTGTGCCACTCCCTGTTTTTTCCATCATCAAAACAAAGTTCAATGATTAAACTATGTGCTTGGAATGATTGTTCCCTAATAAATGTCTTTTAATATTCAAAACTAGGCCGCACACAGAGCTCAGGCTTTTGGGTCAAAGCTTAAACGGTCTGAATGCCTGTAAATTGTGTGCTTAAAGTATTTGTTCACAGAATGTTTAAATGTTTGGCAGATCCAGCCTGACTTGACCTTTTATTGTAATGTCTGTCATAAACTGTCCATCTCTTTGTCTAGGTCTTAAATTCCATAATGCCTCCAATCCTCGTAATGCATTTGAAAACAAAATGAAACGTCTTTCACTCTGTTTTTCTCCCTCACACTCTTTATCGCTCTTTCCTCCTTTTTATTTTGAAATAGGATACTTTATTTTTGTCCAAAAGAAGCACATGCTTGCACACGCCATGTTGTATGTAAATAGTGGACATGATGAGTGTAAATATGGTGTTTTACAGTTCATTGCTAAAGCAACAAACAGCTCTCAAATGATTTTATGCTCATGCCATTCATCACGTTTCATCTTTCTATGGAAAATACTGTTTTGTGTGTGTGTGTGTAACTCAATAAGTGTGTTGTGTGACGCGTTTCTTTTTCATGAAATCGTTCCCATCTATTTCCATGACGCAAAATGTCTGTATTTTGAGTACTTTTTCCGCTTATGTTTGTAAAACACTTCATATGTCCAAATATCAGTGTGTGCAGGTGTTTATGGATAGTAAATATTGCTCGTCTTGCATTTTCTGTTAGACTTGGACTTTCCACATGTAGATCATCTGGTCTTTCTAGTCTGGATTAAAGGTGTATCAGCAAGTCATTTTTTTTTGTTTCGCAATAGTGGCCTGGCCTTTAAACTAAAATAGCACACAAAAGTTGCTTTTGTAGAAAAATGGGTAAATATTTTCAGGGTGATTTATTCTGCAGCTGAAAGTGTCCCATCATAGGGGGTTACCAAAAGAAAGTTAGAAGTGTAAGCTGATTATGTGATCTCATTATGGTGGTCACCATGGAGGACGACCACCCGTATGTAGAATAAAATAGATTTTACTAAGTCAGCGACTACAGTTTTCATATCATTTTAGTTTGCATGATTTTAAACATGACTAAAGTACTGTTCATTACTTTTGGTGTTAAACATTTCAAGATGTTTGATGTAAAGCAAAAAGTTAATTTATGGACGAGCGAGGCTCTAACTATGACTGTCAAAGAGAACTTTGGCTCTCAAATGTGTCTGGGATGTAAACACTGGTAGCAGTGGCTTGGGTCTGACTTGTTTGTGTCAATGTGAGAGCATGTGGGTAATTTCAGAGCGTCAGTACCCTCCTCTCACATCATCACACAATCAACATGTCTATATTTTACCTGTCACGAGTCCGGGTCCTGCGCTTCTCCCTGTCGCCACAGGAGGCCGCCATCTCCCGTCCTCCTGGACTCATCTCCCGTAATTACATACACCTGCCACATCACACACACCTGCCGCATCATTCAATTACACTCATTACACCCGCAGCTGTTCCCCATTTCCACAGACTATATAGTCTCCCCTCTCCTACCACTCTGCCTGGTTGCATTGTTTGGTATTTGTAAATGTGTTGCAGTGATTGCATTTCTTGTGTTTGCTCTGGTCTGGGATACATGCACTTTGTTGCCGTTTGTATCCCAGTCCTTTTCTGTTTTGTTTTTTTTGTGCCGTGTTGGCCTTTTTGTTTCAATTAAAAGCACCTTCCCTGCACTTGGACCCTGATTTCGTCTTTTCGCGGCGCTTCCTTCGCCGTTGCGTGACATTACCAAAGAAGAGGTGTGAATGTCTCTGTCACATCCTTCTTTCGGTCACATAGACACAGGTTTATTGAAAATGTAATTGGCAGGAAATGTAGGCCATCATCCACATTAATAATTTTAACACCGTCTGGGTCATGTAATCCAGCACACAGTGATAGGTGTCTATCTCGCTCGCTGTCACACTTGGGCAATCTCAGCATTACAAGTTTGTCAAGTGTTTTATGTGTATGTGGTGAGGAAGCAGCCGTTTTTGATGCCTAATTTGATATTATATCTAGGGATGCATTACATATCAGGACCATATTGGTTATTTGTAACTGATTATGTTTTACAGTTTAGAGCAGTGGTTCTCAACCCTTTGAATCCAAGGCCTCCCATTGTCCACAACAATATTTGTGATTTCTACATTTGTTTGTGGTGAACTGGAAAAGATTCAATTTTATTTCATTAATTTTTTTTTTATTTTGCTAAATTTTTATTCCCTAAAATAATTTAGAGCTTGGCCTAACTAGAAAAATGCCAATGGATATTTTTTCATTTAAATGACATTTCCAGATCTAGAAAAAGTAGTATAAATTAAATTCTCTCTTTTTTTTTTTTTTTTTTATTAATCTTGGGGCCCTATTATAGAATTTTAATATTAGCCATTTGTAGATTATTAGCTATACCAATAAAATAATTATGGTCTTATTGATTGAAAATAATTATTATTTTGCTGAACACTAATTACAACAGCAGCATTTTTTATTTTTTTTACAGTACAGATCATATGTTTCCAGTTTTTTATCTGAGAAAACAAAATCTAATACTATAGAAGTATCATGGTACTATAATGGCATAAAATAATAATACCATAGTACTTCAAACTTTCAAAAACCAAAAAGAAAAACTTAAGCAACCGCGTAGCAATGCATTATAAACCACTTTAGTAATTGAAAACCAATTACAACATCATGACAATATAATAATAATTCATTACATTTATATAGCGCTTTTCTGCTTTTTCTAAGCACTCAAAGCGCTCTACATTGTGAGGGGTGGTGTCTCCTCGTCCACCACCAGTGTGCAGCATCCACCTGGATGATGCGACGGCAGCCATAGTGCGCCAGAACGCCCACCACACACCAGCTTACTGGTGGAGAGGAGACAGAGTGATGAAGCCAATCAGTGTAAGGGGATGATTAGGAGGCCATGATGGTCAGAGACCAATGGGGGAATTTGGCCAGGATGCCGAGGTCACACCTCTAATATAATGTGCATGGGCATGTATAACTCGATGAGTTATTGCATTTTTCATAGGTGCCCGCAATTAGCCTGTATCTGCAAATTATGTGAATGACTGTTTGTGTCAATGAGCTACTTTATTTTTGTGTAGGTGTTTTCTAAAGATCTCCTCAGATTTTTCTGTCTGTTGATGTTACATGAGGTGTCTCTCTATCTATCCAATGCGGAAACCCAGTCATGAGAACTGACTTATCTTTAATGTTTCAGACAGATTCATGGATGACTGGAGTGCAGGAATAGGTCGCGTAAGCAGATCTGGCTTTGTCCATGTTGACCTTTCCTGGTTGCATAAACTGGTTTCCATCCATACCAGCTTGTATTGTCTGGGCTCACAGCAGTGTGTGAACCCCCCAGTGGGTGCCAGGCTGATATCCGGTAACATAACACACAAATGCGCACATACACCATGACCTTTACCAAAAAGCCCTTTGCTGTCAGTCATGCACAAACTGGCTCATGCTCAATGGCCTACTTTCTCATTGTCTGTGGATTATGGTATGGCAGAACCAAAGAACACCAAAGACCTTGTCTCTAAATGTTTCATAATCACATTTAGACACAGCAGCCTGCTCTCATAATCAAAGTAATGCGTCATTATCAGAGGTCTCACATCCTTTGTATTTGGATCCAAGATTATAATCAGCACATTTAACATCATTTGCACAGTCCAACAGTCACCATCACCCTCCATCAGCTGGTTGAATGGTTTCTGAAGGTCTACATCAGTATTAGGTCAAAACCTAACCCAATCTCATCCAATTGTACGACTGACCTTGACCTGAAACTGAACATTTTTTATACAACATTGGTTCTGGTACTCTAATCTCAAGCCGCATTCCAAAAAGGGCAAACATTTTTGGGACATTCACTGTTTGTATCACTCTGGTTGTCTTTGCTTGGGGTGTTCCAGGCCAGAAATATGTTGTGAGCATTGCAGAGCAAGGAGCTGTCTGATATTTGCCTGGAGATAGGAGCGCATCTGTGTCTTCTCTTGCTCCGAGGGAGGTTTCTCTGACCAGTTAGTGGGGAGTGGAAAACTTAGAACCCGGAGTGGAGCTGGAAATCCTGTAGTAAATACAGTCTATGGATGCAGTGTTTGTCAAAATGCTACTTTTGGTGCTTTGACGACTTTCTGAAATAATTTATACAAGGTAAACACAAAATACTTGTAACAGTAATATTTCTTCATTTATTGTAACAACAAAATCCAATGCAAACGCAAAATATTCTCAAACCTAGCCTGAAACCTAATAATTTGTCCAGCCCTGTCGGGTTCAGATCTGGTGATGGACCTCTAATAGCTCACTGCCATGAAAGAAACTGAACAAGTTTGTGAATCAAAGAGGATTCTTTTTAAATCTCAGATAATGATTGATGGCAACTATTTATGCATTTTTAATGCAGATTAGAAACAGTGAAGCTATATATAGAAAAATAACAATAGATAGTCACTGTTTAATGTATGCCACAGATTATGTGAGGGTAGATTAAGACAGGGTTTATAAATCTTTAAACTGATTTATGTGATTTTAAAAGATTGTGTATTTACTCAAAGATTGCCTCTAGATGAACAAATTGTAATCTGTGTGTATGGCTCTGGATTAGGATTGAGTTTTCACCCAGTGCTCATTGATCACACACACTAATCCCAGTTTGGGGGAGTAGCACAGAGTAGATTATTTTGTGTGTGTGTATAGAGGTTTGTGTGCAAAGGCATGGTTGTCTCATTGTCTGGTTGTCCCAGGGCCTCAGGGATGATTTAATGTGTTTGTATGTGCGCATGTTTTATTTAACCATGAGCGTCATCCTTGCCTGCTGCCTCATTTTTTAAATAAATTACAGTACTGCTTGTTGCTGAGCTTTGATTTGAGTGATTTTGTCGAAAAATCACTACGATTTTTATGATTCATATACGATTTTTGTGAAGTCAGTCTAACAGATTTAGATAGCGAAATAAGAGCAGCTTTGTCCAGCATCTAATCACACCACAGTTGGCCTCAGCTTTGTTTTCTTGACCTGAGATATAAAGGTCATGCACAATCTGTATTTAATCTTTAAAATTTTGCTTTCGCATGGTCCTGTTTACCTGCACAAAGCGAAGACCTGACCAGCATAGTGCAATTTTAATTGAATTAACCAGTAATGTAAATATGGGGGAGGACTATCTGTTCGTCTGAATCCAGTGGAAGCAATGTTCAGGAAACTTTTGAAGAAGTCATTATTTTTTGTATACTTCAAGGGGATGTTTACTGATTTTCAACCAACTTTGTATTGTTGCAATGTCGGTAGTATAAATATATGAGCAAAATTTATTATTTTTCCATGTATATTATTTTAAAGATTGCTTGCACTTGCACAGAAAAATTATGCTGCGCACGCAGTCTGATGACAGCATTTCCGTCACAAACACTGTTGGCACACCCTAGTGTACACACAAAAATCCCAAAGTATACTTGGAGCTTTAAACTTTAAAACATGGTGTATTCCAAGGATGTAGCTAAAATATTTAAGATTAAGGGGACTAGACGTAAAATTTGAAGAATTACTCATTGAGAAATCCTGAAGACTAGTGGAACACATCCCCTTCAATGTCCGTTGTGAATACAGACTTGGAATTTCTGGTCATATTTTCCATTTTCCATGCTTCAACAGTCTCTCGGTTTCCTAGTCAAGCAGGAGAGAATTGCTGAGAAAGAGTGTACTTTCTCTTTCCTTTCCTCATTCCTCATATCTCTTTGTTTTGTTTTGGTCTTTAACTCCAACAACCCCCCCCCCCCCCCACACACACACACACACTTATATATCTCTCTCACACTTTCTCTCTCTTTCCTGTCCCTTTGTTTGTTCAGTTTCCCCTTTCTCACTTCCCACCCGACAACAGCTGCTGTGCTCTGATTGGCTGAGTTTCAGGAGGGGGTGGAACCATGTGACCTGTTGTGATATTTTTCCTGCCTGCTTTGAACAGATCTCTCAGTTACAGCAGAGACAGTGACAGATACAGTCTCACAGTCTGTCCACCGTGTTAAATAACCTTGCTACGCTTAGAAAAAAAACATTATTATAACATAACTCCTTCTGGATTACTGTTTCCATATTCCTTTAACAGGAAGATACAGGAATATTTTTCTTTTTCTTTGGTTTTCTCAGCCTTTTGTGCCTGAACTGCCACCAAGGAAACGGGAACAACAGAGGAGGAGAAGACAGACAGAAAAATAGAAAGCTATAGATCAGCCTGAGGCAGACGGATGTGTACAGAAGATGAGTCCGGCTTTAGAAGCGCTGATGGAGGGGTGTAGATACCCAGTGAAAGGAGAAATGAAGGGAGTGATGTTGGAACCGTTTGTCCATCAAGTCGGCGGCCACTCTTGTGTACTGCGGTTTGGGGAACAGACCATCTGTAAACCACTAATACCCAGAGAACACCAGTTTTACAAGAGCCTGCCACCCGAGATCCGCAAATTCACGCCACAGTACAAAGGTAAGTGAACACTTAACATGACCATTACAACCAATTAGCCACTTACTTGTTTGTTTGCTGTTGTATGTGATAAGTCTTCCTCTCTCTTGCTTTCATTTTCACTCTATCTATTCATAAAATTGAGTAACAAGTGCTTTAAATCATTGTTTTGAAGAATTTATATGAATAAGTTACACGGACTTATTTCCTACAGTGCAGCGTGACTCCTATACAAGGCCACACACACTTTCATATGCAGTAACTGATTGGATGCCCCTTTTTGAATGACATGTAAATTGCGATGGATAGATAGATGGATAGATAGATAGATCAAAAGAAATTCAGATGGATGGACATACATATATAGATACATTTATACATAGCTATAAGACACATGCACACTCATACACTCTCATAACACTTTTGGACACGTGCAGATTTGTGTTCATGGCATCAGATTGAATATCATGTTCAGTTCTTTTAGTCTGATATATTTAAACACTCGCGCGCACAGACACGCTGGCATCTGTTGCAGTGAATTTGGCGGTGTCTTTGACTGAGCAAGGGTGTAGGACTAAAAAAAGCTGTCAGGCAAGGAGAGAATGACATATAGGAAGGAATGCAGACACACTCTCACATGCTTGTGCCTACTTTCAATACTTAAATTCTAACATGCTCGTCTCTTACGCAAACACAAGACTCATATGTTTTTCTTGCCATAAAGCCTGACACACACTGAAAGAGACTAACCACACATGTTCTCTGACTCAGCAAGCATAAGCCAAAGTGTGTATGAGCATTGGTGCAGAGACTTGACATCACTGCTGTTGATGTCATTGTTCGACCATGACTGCAGAGGTTGAGTGGCTGCAGGGTCCTAGTGCCCGAGTCTCACACATACATACTTACGCACAGCCATTACAGACAGGTTAAAGCTTGTGTGTTTGAAATAAGAATTGTATGTTTTAATGCTGATTATGCCATTCAATGTTGAAAAGGTTTTGCTGTTCCCTTTCTCTCTTTGTCTTTACTCCCTACCCCACTCAACTACCCATAATCCCCTTGTGATGCTGCTTAGTTCCATCTATGGTTATCATGAGATACCACCATAAATCATGTCTTAGGCCACTTGCTACTTGTGTATATGTATATTTTTGCTTTGTATGTTATGTATTGATCTGTATTCTGAATGTACCAAAGCAGTTTTCCAAATGGTTGCTGTCTGTAAATTTCAGTGATGCAGTTTCTGTAAAGCTCAAACTGTGAAGTTGTCAAATGCTTTCTTGTATTTGATATCTGATGTAGGAATCTTGCAGATGGTTTGCCCAATGAGTGGTAATAAAAGAGCTCGTTGAATTGTACCTTCTTGCCTCCTGTGTTTTTTGTGTGTCTTTTTTTGCTTAGCACTAGAAGGCATGCAAAACACTCTCCCACATTCTCACATTTATATGACAGTGTTGAATATTCCTTATCTACACAAATTCATTCCCTTCTCAACCCCCCGCTTCTCTTTTATGTTTAATGTGTGTTAAAGTACAGTTTAAGCCGGAGTGGGTAAGAACTACATTTTATTATCATCATATGATTCTTCATATCTGAATCATATGTTGTTTATGTGTCAATGCAACGTCCAGTGTACTCATTGTTTCTCTCTTTCTCTTTCTTTCCCTCGTGTTCTCTCCAGGTGTTGTGTCGGTGAGTTTTGAGGAAGACGAGGAGGGGAATCTGTGTTTGATAGCATACCCGCTCCACAGTGATCCAGCTGATTTGGAAAACAAAGAGCCCTCTGCTGATGGCGAGCCCAAGAATAAGCTTGTTAAGTGGGGGAAAAAGAAACCATCAGGCCTACTACCAGAAAACGAGAGAGCCAGACAGAGCCGCAAAGAGGAGAAGGGCAAAAGGTAAGGGAGGACACATGGTTAATAAACTTCTGTTCTAAAGTATGGGGTCAATAAGATTTTTTTAAAGAAATTAATACTTTTAATTTAGCAATTATGCATTAAATTGATTTAAAACATTGTTACAAAAAAATCTGTTTTGAATATATATATTTTTTTTAAGTGTACCACGGTTTCCACAAAATATTAGGCAACACAAATGTTTTCAAGATTGATTATAAGAAATGTTTCTTGAGCAACAAATCTGCTTAGAATGATTTGCCAATCATATACCAAGGATGTGTACCAATGTGTATTTTTGTGTGTATTGTAATGTGTATTGCTGTGAATTAATGTTAGACAGTAAACGCTATGGGATGCGAGACAATTTTTGGAAGAAATTCCAACAATAAAGTGAAAATTCAGTTGAATTTCTGAAGGATCATGAGACACTGAAGATTGGAGTAATATATTCAGATTTGCCATCAGAGATGTTAATTCAGTTTTAAATTATTGAAATGGAAAGCAGTTATTTTAAATTGTAAAAATATTTCAAAGTATTGTGGTTTTTACTGTAATTTTTGGATCAAATAGATACAGCCTTGGTGAGACTTTTTTTTTTTTTAAACATTACAAAATTTTACAGACCCCAGACTTTTGAACAGTGTTGTGTACATCCTTATACAATTCAATAGTTGGCACACTCACATGCACATAATGATAGTATTTTGTTAACCCTTTCTCCTTTTGATCTTTGCAGCAATCGGGATGATGAGGCAGAGGTTTTGTACTACAGTCTGGAGAAAGGAAATGTGGTTCCTCAGATCAAACACAACCCTTGGAGTCTGCAGTGTCACCAGCAACACCTACAGAGGATGAAGGAGAGCTCCAAACACAGAAACCAGCACAGTATCCTTTCTAACGAGTTGACACTTACTAATTACAACTGTATAATGATTTGTAAGACATGTAAGCTCATTTATACAATTAAATATGCAACTTTGTGGTTTTTCCTCCTTGACCCATGACCCCTCATAGAATTTATTCTGCTGGAGAATCTAACATGGCGGTACAGGGTTCCATGCGTTCTCGATCTGAAGATGGGAACACGTCAGCATGGGGACGATGCCTCTGAGGAGAAGAAAGCAAATCAGATTCGCAAATGCCAACAAAGCACTTCCTCTTCTATTGGAGTACGCCTCTGTGGCATGCAGGTAACTACACATCTTCATCTAAATAGTCTACATACCATACCAACATACCGTGCCAAAAAGTTAGTTTTAATGATTGGTACAACCTTAAGTCTAATTCTGATCTGTATTTCTCCTAATAGATGTATCACAGTGCTACAGGGCAGCTGATATTCATGAACAAGTATCATGGGCGTAAGCTGAGTCTGGCCGGGTTCAAAGAGGCTCTGTGCCAGTTCTTCAGTGACGGCCGAGTTCTGCGCAGAGAACTTCTGACCCCAGTGCTGCAAAGACTGAGAGAGATGAGAGCGGTGCTGGAGGCTTGCGAAAGCTATCGTTTCTTCTCCTCCTCTCTTCTCATCATCTACGACGGGGCTCCACCCCCTGCCCCATCTAGATCCCGGCCTTCTCGTGGAGGAGAGGAGGAAGATGAGGAGGACGATGATGAAGATGAGGATGATGATGAGGATGGAGCCTACGGAGGGCATCGCGATCACTCCAGCAGCACTTCACCAATGGTGGACGTCCGAATGATTGATTTCGCCCACACGACGTGTCGTGATTATGGAGAGGACAGCATCGTTCATGAAGGTGGAGACAGCGGCTACATCTTCGGCCTGCAGAATCTCATCAGCATTCTGTCACAGCTTGAAGAGCACAGCAACGACTAAACGCTTGTGTGACATCTTACCGTGTATTTCCCATGCCAAGGCTTACCGTGGGCATCCTGACCATGCCATCAGGGTTTAAAGTTCACGCTTGGCTCGCGCTGCTATGCTCTTTCATAGCCCTAGTGGAGAGCGGTTACGTGGGCGAGGGTCAAAGGAAAATCCTGAATTCCTAGAAACCCTCCGGCGCTCAAGGAACTAAACTCTTTTGTAATTTCTCACTGAGGTGAAGAAGTGTGGTCCTTCTCCATGCCTATTATTTCTGCTCGCCCTGAATCGCAGATGGGCGGCAGTAGATGAGTTTCTGTGACATCTCATCTGCTTGTGTATCTTTATTTATTCTCTTCGTCTATGAAAGATAAGGGAAATAAGCTGATTCTTGCATTAAAAGAGTCGTTTATAAAAGACATTTGCAAAATATGATGTTCTACACACCTTTTAAAAAGAGATGGGTTTGTAGCAACGGTAGCACAATCATAAATTGATATGACAAGAAACTAAGCAGCATACATGAAGGTGCTTTAGAAACACTAAGCAGGACTCAAGGGAAGAGACTTTGCTCTTGTAGGGAATGATGGGTTTGTGAAAAAGGGAATTTACAAAATCCTTTTCACATTCCTTATCATTAAAGACTTTTTAATATATTTCTTCGACTTGGATCCTCTTCATTCCATAGCCACGTGTTGAAGATTAGCATCCTCACTCCAGAGACTTTAAAGAGAACTCTATTTATTTATAAGAATATTTCTATCAAATGTGAATGGAAATGTGACATTCCTTCCCTAGTTCTACCGTATGATGTAAGTGATATAGGTAGAGAAATGATTTTTATGTCTTGGTTTTCTCTGTTTTTGACAATATGAAAGAAAATAAAAAGAAATCTGTTTTGTTGTGGTACATTTTATTTCTCTGTGTTTGAGATTATAGCATAAGTACGGCATGTCCTCTTTTACATTAGACTTAATACTTTGACAACAAAATCTAGCTGCTTTTAGCACTCCGGTTAGCACATATGTTTGTTTTAAGCCTCCAAAGGCAGAATAAATTCGGTCGAAGTCTATGGCTACTGATGTGTAAACAGCAGTGTACTTGTACAAGTAGGTTCAGACCCTGGTCAGTGTACATAGTTCAAATATATGGTTCTGTATGCTTTTGATACAATATATAATGCAGCGAAAGCCTTTCTAAACTATTAATAAGCAACATCGCTTTCATTTGTCAGAGGGCCCTGGATTCGGACACCAGATGCACAGCTCACCACTGCTTTGGCTGAGTCCTAGCAGGCATATTACGGATTTGTTAAACCTTTCACTAAAAGCTTTCCGTAAGCACTCTCTAGACCTGTTATTTGTGGGTGTATTTACGCAGGAGTGCAAGGGATTTGGGCTGGATTGTATGTTAGAACTGTGTACATGCAGGCTGTAGTGGCTTGTGTTTCCTCATGTGACCCCTCTTGAGTAAGGATGTTGTGTATGGATGTGGAATAATGTGTTGGTAGATATAGTGTTTTACGGGTCATTCACCAAATATGTTTGCCCTCTTGAATCCTTGGCGCAGTCTGTGACTGCGTCAGCTGTTCTAGCACTTACATTCCCAAGTAAAGCTCTGGATTACATTCCAAATGCCGGAAATCTACTCGTAAGTGGGGAATACCATTGGCACATTGTGAATCAAGTCGGCATGTGAATGCTTTCTGCAAGAGAGCAACTGGTTTGAAATTTAAAAATGTTACCAGGTAACAAACACTAAATGGAAAATATACATGGAATGCTGTCCAAGAGTCATCCAAACAGCGTGGACGGAAGACGCCAAATAGTTGCAAGTAGTCAAGCGATTGCTACATTTAGCCTCGAGACAGGAAATGTCTGGTTACTCAGATTTCTTAGGATGCCTTAAATAGCATAGTTCACTTTCATACATTTTTCTCCACATAAATGTGGTGATTGAAACCTAGACTTCTTTACAGTCTTGATTTATTGCAATTATTCACTTTCAGTATAATTTAGTAAAGTTGTCATTGCTGGCATTAGGGTGCAAGTAATTTCATGTTGGCCTTGACTAAAGTGGTTGGATTTATAGTTTTCTTTGAACATTTGTGTGCTGTCTGCATGAATATTGTCTTTTTACAGCTCCCATAACATCCTCATCTGTTGCTGTGAGTGAGCATGGGTTTTGTAATAATGATGGATTACTATGGCAACCATCTCTATATTTTTAGCTAGATGCATAATGTGATTGGAGAAAAGGTAGTTGTCCCAAAAACCCAGAAATCTTTTTGGGGGCATAAGCTGAAAAATGCACAAGTACACTAGAAGATAGAGGCCACATCTTCACTGTTACGTAATGCTGATATGCATAGAGTAGCACTTATATATGTAGCACTGATGTATACAATGTCTATATTTTGATTTAACATATTTTGTTTTTGAAAGAAGTCTCTCATGCTTACCAAGGCTGGATTTATTTTATTTAAAAAATATATATATATCAGCAATAATATTATTAGGTTATTATTACTGTAATTTTAAAATAGCTGTGTTCTATTGTAATATATTTAAAATGTATTCCTGTGATGACAGTGCTGACTTTCAGCAGCCATTACTCCAATTTTCAGTGTTACATGATTCTTTAGAAATTATTATATGATTTTAAAATACATATATATAGAAATAAAAATAAATATTACACAGCTCTTACCCCAAAGGCAGGTAAGAGTGACCAAGGGCTGTCAAAGGACATCAAAAATAAAAACATAAAAGTCCATATTATGTATAAAAAAATATATTTCACAAGTTGAATGGAATAAGTAAATAATGACAGATTATTTGAGTGTACTATTCCTTTAACATTATGAAGCCTCATTAGGCTGAAATATGAGCTGTAGCTACATGGAGTCAGACATGCAGCTGTTTCCTCTCACAGCCATTCTTTTGGGACCCTGTTATGTGCTATCTCTAAGCTTACACAACATGTTGATCATCTGATTATCTAATTAATTAGCTTGTCCATCCTTATCAACAAGGCCACAGAAATATTGAGTCATTTTTAATTTAGCTACACTTCCATCCAGTCTAATTTTCTGTGTCCCAGATAAGGTTATTTTTAACTAAGTTTTTAAAGAAAGTATGTACGCACTTTATTCACAGTGACAGTACATTTAGCTGGACACTGAGGTAATGATTAAACAAAACACAGAACAGCAGACAGGTGTTCATTGCCTCCATCTATTCCACTACAGTGAAAAAAGAATACAAAAGCATAAAGATGGAATGATAACATGAGAGTGATGAATAAAGTAAGAGGGAGACAAAGTGATATATGGTTGGCGGTGAGAAGGAAGGCAGAATAGAGCAAGAGAGAGAGTTGTTTAACCTGGCAGTGCTGATGAACATTCAGTTGTACTGGTCAAAGTTCACTGAACTGCTGACAAATATTATGGGAAAAGTATACATTGCCAACAGGGCAAAGAACGCACAAATGTATATTACTTTACCAATAGTATACTTTGCTATGGTGTTTTGTGATGTTGATTTTATTTTACTTTACTTCACCCCAAATAATATGTTTGAGATTGAGCTTGTTTAGGCCTGAGTAGGTTTAGTAATGTGTATAACTGATTCTCCATCTTTTTATTATAAAGTTCAACACTATTTCAAGTAAACTGTGACTTACAGTTGTGATTTATGACTAACACAATTCACAATCTCAACATGACGTTCAAGTTATCCCCTAATGAATCATCACACACCACAAGTCCCACAGGGACTGCTGTGTGTGTCATGTAAGACATCAGAGGCAGTGGCGGCCTATAAACAGAAATAATCTGCTATAATCCAAATCTGTTTACTCAGAGCGATGTTCCAAGTAGAACTGGTGAAAAAAGACAATTGTGGTCTTCATGTTACTTCATATTTAGAACAGAATTGTAGATACTATTAAAAAATTATAAAAACAATAACTGACACGTGATATTGAGTACATTGAATTCTTTGTTTTCAAGAACCTGCTTTGTGTGTATCCATTAATATATGTATAGTTGCGTAGGTGTTTACAGGATCCCTACTTATAGAACTGCTTCTCACATGACACTAATGTCATCACTGGTGCTAATTATATGACATCACAATCCCATGACATCAGAACCTTACCCCTTATCTGACTGGAATCAAACTAGAAATTCTCTTTATGAGAATAATACGGTTGTGTTGGCATGTGGTATTTGGTGGTCACACCCTTTCCTTCTCTGTAAAACACACACACACACACACCATGGAAAAGAAAAAGGTGTGACCAACACACACCACACTTTCCTTAGAGAGATAGTGAGACTGACTTTGTTTAAATTGTACATAATTGTACTGTATGTAAATCATTTATAGAAAATTTAAGTGAAAGGGATAACTGATTTACATTAAAATATTTAATATCAAAATTGACATGTTGAATAAAGTGTTGTAATGAGAATAAATAGCTATTGTCCTGTCTGGGATCAAATCAATGATTTATGTAAGTGTCGATAGTTTATTGTCTCACACAAGCTATGCTTTCATTATACTGCGCTATGGATAAGATAGTCAGTTACCATGTGGCTGAGAGATAACCATTTATCATAAGTATTTTTATTGACACTGTTCTCATTATTGTCACATAAAGTGAGTGAGAGTGACCTGAAATTAACAGTGATCTCAGTACTCTCAATAAATATCTCAGATTTAACATTTTGATAATCTGTGGTCTTTCCATTTTGGAAAATGCAAATGTATGTAACACATAAGCAGGTATAAAAAAAATGGTATAGAAAGCACAATGCATAGAAAACACAAATGCTTGTCTGCCATGTTTAGCCTGAAACAATACTGATAACAACACCTTTGACATTTTAAGATAGTAGGACTGACATTGTCTGGCAGGTAAATTAAATTTCACTGTGATTTAATGTGTCAGTATCTGAAATGTGACAAAGCTTGAGTCTGATTGTGTGAAAGAGAGACAATATAGAGGGAACAGGGATGCAGAAATGATAGACACATTGGCATGTTCTCTTCTAAAGGCAAATTAGGTTACATAACTGTAATGGACAAAACTGTCCACAGTTCAGCAGTCACTTTCTCTCTCTGTGTGTGTGTGTGTGTGTGTGTACTGACAGCAGAGACTGCATTATTCGGCAAATGCAGCCAGAAAGCAGTGTGCAGAATTGCAGTGGATGAAATCCTCATGTTTCCAAAAATAGACAAAACCCTGTGCATCTGTGTGAGAGAGAGCACATTTTCCTTGCTAAAATACTATGTAACATATATTTCAAGGATCAATTCCACATCGAAGCATCATCACCAATGCATAATACGCGTAAAATGCCTCTGAAATCAATTCCATGGGCTTATACTACCTCTTAATAAAACAACCAACTCTTCCAATCTGATGCTCAGTGAGTGAATGTCCACCCTTGTGGCAGAAAATCCTACACAAACATTTATTTTCTAAGTACCTGGAGCCCTCTGCTGGTTAGAGAAATAAACTGTGGAAAAGAGAAACATGAATTTATTTGAACTTTTAACTAATGGTTATGTGACCCCCATTGGCCAAAGAAAGCTTCTCGTTTAATTTAATTGGATTTTAATTAATTTTAACATCATTAAAAATATTATGACTCTGAATTCTAGTTTGATCTATGAAATTAAGGAAGGCAATACCTATGATTAACTGAAAGTTGTTTTGTTTTATTTAGTTTTATATTTTAGGTAGGTAGTAATGATGAGTAAATCAAGCCTCTCCACTATATCACAAATGTAAACAAAACAGGATAACAGCTGAAAACAAGACGTGATGACAATCGATAAATTAAAGAATCTATCCTCTCCGCTTCACTATAATCAACTGTACTAGAACAGAATTTGACTTTACAATAACTGAAATGGACAATAATTTATCACAGACAATACAAATGATTCAAACGTCACAAGTGGCACATTCCATATACATCAAAGCATTAGCCTATTTTACCCGGTAGTATGTTGTATTTATTTTATTGTGTTTAGTTCTCCCTTTCGTCTTTCTTCATTAAACGTAGAGCCCTTTTCAGTTATAACAATGCATATTTACAAGCGTCTAGTGATTTTAATACTCTAATGAAAACGTAAACTTAATTACATTACATGAAAATAAATACTCTTATGTATGAGCATTCATATATCATTACTCATATTATTACTATTTTAACCACTTTAACGGTAAGCTAAGTTAATTATTAACACGATTGTATTTTTCTTTACTTTATGCATAACAACAATTAAACTGAAGTGGAAACATTTGTAGGAAATTAACTTTCCTAAAAACATTGGCCACTTGACAATATAACATAACGTGAAACAGAAGATCAACCGCGGCTCGCTGTTAGTCTGACGTGTAGTAGAGTCGGTGTAGTGTTGACGTGTCTCTAAAGCGCTCTCCTCCCTTCAGCTCTCTCGCTTCTCTCTTTCTCTTTCACCGGGCGGCGGAGCGCACCGGCAGCGCTGGATTATCCGTTTACAGCTCACTGGGACTTCAGATAGTGACCGTGATTTCAAGAGACCGTCATCATGGGGAGTGAGTGAAGTGTTTTGAAACGATAATCGATGCAATTTTGCTGTTATATCACTGTAGAGTTCTCTTAGCATCATTAGCATACTAGCCAGCCAGCTTTCTTTAATTGAAACCTTGAGGGACTGATGTTGATTTATATTTATTTAGTTCTGTAATTTACTGCAAGTGAAATGCATTTCAGTTCCTCGTTTGTTTGATTCACCTGTTGTTTTTCGTATGTGAATTAACATTTGCATTGCTTTTCTGGTGGCTAATGATTGAATGCTGCGGACAGTTAGCGTTAGCCTGTTAGCTACTTTCTTAACACGTCCGCGTGCCTTTTATTACTACAAAATTGTAAACGACTACTTTAGATATTTATCGTAAGACATTTAAAAGCTAATACTGGGAGATAAACTTTTTTTAGTATATCGTCGGATTGCCAGACCAGACGGAAGTTGTCAAATACTACAAAGGCTAGCTAACAGGCATAGGTTACTGGTTAACTGAATCTATTTCTGTGTTTAACTCGATAATTGCTTGGCAGTTCATGAATACGCATGATACACAAGCAGAAAAAAATTGCTGTATTATTATGTCTGATCTCCTGTAACAGAGTATTACGTTGTGTAAAAGGTCGGAAATATGAGTTTTAGCTTAAGAGTTTAACGATGACGACGCTTTAGATTGTCTACTGTTGTCCTAAGTAGCTCAACACGGGATTTGGGAATAAAGGGACTTTTCATCAGTTGTTTTCATCAGTCTTAATTCTGAATTGTTGCTATTATGGCTTCTAAACATTTCAGCAATTTTCTCCTCATACTGAGGTGCTAAAATAAAATGTAGTTTAATTTGTGGCACCAAATGTTGCGTTTCTTCTTAACATTTCTGCTTTTTTTTATTTCCAGTTAAGTTCTTGGAGGTTATAAAACCGTTTTGTGCGGTTTTGCCAGAAATCCAGAAACCGGAAAGAAAGGTATAACATTGTACACTACATATATGGTGTGTGTAACTAGTTTACGCACAAACCTAAATTTTGAACTCATTATTTGTCTTTCAGATCCAGTTCAGAGAAAAAGTGCTATGGACTGCCATCACATTGTTCATCTTTCTTGTTTGCTGTCAGGTAAGTTTGATTTCTTAATATATGAAAATTGCACTTGCCTGTGCTTTAGTTATGCTCAATGTTTAAAAATGAGGTTAAGAGCTCATGCAATGTGTCTCTCCCTCTCTCAGATCCCACTGTTTGGGATCATGTCTTCAGACTCCGCAGATCCATTCTACTGGATGAGAGTCATCTTGGCATCCAACAGAGGTAAGTCTGTTTCTGTACGTGGAATATTAAGATGTTACGATAATCTTAATTATTTTCATACCTAGTTTATTCATGCGCGTAATATATACAGTCATTCAAAACTTTGGGGTCAGTAAGACTAATACATTTGAGCAGAACATATTGTTGGTTGTAAAGTTTACTAATGACCATATTTTTCAGGTACGCTGATGGAGTTGGGTATCTCTCCCATTGTGACCTCTGGTCTGATCATGCAGCTGCTGGCTGGAGCTAAAATCATTGAGGTTGGAGACACACCTAAAGACAGAGCGCTTTTCAATGGAGCCCAGAAATGTATGTTTTTGTTTTATTGTTTTGAGTGTATTGCATGTACATGTTATCAAGATATTAAATGGGTATAGATAAGTTATGATGATTAATTTTGTTGATGGCAATTTATTAAATGTTTTCCCTAGTGTTTGGTATGATCATCACCATTGGCCAGGCTATTGTGTACGTCATGACTGGAATGTATGGAGACCCTTCAGAGATGGGTGCTGGAGTCTGTCTGCTGATCATCATTCAGGTAAGAGAGCATGCACACACACAACGCAGGAGTTTTTTGGGCGAGTGATCCATGTGTATTTTGTGATAAGAGATGTAATTTTGTTTGTGTGCTTTTCCTGTAGTTGTTTGTGGCCGGTCTGATCGTGTTGCTGCTGGATGAGTTGCTGCAGAAAGGTTACGGTTTGGGCTCTGGTATCTCACTCTTCATCGCCACCAACATCTGTGAGACCATCGTATGGAAGGCGTTCAGCCCAACCACAGTCAACACAGGCAGAGGTTTGTGTTCAGGACACAGCATCTCTGTTTGAACCATATTTTGATCTTAAGTAATGTTGACTGAATGTTGTTTGTGTGTGTGTACAGGTACTGAGTTTGAAGGAGCCATTATTGCTCTGTTCCACCTTTTGGCCACTCGTACCGATAAAGTGCGAGCACTGAGAGAGGCCTTCTACAGACAAAACCTGCCCAACCTCATGAACCTCATCGCTACAGTCTTCGTCTTTGCTGTGGTCATATACTTCCAGGTCAGTTTTTTTTTATTTTTTATATATTATTATTTTGTTGCAAAGTAATGAGAATAATGAACTAAGATGAATTTAAGATTTAATGGCAGCAGAAGTCTCTCTCTCTCTTTCTGTCTCTGTTTTTTCATAGTGTTTTGATAAATATGTATAATAATAGATTTTGTATTTTTTACTTGTTTTAGCTTATTTATTTATTTTAATCATCTGTTGCGGGTAAAATAAGTATTGAACACATCACCATTTTTCTCAGTAAATATTTCTAAAAGTGCTGTTGACTTCAAATTTTCACCAGATGTGTTCGATATTTATTTTACCCGCTGTATGTCATTACTTGTTGTGTATAATGCTTAGGCAATATTGAACGTTAATATTAATATATGTAAACACAATTATTCCAATAAAGTACTTTAAAATTTTAATAATTGATTTATTGATGAAAAATTGATTAATTTTGTTTTGAACAGGGCTTCAGAGTTGACCTGCCCATCAAGTCTGCACGTTACCGTGGCCAGTACAACACCTATCCCATCAAGCTGTTCTACACCTCCAACATTCCCATCATCCTGCAGTCTGCTCTGGTCTCTAACCTGTACGTCATTTCTCAGATGCTCTCCACCCGCTTCAGTGGAAATTTCCTGGTCAACCTACTGGGGACTTGGTCTGTAAGTGTCACCGGTGCTTGTTGCTGTGTACCATGTCTTCCACTAAGTTTAAAGTGCAAATCCAGAGATTGTTTCATAGGATGCAGACCAGAAGCCAAATAGAGCTAGATATGGAAGAGGAAACCTTCCTAATATCATGTTTTTTTTTGTTGTTATTGTAGGATACCTCATCCGGTGGTCCGGCTCGTGCCTACCCTGTAGCCGGTCTGTGTTACTATCTGTCTCCTCCAGAGTCATTTGGTTCTGTGCTTGATGACCCAGTCCATGCAGTGATCTACATTGTATTCATGCTGGGATCCTGTGCCTTCTTTTCTAAGACCTGGATTGAAGTTTCTGGATCATCTGCCAAAGATGTGCGTTACTAGTTCTTGTTCATTTATCAATGTTGTTTTTGAATATTTGATATGAAGTTGTAATGGTTGTATGTGTGTTTTTAGGTGGCCAAGCAGCTGAAAGAACAGCAGATGGTAATGAGGGGACACAGAGAGACCTCCATGGTTCATGAACTCAACAGGTAAGCTACAAACAAATTAGCTTTTTAAATACTTGCTTGTCAGGACCTTCATTAATCTCACACATTCTCTTTGTTATTCAGGTACATCCCCACAGCGGCTGCATTTGGTGGACTGTGTATCGGAGGCCTTTCAGTAATGGCTGACTTCATGGGTGCCATCGGCTCTGGAACAGGAATCCTATTGGCTGTTACCATCATCTATCAGTACTTTGAAATATTTGTTAAGGAACAGAGTGAAGTTGGCAGCATGGGAGCGCTACTCTTCTAAATAAGGACACTCACAAAACACACGCATACTTGCTGACACTTTTATTATTTTTATGATTGTTGTTGTCATTTTATTTTTTATTTCGGTGCGATTTAAGCATTTAAAATGGTCTGTCACAAGTGCTGTCTTGGGAGAATGCTAGTTCCGGCTGAGCATGTTCTCCTACTTGTCAGAAGTGGCAAAACGTTTCTAAAATTCAGTGATTAAGCTGAACTTCAGTGATGGGACAGTAAAGATGGACTCTGTGAGCTCTGACTAGGAATATTCAGGAGTTTTCTCTTCTCAGTCTGTTCTTCCTCCATCTCCACGTGTCACTGAATCCCTTCATTCACCCTTATGTATGTTTATTTCTTTCTATGTCAGGTAAAAGGATTTTCCAGAAAGTATTGCTATTGTTGAGTGATTGATTTGATTTACTCGACACTGCCAAGTTTGACTCCACACACACAAACTGTTTCTTTTGTCTCAGTTTGTCATATCGGTCTTGCATGAGAAGCTTACAGACATTTATTTTTCCAATAATAGCTGTAAATCTCACTCTTTCCTCATATTTTATTTAATCATACAAAACGCGATGCTTTAGTTATGGCAAAAGGTCTGTCAGAAGCGTGTCAGTTCTAAACAAGGCAACATTACAACAAGGGAAATGCAACACAGTGTGGCACCAGTGGCGTGTTTTTTATTTTTATTTGTGTGTGTGTGCGTGTGCGTGTACTCATTTACGCTGGAATCCTTTTGTACAGAACACATCTTACACAGTAGGCTTCAAGGATTTTCTGTTTTTGAAAGTGCTTGGTCTGTAGTGAGAGCTTGGTGGCAGACAGAACCGGTTACACCTGAAGTCTGTATACTTTCAAACTTAAGCCCTTTTACTGTATCATTGGGTGTCTGTATATATGACATTTAATGCAATGCACAACCATGTAAAATAAAGTTTTTTTTTTTGTTTGTTTGTGTTTTTTTTTAACTATGTAAAAAGAAATGTTCCGAACAATATATTCAGCAAAGACTGATCATTCTCAATAAAAACTTTTTTGGGAAATAAGGTATGTTTTATTTGTGAGCATGGACCTTTAACATTAGAGATTATAAATCAAAATCTTTTTATGTGAATGTAAAAAATGGTTCAGTTTCTTTCTTTTCACATATGGCATGGTAAAGTTTGAGCTGTTATGCTGGTTTCTGTAAAAAACATCTGCAGTACTTAACAAGTCTTCTGAATTGCGTTCGCTGTTTAACTACAAAGAAAATACCATCATTCAGAAAACTCAAGTATAATGTCACGGTTGTGAATTTAGCCCCATCCCTGATGGATGTTTATAATGTATTCATGATTAAAGTCGTTTAAACCTCATTTTAAACATACTGTTCTATTCATTTCCTGAGGTCTATTAGTGTCAAGAATTATACTAAAATGGTTTTCAAAAGCGTAAACTTAAAAGAATGGTGGGTTTCTTATTTTCTTACAGGCAATCTGAGAGGCAAAATTTTGGGGTCCTCGTCTACAGTTTATGACGTCATGATATTTGATTTGATAACATGGGTTGAAAGCGGCATGCCCAAGTGAGAAATGAATGACAGTAGGACGGATAGATAGTGGGTGATCCTGGTGAACAGGGAACGTTTGGAGTTGATACCGCAAAATATTGATAAAGTGCTGGAAAATCAGCGCACGCGCTGCATTATATCTGCTTTTGCTACATTTACAATTTCTGTGTAGAAAGAAATGACCACAGTCAACGAGGAAGGTAATTCAGAGTCGATTCCTGAAATGGATTTTTTTTTTTTTTACTGATTTATGTTATCAATAACTGGCTATCTGTTTGCTCTTAAAGTAAGATCTGATTTAGTTCTAGCCATAAGACTAGATGATAGGGATGACCTTGTCGTAATTCGGTGAATACTTTGACATGTGGGAGTATCTTTACTGATGCCACACTGAAATATTAGAGAAAAAATAAGAAAAATTTCTAAGTAAAAGAAAAGAAAATCTAAACTCTCAATTTTTTTTTTAATATTCTGTAAACTGATGTTATATATTAACCCACATTGTCCCAAATGATTGAGGACTTTATATATATATATATATATATATATATTTATATTATTAAATATATTGTGGAAACTTAATTTCCTGTAGAGCTGCTTTGCAACGATTTGTATCGTAAAAAGTGCTATACAAATAAACTTGAACTTATTGTTTTATTACAAGGGTCACAGAAACACATAAGTGACAAAAGTATAAACTGGAAATTTCCATTTCTAGGAATAACACATCATTGACAGAAATAGACATGAATCATATGAACATCATAAAATGTAAAAGCAACACTTAAAAATTAACAGTGTAACAAAAATGAAAGATTTAAAGAAAAGTGAATGTGATGGTGTCCTGGGGAGTACAACTTTTTAAAAAAACAAGAAAACATTGACCCTTATGACTAGTAATATGAAATAAAGCGATATATGTGACCCTGGACCACAAAACCAGTCATAAGGGTAAATTT
This sequence comes from Barbus barbus, assembly GCF_936440315.1. NCBI lineage: Eukaryota > Metazoa > Chordata > Actinopteri > Cypriniformes > Cyprinidae > Barbus > Barbus barbus. The sequence goes on along the minus strand of NC_136741.1, from coordinate 22,876,277 downwards.
TTTGACATTTAGATTTATACATCATCTGAAAGCTGAACAAATAAGCTTTCCATTGATGTATGGTTTGTTATGTTAGGACAATATTTGACAGCGATACAACTATTTGAAAATCTGGAATCTGAGGGTGCAAAAAAATCAAAATACTGAGAAAATCACCTTTAAAGTTGTCCAAATGAAGTTATTAACAATGCATATTACTGATCAAAAATTAACGTTTTGGTATATTTATGGTAGAAAATTGACAAAATATCTTCATGGAACATGATCTCTACTTAATATCCTAATGATTTTTGGCATAAATGAAAAATTGACAATTTTGACTCATACTGTTAGCTATTGCTACAAATATACCCATGCTACTTAAGACTGGTTTTGTGGTCCAGGGTCACATATTTTCTTTTTAAGTTATTACTTACTTGCGTACTTGACAACTATTAATTGTCATCATTAACTGTTTACAGGGAAGGACCGAGTCATATTTGTTACCAAGGAAGAACATGAAATTCCCAGCACTGTGAAATTGGCTGAGGAGGATACAAATGAGGACCATGAAGAAAAAGGTGATAGATGGAAAGAAATACTTTCTTTTTGAGATGAAACTGTGTAACTTTGTCATTTTATATCCACCTAACTTTCTCTTTGTGTTCAGGTCTCATCTTGCCGAGTGGTGAGATAAATTGGGACTGTCCGTGTTTAGGGGGTATGGCAAGTGGAGTGTGTGGAGAGCAATTTAAGACTGCATTCACCTGCTTCCACTTTAGTCAAGAAGAGGTGAAGGGTTCGGACTGTCTGGAGCAGTTCAGAAGCATCCAGGAGTGTTTTCAGCAACATCCTGAACTCTTCCCGCAAGAAGATGATCTTCAAAATGCCAATCCTGGATCAGATGCAGAACAAAAAGACTCCCCTTCCATCTCTGACTTCAGCACAAGCAAAGAGTCTGACCCTCTGCCCACTGGCACGAATGATACGCCTTCACAGCTGCCCATAGCTAGTTAAAATTGGAGAACAACCGATTTCCATCTCTTATTCCACTTCTTTGTTTTACTTTAATCTACTTATATCTGTTTTTAAGATGAGACATAAAGGAAACAGGGACACTGAATAAATGCAGAAAGTAACAAAATATGGACTATATATTTTTTCCAAAATATTTTTTGATCAGCGTGATATCCTGAAATATATAATGTGATATCGTAAAAATTATGAAACAGCCAGAAAAAGGAACCATATGGATGTTTTTGTTGAACTCTCTCTCTTATAGTGTGTTCTGAAAAATATCAACTTCATATAAATTTTGTGTTCTTTCTTTTCTTTTTTATACTCCTTTTTCATTTTTTGTTCCATTTTGTTCCTATAATCTCCTTAATCCAAATGACGTGTGAAATTAACGTGTGTCAGACATGGTGCTTGAGTGAGTACAAGTATTTGCGTGTAAAATGTGAGATCATATTTTGATTAAAAGTTATAAACTGATCAATTTTATATTGTTTGGCCATTTAAGTATATATGTATATAATTGTGTGCTGCTTTAGTCAATCAGTATCAAAGTAATTAACAGAAGTTAATGAATCACCTTTCACATTGGGTCCAAAAGTTTGAGATTACATCAAATGTTGAAATTTAAAATCTTTGATTCAAAACATACCGTCTAACATCTGTATTCCACATGGCAGATTAAATAAAGTCATACAGATTTGGAATGACACGAGGCTGAGTAAATTGTGACACAATTTTTTGGGGTGAAATATTCTAGCAATAGTGGGGAAGTCGTGGCCTAATGGTTAGAGAGTTGGACTCGTAATCCAAAGGTTGCGAGTTCGAGTCTCCGGCCGGCAGGGATTGTAGGTGGGGGGAGTGAATGTCCAGTGCTCTCTCCACCCTCAATACCACGACTGAGGTGCTCTTGAGCAAGGCACCGAACCCCCAACTGCTCCTCGGGCGCCGCAGCATAAATGGCTGCCCACTGCTCCGGGTGTGTGTTCACGGTGTGTGTGTGTGTGTGTGTGTGTGTGTTCACTGCTGTGTGTGTGTGTTCACTGCTGTGTGTTTGCACGTTGGATGGGTTAAATGCAGAGCACGAATTCCGAGTATGGGCTGATGGAGATCACTCGTGACTTGAGCCACTGCATCCAACGCATCAGGTACAGTATGCAAGAAAATATACATAGAAACACATTGAAACACAGACATATCTTCAGCTTGTGCTTAATCTTATAAGGAGGCCAGAAAGGCAAAGATGGCCTTGAGTTTAGGCTACCATGGCAACATTGTGGATCTCTGGTAAGTTGTGTACTTCATAAACTATTGCAAAACTATTTGCAATAGTTTCCATTTTTTTAGTTTATGTTATGGCAAGTTTATGAATGTTTTCATTTAGTGAGAAGAAAAAGACCACAGAGTGATAGGAGAGATGGGAAACTAGCTATGTAGCAAAATGCAAAATTGGTCAATAATAAATTTTGTCTTCAATAATAAAACTGTCTTAATACAAAGAATTATGAAAGCTCATTTGTGCCACAGAAAAAAATAAAATAAATTAAAAAGGTAATTTTTTTTATCTTACAATTCTTTCTTTTTTCTCAAAATTCTAAGTTTTTTAAGACTTTTTTTCAGAATTGCAAGTTGAATTCTGTTAATTTTGTCAGTTTAATTCTGAGAAGAAACTCACAATTCGCATATGTAAGAAGAAAGCCACAATTACCTTTTTATATCATGGCAGAAACAAAAAAAGAATTGTGTAAACCCAGAATTCAGAGAAAAAAAGTCAGAACTGTGAGTTTGTAAATTTAGATTGTAAATTGCATTGCATTGTAAAATTAGAATTAAGATGGGGTGGTGATGGCGCAGTGGATAAGACACATGCCTTTGGTGTTAGAGACTCGGGTTCGAATCCACTGAGAGACACCAATGTGTCCCTGAGCAAGACACTTAACTCCTAGTTGCTCCAGAGGCGTGCGACCTCTGACATATATAGCAATTGTAAGTCGCTTTGGATAAAAGCGTCAGCTAAAATGAATCAATGTAAATAAATGTAAGAGAAAAAAATACAGAATTGCAAGTTTATATCTCGAAAATTTTTAATTTAGATTTTGCAATCCTGAGAACAAAAAGTTAGAACTGTGAGACAACCTTCCACAGAAATGTGACCTAAAATGCCATGATTATCCAGTCAGTATTACATACTCCAGTGGCCCATATAATAAAACCTTTCAACATCAAAGTATGCATAGTTCAACTCAAACAAATCCGTTGAAGACAAGAAGTGCATCAGTAAACATGTTCTTCTGTCTCTTCAAGGCGCGGAGATAGAGAAGAAAGGGGGAGGGGCTACTGAGTTTAAATTTCCCTCATATGTCCAACACATAATGGGGTAAGTGACCATTTGCATGCTTACACACAAATATGTACTAACTACACACACTCACAGACTAATTTTAATCTTTGCCCCTTCCTGTAGAGATATTTTTTCACTGGGTTTTGGGCCATTTCGTTGGGTCTGTACCTCTGGTGACCCTGCTGACCTGACTGAGACTGACGCAATTGCCACTGCTGTGCTAGAAGAGATTGTAGCTGACGCTGATAGGTCAGTTATGAGTTATGACGGCCGTATTGCGATTTTAGGGATTAATGTTTATATTGTTTGTATCTTTATGATTTCACGATTTAAGAGTGTGTTTTTGTGTGCGTGTTAATTTCCTAATTTAGTTGGTATTGTACTTTATTTTGCTGTATTCTCAGTTTGACTAAAATGAATGTCACATGACCCTTCCTGATTAGTTTAACCTGGAAGTATTGGTACAAATTGAATGGCGAGATGTGAATTCAGAGACGCATGTTAGAGCTCCTTACCATTCTACTGCTGGTTATCAGGCCAACACGGTAAAAGAGTTAATGGTTGTATATTTCTTTATTTGCGTTGATGTCCTTCGAATTGTTGTGTGTAAAACTATTTCTTTGTGTTTGTTTGCATGTAGTTTTCACGGTGTTCCATATCAGGAAAATAAAACATATGGACATCAGTATCTTGGAAGCGTGGACTGTTTAATGACCAGCGAGTAGTTACAGTGAAAACGTGGCCTAATTCCATTCTACCGAAGTCTGTTTCGGCGGTGGTGTTCTGGTTTCAGCGTGCGGCTCGCCGTCTATGGATCTCGGCTCGCGGTTTGGCTGCTCCCTGCGGTGATAGAGGCTGTCTTCAGTGCGCGACTCAGCTACGTTGTTTCTGGGACTTTGGGTGCTGTTCGGCTGCGTTCTGTTGAGAACTGACTTCATCGTGCAGCCGTTGCCTTATTTCTTGTAGCGCTGGTTACGGCAAGTATTAGCGTGCAACTTTGCGTCTTCCTCCTGTGTTGAAATGTTGCGGGTTGGCGTGCAGCTCTGATACAATCCCGGTGGAGGACTTTATTACGCAGCCTTGATTCATCTATGCAACAGCAGGTCAGACTGTTTATTATTCTAATGCTATCTTTGGTAAATAATGGATGGGTTTAGAAGTTAAAGCAAAATTGTTATAAGATAAAGCTGCCCATTAACAGAGAACAAAGAAAGAAATGTCCTGGTGGCAACTGGTCCTTAATTGTTTAAGATTTTAAGTGTTTGCAAAATTGAATTTCATCTTTGTTATTTAAGTGAATATTCCAGAGTGTTAAGGGCATTTGATTTGAGTGTGATTACTTAGAGTGTTTTACTGCTATTTAATGTCATTGCATTGTATGTTTGTATTATTTATCTGAAGTGACACATTTGAACATGTCAGTTCAGGGTGATTTAGCTGAGCAAAAGGAATTTTTGTTACAAGAGCAAGCAGTCTTAATTGCTAATATACGAGAAAATGAAATTACTGAGGGTATTGTGAGAAATCGCCATGCGTCATGTACCACATGCACAGAAAAATCAGAGGAAAGACTTAAAGAGCTTAATTCTGCTTTATTAAAGACAAATGAAATTAGAAAATCTTCCCGTGATAAATGTTTAACACCAAAGATGCAGGAGTTAAAAGAGCAAGAACTGGTTCAAAAGGAAAGGAAGTTCAAATCTGCATATGAGAATTGGAAGATTTATGTTAGAGATGTTCGTTCAAAGTTAAAACATGAGTGCTCTGAAAGTGATTTGTGTGACATGATGGATGAGGTTGAGAAGAGAGAGTCTGAATTGAAAGAGTTATATGAAGACGCACGACTCAAAGCAGTACCAAGCCAAGAAGTTAGGAGAAAAATTGATGCATGCTCAGCTGTGACTGCAGACTTGATGAAATTAATGAGGGTACGCCTAGTGGAAGATGGCATGGAGTTTGATGCCGAAGCTGAGAAAGCAAGATTGCGTATGCTGTTGGACTGTGAGTATGCTAGGTCCATATATGGATCAACAGTTTCTAGAGCCACAGTTCTTAGTAATCACTCTAAACCCCCTTCAGAGTCTGCAAGTATTTCCGCTAAAAGGGCAGAGACTGCTGCATTGTTAGCAGCAAAGAAGGCTGAAATGGAAATGGAGGCTGACATTGATGCACAAAGGCAGCGACTGAAGAAGCTTGAAAATCGTAGAGACGTAGAGGTTATGGAAGCAAGGCTTCGAGTGTATACTGAGGAGGAGTCAAGAGTGAAAAGTCAGCAGTGTGGTTCAGCATGCAGTAACGTGAGTAATCCCAGTCCCCTTGTTCCTAATACATGTTTGAATCAGCAAGTTACAAAAGGTGAAGTACCCGTAGTACAGGCGTTACAAGAGTCAATGGCCCTATCTCGACTTCCCATTCCAGAACCCTTTGTATTTTTTGGTGATCCACTGAAGTTTATAGAGTGGAGCATAACCTTCAAGGCTCTTATAGAGCGACGGTGTCTAAATCCAGCAGACAGGCTGTTCTATTTGCAAAAGTATATTGATGGTGAAGCAAGATCAGTTTTGGAAGGCAGTTTTTATAGGAAAGACGAACAAGCCTATCAGCAAGCTTGGGAGAAGCTGAATGCCAGATATGGCCACTCTTTTGTGGTGCAGCGTGCCTTCAGAGAGAAACTTAATAAGTGGCCTAAGATTGGTGGATCAGAGTACGTCAAGTTAAGAGAGTTCAGTGACTTCTTGCAATCATGTAGTGATGCTATGCCGCACATCAAGGGTCTTCAGGTGCTGAATGACTGTGAAGAGAACCAGAGGATACTGGTAAAGCTTCCCAATTGGGTGACAAGCAGATGGAACCGTTATGTCACAAAACAGTTAGATCAAGACAAAGATTACCCAAGCTTCAGTGAGTTTGCTTCCTTTATTTCAAGGGAAGCACGCATAGCATGTAATCCGGTGTCATCATTGTATGCATTAAAGATCTCTGACGAGAAGTCATTGAAGGAGGTAAAGCATTCAAGAGTAAATACGTTGGCAACCACTGTGACTGATTTAGATGCAGTATGTGCTACGGCAAATTCCAGCAATATCATTAACAATAAGATTAAAGAGTCTAGTAAACCGAAGAGTACACTGGTGCGTAGCACAAATGCAGTTGAATGTATGTTCTGCGGAGAGGGTCATTCTCTCCATGAGTGTCAGAAACTAATGGAAAGAGCTGTGGAGGAAAAGAGAAAGTTTGTCCTGGAGAATAAGTTGTGCTTTGCATGTTTGAGAAGGGGACATTGCTCCAAGGACTGCAGGAATAGGGCCGTATGTGCTTTATGCAAGAAGCGCCACCCAACTCCATTGCATGAAAATCGTCAGCCAGGAGACGAGTCTCCGTTACAGATAGTTTTGCAGGCTGAAGAGAGTATGTCCTCCTTATCTTGCTGTGTGATTACAGGAGAAGGGGGTATAACATCTATGATTGTTCCTGTATGGCTGTCTTCATCTAACTCAGAGTCTGAAACCCTTGTATATGCCTTATTAGACACTCAGAGTAGTCACACATTTGTTGTTCAGGAAGTGTGCAAAGGTTTACAGGCATTAATGGAACCGGTAAAACTACAGCTTTCCACTATGATGGGGAAAGATTCCATTGTGGAGAGTCAGAGAGTCAGTGGCCTTAAGGTTAGAGCGTTCTCTTCAGACAGCCCTATTTGCTTGCCTCCTGTTTATACAAGGGACTTTATTCCTTTTGAGTGCTCGCACATTCCCACCTGTGAAACAGCTAAAAGGTGGAGACATCTAGAAGTAATTGCTGATGAAATGCCTGCAAGAATGGATTGTGGAGTGGGCCTTTTGATTGGTTATGATTTCTCCAGAGCACTGGCACCTCGACAGGTCATCACTGGCGGTGATGAAGAGCCTTATGCCATTAAGACCGACCTCGGGTGGAGTATCATAGGAGGCACTCCACTGCATGTGAGCTCCAAGGATGTGACTGGTTTGTGTCATCGCATGTTAGTCAGGGAGCTTCTCCCTGTGACACCTGCTGCTGATATTAGAGCACTTGAGCTGGATTTTGCAGATACTCAGGCAAGAGAGAAGATTATGTCTCAGGACGATGTTCAGTTTTTGCGGGTTTTAAAAGTTATCCATGTGAATGAAGTTGTCCAACTTGCGATGCCCCTTCCTTTTAAAGCACGTCACCTCCTTTCAAATAAGTTTGCAGTTGTACGGCCAAAGCGCCTTAAAAGAAAATTGGATCGGAATCTTCAAGTCTTTGATTGCTCAGCTAAGTTCGAAGGTACTGCCTTGAATGACCATCTATTGATTGGGTCTGATCTCCCCAATAGGCTGACTGGAGTGCGTTGCTGGTTCTTTAAGTACTCAATTGCTGGCATGTGTGACATTGAGGAAATGAAGCTGCATCTTCATAAAGGAATTTCTGACAGCAGAGAAGTTCTGGAGTCCATTAGTGTGCACGACTGTACCGCTGAGGTGAAGATGGTTGATTTTCATCATGACTATGTTCCAGTACAGAATATCTTTGCGAAAGTAGAGTACATTGTACAGAGCGTCTCCTCCACCCTTAATGTTGAGCTTAATGGGAAACGTCCTACACGATGTGGAATTTTCTCCATTGTGGCTTTAGTTTACATTTTATTGGGGTTCTTGGCTCCGTTTGGCAAGAGGGTGCTGCAAGAGATATGCCTTAAGGGCATGGGTCGGTATGAATCCGTACCCACTGAGCTGAGGCCAAGGTGGGAGAGTTGGCTGAATGATCTACGCAACCTAGGTAAACTACAGATTCCAAGATGCTTCATACCTCTAAACTTCGGGAAGTGCCTAAGAACTGAATTGCATCACTTTTTCAATGGTAGCAGTCAGGGTTATGGTTAGTGCTCCTACATTAGACTGGTGCAGAAGGCCACAATAAGGATGGGGGATCGGGGGTTGGGAAAAAGTGAACGCCTCACTAAACCCTCTATTGTTGAACGCCCTATTTAAAAGTTAGTAGTTCTTGTAGCCAAAAGTTGCAAATTTAAGAATGCCCTAACACTTTATTAGAATTTTAGTCCCACTGATATCATGTTGGTGTCTTGGTCACATGTTGAGTTTGTATTGTTGAATATTGTTCAATATTGGAATATTATGAGCAATTTGTTCTTTTTAAAGTGTATGAATTATGTTGTGGGGTTGGAATTATGTTTGTTAATTTCATGTATTGTGTTGACGCCTGGAAATTTCCATTGATTATTTGATTGTTTGCATTTTGCATGTTTTTCAAATAAGTCAAGGGTAATTTGGTGGGAGTGTAGCTGACGCTGATAGGTCAGTTATGAGTTATGACGGCCGTATTGCGATTTTAGGGATTAATGTTTATATTGTTTGTATCTTTATGATTTCACGATTTAAGAGTGTGTTTTTGTGTGCGTGTTAATTTCCTAATTTAGTTGGTATTGTACTTTATTTTGCTGTATTCTCAGTTTGACTAAAATGAATGTCACATGACCCTTCCTGATTAGTTTAACCTGGAAGTATTGGTACAAATTGAATGGCGAGATGTGAATTCAGAGACGCATGTTAGAGCTCCTTACCATTCTACTGCTGGTTATCAGGCCAACACGGTAAAAGAGTTAATGGTTGTATATTTCTTTATTTGCGTTGATGTCCTTCGAATTGTTGTGTGTAAAACTATTTCTTTGTGTTTGTTTGCATGTAGTTTTCACGGTGTTCCATATCAGGAAAATAAAGTACAATACCAACTAAATTAGGAAATTAACACGCACACAAAAACACACTCTTAAATCGTGAAATCATAAAGATACAAACAATATAAACATTAATCCCTAAAATCGCAATACGGCCGTCATAACTCATAACTGACCTATCAGCGTCAGCTACACTCCCGCGAGTAGTTACAGAGATCAGTTCCACAGTAAACGAACATGTCCGACAGCAATACAGTGATAACATCCGCTGGATCCGTGAAGCTGGGAAACACAAGATGGTATGCGTCACAGGCACCCAATCCTAAATCACCACAATGTTCATTTTGCAGTCACATCAATTTATTTATGGTTCGATTTTGAATTTATACTGACATCAAGTTGTGTGGATTCTAGTATGGAGCGATTTTTGTGCCAATATTTATCAAACAAATCCAGTGTTTTGCAAATAAACACAATCTGCTTTGCATAGAAAAACTCGACTTTCAAACAAACGCAAAGTGATTTTCAAATACAAAACTCTTTGAGAGAAAATGCAGAGGTATGGACAAATATATGTATTGTGTGTTACAACTGTGAGACTCATTTGCATTTTTATGAGGAAACTTGGCTTGATTTTCTCACAAATGCATGCAGGCTGATTTTCTCACACGAGTGCGGGCAGATTTTCTCACGTGCAATTGAGCAACTTTCTTTTCCAAAACAGCAGATGGCGCTGTTGGTCAATTTACGCTAGTCTCCCGAGACCTGAAACACCTCTTTACCTTTTCAGACCAATATGAGTGGGGAACAGGTGAGTTTCTGTCTTACTAGATCTATAATTAACCATTTAGATTTAGATTTTCACAAAGCGACCCTACTACAGTGTCAGTGAAATTCACAACAAGTGCTGTAAACATTTAACTAGGCTGTCTTTCCCTATAAAAACTGATCTATTCTCCGTACCTCTTATCCTCTGTTGGATCGCGGGATATAGAATATACATATATATATATACATATATATTGATATATATTGATACAATTGTTCAACATTCAAAACGATGCAAATGTATAATAGATAGCAACAATATTTTGTACCAGAAATGAAAGCATAGACAATTTAATTTAGTATCAGATATAGTAATATCACCCAAGAGGTCATTAATTATTAATAAAAAAATGAAAACAAATCACATTATTTAGTGCAATATCTAAAACTTTTTTTTTTAAATGATGTAACTGTGCAATCATTTGTCTAAAATAATTACGTATTTTTTAGCTAAGCAAAATGATGAATATTTATTTTCTGGTGTCACTCTTGTCCTGTCAACTGGGGAGAAGGATCAAGTGATAGGATCACGCTGATATAATACTAAATTCAGCATTTTAATAAACAGTGGTTTAATAAACAGCGTGCTACGCGGGTGAAGACACACTCTGGACAGCGAGGACTCTTCTAGGAGCGACTCAGATGATGAACGTTTGCATTTTAAAAAGCCACTAATATAATTCCTGACGGTAGCCTTTTATTCTTAACTTCATGAGTTAAAATGTTGCTCGGCCATATATAAAAAGCTACATAATTTTAGTTGAATTTTTCCAAACAGGCTATTGTCAGACTAAAATCTGCTGGTATATTGGTTGAAATATGAAATATCTCCTTACAGGCCACTTTTAGTTTGAAATGTTGCACAAGGCATGTATATTACTATACTATATATAAACATAAATATGATAATAAACTATGATATCCCTTTATCCCTTAATTTAAATAGTTTTTACTATTGTAAAAGTGTGGTAACCATGTTTTTTTGCAGGTTACCATTTCAATATAGGCAGCTTTACTACAAATACCATGGTATTTATTTAGTAAAACCATGGCTAATTTTAGGGATATTAATGTTTAGATTATATTTTGGTACATTTACATAGCTAAATCACAATAAAGCTCACCTGAACTTAAACTAGTTTGATTTTAGTAGCCTATTTGTATAATAATTAGTTTAGCCTACTCCTTTCAGTAGGTTGTCTATGTGTAGCTTTATACTTGTTTAAACTTTTATTGCAGAGGTAGCCTACAGCATTTCTCTCCACTGTAGGCTTTGTTTCAACATATATAGCAGAAAGACAATAAATCTTACTTGACCTAACGTAAAAATAAAATTCTAAATGCTTTCATTTTTGGTACACAATATTGTCACTATCCACTATACATTTGCATTTTAGCATTACAATATATTGTGACACGATATATTGTTATACCCCTGCATTGTTTTGAATGTTGAACAATTGTATCAATATATATGTATATATATATATATGTATATTCTATATCCCGCGATCCAACAGAGGATAAGAGGTACGGAGAATGGATCAGTTTTTATAGGGAAAGACAGCCTAGTTAAATGTTTACAGCACTTGTTGTGAATTTCACTGACACTGTAGTAGGGTCGCTTTGTGAAAATCTAAATCTAAATGGTTAATTATAGATCTAGTAAGACAGAAACTCACCTGTTCCCCACTCATATTGGTCTGAAAAGGTAAAGAGGTGTTTCAGGTCTCGGGAGACTAGCGTAAATTGACCAACAGCGCCATCTGCTGTTTTGGAAAAGAAAGTTGCTCAATTGCACATGTGAGAAAATCTGCCCGCACTCGTGTGAGAAAATCAGCCTGCATGCATTTGTGAGAAAATCAAGCCAAGTTTCCTCATAAAAAGGCAAATGAGTCTCACAGTTGTAACACACAATACATATATTTGTCCATACCTCTGCATTTTCTCTCAAAGAGTTTTGTATTTGAAAATCACTTTGCGTTTGTTTGAAAGTCGAGTTTTTCTTTGCAAAGCAGATTGTGTTTATTTGCAAAACACTGGATTTGTTTGATAAATATTGGCACAAAAATCGCTCCATAGGATTCAGCATAACACCAAAGCAAGTGATGCCATTGTGAAAATGTTATTCACAGTCAGCCCAAATTAATTCAGTTTAAAAAAAGTGTCCAATAATTTCACTGCTGGTTATACTCTGTATAATTGTGTATGTGACAAATAAAATCTTGAATCTTAATAGGCATACCATTATGATTTTAAACATACGCTTTAATTCAATTCTTAAATAAATGAAAAAAAAAAAAAAACTTTAAAATGTACTGAATCTTTTAGGTTGTGTGTTATAATGATGCATTGTGCGTTCAGGCTGCAATTTGCATAGTAATATTGAGTTTTGTGTTTAGGTTGTGGGTTCGCAGGCCTGTATTCTCTATTCGGACCAGCGAGGAAGAGTATCCATCGCCTTGGCCATAAACCAAGCCATTACTAAGGGCAGAGTCTCTGTAAAGCTACTGAAGTGTGCATACTACAGTACTCATTTAATTATGGTTCATTAATACACACTTTGCCCCTCAGGCTCCAGTAGTCATCAGTAGAGACCACCATGACGTCAGCGGGACAGACAACCCCTTCAGGGAGACCTCAAATGTTTATGATGGCTCTGCCTTCAGTGCAGGTACAAACATATACATCTAGAAATACAAGTGAACTCATACTCCTTATACTAACTATACTGAGTAAGGGATAATGTATAGTAATAATGACACTGTAAAATAAACCAGACAAGGTGATCAGGAAGGGTGTTGCATTATCCTGAGAGAGTTTTAATATATATTATCTTATTACATCTCTACTTAGAGAAGGGAAAAAAAATGACCATGATTTTAATTTTATTAGATGTCATAAAGATAAATGAAATACAAAAATATATAACAGAATGCTCTGATTGACCAATCAAAATGAAGTATTTCAGAGAGTCTATTTAATATATTTATGTCTGTGCATTTATTATAGACATGGCAGTGCACAACTTTGTTGGTGATGCATTCCGTGGTGCCACATGGGTTGCATTGCACAATGGAGGTGGAGTTGGATGGTAAGGAGAGATTTGACTATTTATTGATGAAAACTAATTTAGAAACTAATTCTAATTCATTCACTAATAGCTTGCCATTGTGTATTACTGATTGAGCAGAAAGACTTTTTGGAATAAAATGCACCATAAAAATGTTTTTAGTTAGTAATCAGTAGTGCATCAATTATATATTTATATTTTTAGGGGGGAAGTGATAAATGGTGGTTTTGGATTGGTTCTGGATGGTTCTGAAGAGGCAGGGCAAAGAGCTAAAATAATGTTGAACTGGGATGTCTCTAATGGGGTGAGTATCTCTATGTGTGTGTTTATATATGCACTGATTATACTGATATATATAAATACTGATGTGTATATCATTAGGTGGCACGGAGATGCTGGTCTGGCAACGCTAATGCTTATGACACAATTCAACGTACCATGGAGGACCAGTGTCAGCTGAGAGTCACAATGCCCAACCCAGTACAGGACGATCAAATTCTGGACCGTGTACTGCAGGGATAGACTAAACTCTAATTGAAATATGAGATTATGCATAAAAGTGCAACAGAATGAGTGTCTATGAACACTTTCACATACCAGAAAAAAATCTAAATCAGTAATACAAGTACTTTTCTATTCAATCAGGTTGCACAATGGAATTACAATTCTACATTGTCAAATACATTAAAATCTAAGATTACCCTGAACTAGTGCATTATTTACAGCTACTTTTGTATTTTATAACTGAAAAAAACTGTTTGGTTTTTACATTTTATTTCAGTGAAATTATTTGAATAAAGTATTTGAGGTAAAGAAACAACCTGATGGGTGTTTTATATGGATATAAAATAATAAGCTTCCATAAAGGTAAGAATGGTCCTGAATGTAAGTCACAAGTGGACAAATATTATAATATTATAGTTAATTTTTGACACTGGTGTCAAATTATAGTATTTTAGTAGTATCATGCTATAAACAGTAAAAGAATTTGAGAAGCAACTGACCAATTGTCTCTCTGTTTTTAGTATATAATGTAATTCAACTAAACAAAGCTTCACTGTCTCGAGTCGAAATGAAGAAAAGCTTTGACCTTTGAGCAAAAGAATGGATGTCATGGATACACGCAAACATGCCACCCATAGACTTTAGTTACTTCTCAGCTTCATTTACAGAAGTGAGTGGCGTTGAAAAATCCTGGCATATAACAATTTAGCTTAATTTTATTTGAACAGCTATTTTTTAAACAATGACAAAAAGTCCAGTATTGGGAACGGAGTGCTTACTGGATGACCCGACGCTGGTAGAGCAATTCAGGCGGTTAAAAAAGCGAGATTTAACAGAGACGTACCTATTTCAAATAGCATGTGGTTCGTTGGGTCCACATAAATGCAGTGGTAGTGCCTTTAGCAAGCATATAATGGATAAGATGAAAACATCAGCTCGTTCACAGCCGAAACACCTCGACGCTGGACCTGCAACACCTGCATCAGACCACAGAGGCGCCGCTGAGTTTTACTCGCGTTTACCTGGAGACAAACCCGCGGAGCACCTGGACTGGATCAGCGACAGGAAAGCGTTCAGAGAAGCGCTAGAACGCATGGGAGATCTGCGCAGATGGCTCCATAATAAACCCGTTCTCACCGACTTGGAGGTCCTCGTTATGGAGCGAGACAGACAAGCTAAGCGGATGTCATCACTCCCTCCAGAAACAAGCATTGTTCCACCATCAGATGCGGTCACTGTAGGAACATAACTTCATACTGACAATGAAAACAAGACGAAAATGTGATGTGTTGTGCCTCAACTAAATATATATATATATATATATATATATATATATATACATATACAGTGGGGATCGAAAGTTTGGGAACCCCTTGCAGAATCTGTGAAAATGTGGATAATATTACCAAAATAAGAGAGATCATACAAAATGCATGTTATTTTTTATTTAGTACTGTCCTGAGTAAGATATTTTCCATAAAATATGTTTACATAGAGTCCACAAGACAAAAAAATAGCTGAAATTATTAAAATAACCACATTCAAAAGTTTGGGAACCCTTGGTTCTTAATACTGTGTGTGGTTACCTGGATGATCTACGACTGTTTTTTTGTTTTGTGATGGTTGTTCATGAGTCCCTTGTTTGTTCTGAACAGTTCATTCACTGATGTTCCTGAAGGAAACACGATGCATTAAGAGCCGGGGGTGAAAACTTTTTGAATTTGAAGATCAAGGTAAATTGTACTTCATTTGTCTTCCAGGAAACATGCAAGTATCTTCTGTCGTGTCAGAAGGGCAGTGCTAAATGGAAAAATATGATATTTCAACAAAATAAGAACAATTTGGACATCTTCATCCTGTTCAAAAGTTTTCACCCCCCGGCTCTTAATGCATCATGTTTCCTTCAGGAGCATCAGTGAATGTTTGAACCTTTTTTAATTGTTGTGTTTGAGTCCCTCAATCATCCTCAGCGTGAAAAGGTGGATCTCAAAATCATACAGTTACTGCTGGAAAGGGTTCAAATATGCAAAAGATGCTGGAAAACTGAAGATTCTGCAGGACCTGGAGGATTTTTCTGAAGAACAGTGCTCAGTTGAACTGTTCAGAACAAACAAGGGACTCATGAACAACCATCACAAAACAAAAAAACAGTCGTAGATCACCCAGGTAACCACACACAGTATTAAGAACCAAGGGTTCCCAAACTTTTGAATGTGGTTATTTTAATAATTTCAGCAATTTTTTTGTCTTGTGGACTATATCTAAACATCTTTTATGGAAAATATCTTACTCAGGACAGTACTAAATAAAAAAATAACATGCATTTTGTATGATCTCTCTTATTTTGGTAAAATTATCCACATTTTCACAGATTCTGCAAGGGATTCCCAAACTTTCGATCCCCACTGTATATATATATATATATATATATAAAATGCATTTGAAAAATTGTTAAACCAAATGGTTTGTGCAAATACTTTTTGGGAGGGTTTTCAAATTGGTCAAATTTGTCTTTATATCATAGTCTCCAAGCGCGCTCAGACTTGAACTGGAAGAAGTGAACATCTTTCTGCGCATGTGCGAAGCCTGCAACCTCTCCAAACTCTTGGACTGGAATGAGGCTGGTACATTAAAGCGTGTAGACCTCAGTGCTCTATTTAAAAAGGTGTGAATACACAGCTCTGGCAGTACATTTGTTCTTTAGTTTTTTTGCACAGACTTAAGAACATTGTAGAAACAAACAAATGTGTTTTTGGTTTGATTGTAGGAAGGCTTCTCCATACATCCTGAGCGGCTGAATGTGCTGATGTCCTCTTTGAATAGTAAGGATGGAAACTCAGTAACTGTGGAAGACATGGCTGCTGGTATTCATGCCTGGAGAAGAAAGCATCAGGAATACGAAGAACAACAATCAAGCCCAGGTATATCTTGGTCTGGGGGTAAAGATAGGGACAAAATCTTGTCCAAGTGCAAAGGTGTGATAATGAACGTTCATTGCTTACAGCGTGTAACATCATAAGTTATTGCATGTTTATGTTTAGGTTATTGGAATGCAGACTCTGAGGGAAGGATTGGGTCAAGACACCATTTCCCAATACATGGAGACGAGAAAGATGACCAGGTACAGCAACACATAAACATATAAAAATAACTATCAATTTTTATATATAACATAAAAATAAATATCAAAGACCGTTACAGAAACATGTTACCACTAAAGTACTGTTTATAAGGGCAATTAAATTATGATCACAAAAGTTAAATCTTTAGTACTATTTGTATACAATTAATGTTAATTACAGTATCAAATTATGTCTGGTGAGTTATGCTACATACGTAGTAGTAAATGTAAACATTTCTAGGAGGGTATGCAGGATGTGGAGGTGTTAGCGATCATGCGGAGAGTGCTGGCAGCCACAAAGACTTCTTGCCCTTCTTCTCTGAGTGGCCCAGTGGGCAGAGAAGTGGATCGTTTCAGGAGACTTTGTTTCAGAGAATACCTGAAATCACTGGAGCAATGCCAACAACAAGGGCTAAATGTGAGCCAGGCCACACTACAGAAAGGTATGTTATATAATATAAAGAAACTGCACATTTACAAGCCCACATAGAGATGGCATAGTAAACCTTTGAAAAACGAATGCTGAATACAATGCAACCTGACAGTGTCTCTTTCTCTAAGTCCTTTTGCACCCTGGTGACAAATTTGGAGGTTACTTTGGCACACTCAAAACACATCGAGTTGAAGGTGGAGCACACAAGGGCCACAAAGAGATGTAAGTCACTGTATGATAAGAAAAAAAAAATCTGCTGATCAGGATGAGATTTCTATTTATTTGTTTTGTTAACTTCTCAAAAATGTGATGGTTTTAAAAAAAAATTATGCTTTTATTTAGCAAAAATACATTCAATTGATTGAATGTCAGTAAAGACATTTAGCTTTGTTAAAAAGATTTCTATTTCAAATAAATGCTATTCTTTTGAGCTTTCTATTCATCAAAGAGTCCTGAAAAAATGGATCATGGTTTCCACAAAAATATTAAGAGGCACAACTGTTTTCAACATTAGTAATAATAATAAAAAAAATCTTGAGCACCAAATCAAATTATTTCTGAAGGAGCATGTTACACTGAAGACTGGAGCAATGGCTGCTGAAAATTCAGCTTTGCCATCATAGGAATAAATTACACCTAAAAATTACTGGAATAAAAAACTGATTTTAAATCATGTTAATAATATTTCACAATTTTATGTTTGTACTGTATTTTTGATTCAATAAATGCTTTCAGATACATTTTTTCAAAGATATAAAAAAAACCTAACAGACCCCAAACTTTTGAACGGTATTGGGTATGTTTTAAATAAGAATGTTTTATTTTGGTTATGTCTGTATATGTGTTGTAGGAAGCCGGCTTGCTTGGCAGACCCTAATGCTTTCTGGCCTGGAAGGGAAGATCATGTGCGCTTGTTTCTGCCTGAAATGACAAGCTCTCCTGCAATGGTTTTATTTCAGCGTATCGAACATACTGTTGTGCCAAGCCCTGGACACTGGCCTGTAAATCATTTAGGATACTCAACCTCTGGAGACATAGAAGCTCACAAAACATACAACCTCTAGAACATCTTTGACTGTATTGAATGTCTGTATTAAATGGGACTTTGTTGTTTTGACTTTCTAAAAACTGAATTTCTACCATTAGATGGCGGCATGCAAACGCTGAATTTCTACTGTAGGTGCGCTGCTATTTTTAGCTATACAGGTTTTTTCACTTAACATATTCTCCTTTGTGACAGAGTGAATGATTTAATAAATACTAAAATGTAAAAACATTTCTCAATACTGTTTTTTTTTTTTACAACATGGCGTATGAATGTACAAATGACTTATGGGGTGTTGTGCGAATAGAACTCTGTTTTCTGTATTCCTGACACCAGGGTATTTGCATCAGGAAGTATAAAGCAGAGTGATTTGTTTGATGATATAGATCTGGACACCTGTGGATATGAGAAAACAGAAAGAGCACACTGTAGAAGAGAGTCGTCAAAGATAGAGGATACAAATTTTGAGATGTCACGAATTTTGAGTCCGCTTCTGTCGACACGTGAGAACGGTCTTCTCTTCAGTTTACTAAGTCATGACTGCAGTGTGAGTTCACTTTTTTTAAATACTTTTTCTTATCCCTTTTACTTATTTGTTTTGTTATACATTACCGAATCTAAATACCATAATTATTAAAAGATTCTATACTGTGTACAAAGAATTACTGTTATTGCACTTCCATTATTCATTGTTAGTATGGTGTGTTGCTTGAGACCTATGTTATTCTATGACATAACTTCAGAAGAGATATTTCAATTAACATGAACTTTTACTGAAATAAGTTTTTATTATATTTTTTTTTTCAGCTAGTTGTCAGAGCAACAGTTCTCATCTTTATTTAGTTTAACTTGATGTTCAAAAATAACTAAAATTAAAACACACATACATATATATATATATATATACACACACACACACATATACACTCACTGGCCACTTTATTAGGCACACCTTGCTAGTACCGGGTTGGACCCCTTTTGCCTTCAGAACTGCCTTCATGGCATAGATTCAACAAGGTGTTGGAAACATTCCTCAGAGATTTTGGTCTATATTGACATGAAAGCGTCACGCAGTAGCTGCAGATTTGTCAGCTGCACATCCATAATGCAAATCTCCCGTTCCACCACATTCCAAAGGTGCTCTATCGGATTGAGATCTGGTGACTGGGGAGGCCATTTGAATAAAGTGAACTCATTGTCATGTTCAAGAAACCAGTCTGAGATGATTTGAGCTTTGTGACGGTGCATTATCCTGCTGAAAGTAGCCATCAGAAGATGGTTACACTGTAGTCATAAAGGAATGGACAGCAACAATACTCAGGTAGGCTGTGGCTTTTAAACGATGCTCAATTGGTACTAAGGGGCCCAAAGTGTACCAAGAAAATATCCCCCACACCATTACACCACCACCATCAGCCTGAACTGTTGAGACAAGGCAGGATGGATCCATGCTTTCATGTTCTTTACGCCAAATTCTGACTCTACCATCTGAATGTTGCAGCAGAAATCAAGACTCATCAGATCAGGCAACGTTTTTCTAATCTTCTATTGTCCAATTCTGGTGAGCCTGTGCGAATTGTAGCCTCCGTTTCCTGTTCTTAGCTGACAGGAGCGGCACCCGGTGTGGTCTTCTGCTGCTGTAGCCCATCTGCTTCAGGGTTTGACGTGTTGTGCGTTCAGAGATGGTATTCTGCATGCCTTGGTTGTAACGAGTGGTTATTTGAGTTACTGTTGCCTTTCTAGTAAAAAAAAAAAAAAAAGTAAAGTCGTGACGTATTGTCAAGTATGATGACCCATACTCGAAATTGGTGCTCTGCGTTTAACCCATCCAAGTGCACACACACAGCAGTGAGTAGTGAACAAATGCGCGCGCACACACACACACACACACACACACACACACACACACACACACACACACACACACACACACACACACACACACACACACACACACACACACACACACACACACACACACACACACACACACACACACGGAGCAGTGGGCAGCCATTTATGCTGCGGCGCCCGGGGAGCAGTTGGGGGTTCAAGGGCACCTCAGTCATGGTATTGAGGGTGGAGAGAGGGCTGGACATTCACTCCCCCCACTACAATCCCTGCCGGCCGGGGACTCGAACCCGCAACCTTTCGATTACGAGTCCAATTCTCTAACCATTAGGCCACGACTTCCCTTATCTCTAACCAGTCTGCCCATTCTCCTCTGACCTCTGACATCAACAAGGCATTTTCTTCCACACAACTGCCGCTCACTGGATATTTTCTCTTTTTCAGACCATTCTCTGTAAACCCTAGAGATGGTTGTGTGTGAAAATCCCAGTAGATCAGCAGTTTTTGAAATACTCGGACCAGTCCGTCTGGCACCAACAACCATTCCACATTCAAAGTCACTTAAATCCCCTTTCTTCCCCTTTCTGATGCTCGGTTTGAACTTCAGACAGTCGTCTTCACATGCCTTAAATGCATTGAGTTGCTGCCATGTGATTGGCTGATTAGCAATTTGTGTTACCAAACAATTGAACAGGTGTAACTAGTAAAGTGGCCATGAGTGTATATATATATATATATATATATATATATTATATATATACATACATATATATACAGGGTTTAAATTGGGCCGGGGCCGTCCGGGGCTGAGCCCCCGCACATAGACTCCAGGGGGCGTATTACAGAAAATTTCTTATTTTAGGTCTTAACTTAAGATATATGTTAAATTAGGATTTTTCGCAAATTCGTATTACAGAAGCAAATCTTAACTTGCTTTGGGATTCTTATCCTATCTTACAAAATAGTATCTTATCTCTAGTTAGGAAATCTTAAATGGCATAATCAAGCTCGACAATCCACTCTCAGGTCTGTTACCAAGCAACCAACACTGCCAGAGCTGCTGATGAGGGAAACAAAAGCTACTTCACTTTCAAAATCGCCTTTTGCAAAAAAACGTAAGGCATTAGTCACTTGCACTACAACCAGTAATGCTCCGTGACACTTTTGTTGGTCTCTATAATGCTGGTTGCAGTTCCTGTGCTAACTGTATATGTTGTGCGGCAGTCTGTAATTACATAAGTGTTTTGTCATCAAAATATAACACATCTTCAGGGTCCTCCAAGAGTCTTTCTACCAGTAAACATCTTCGTTCTTCATTTTCAACTATTTATAAATGTAATACCATTGTCGGACAGCACAGTTGTAAGCGTTATTTTTTCCATTAGCTTTCAAATAATTTTGAAGTTAGGACAGCTGTGGGGTTGTCCTAAAGTTAAGACAGTTTTTAGGGTTTTTGTCAAGTTAGTATGTTTCTGTAATAACTGTTACCCCTTTCCTATCTGTAGTTAAGATAAGATAACGCACTTAGGAAATGCTGTTCTGTAATAGCGTTTGTCCTATATGTGGTCCTAAGATAAGATTTTAAAGTTAGGATCTTTCTGTATACGCCCCCAGGCCTCGACATTAAGGTATCATTAATTTCAGACAAGTAACACGACTATGTAAACACCAAAACGCAAGTATTATTCTGATTGTATTACATTTAGAGTAAGTGTCCAATAGTGGATATAGCTACTGCATCTGTTGACAGTATAAGGTTACGCTGAGGCTCTCCAGGAGTAAGTTAATCAAAACGCGCAACATTAAGAAACTCAGCACACTGAGGTAAAAATTCAAAATGGAAAGTTTTTATATTTAAAATACAGTTAGTTAGGCAACATCACTCAACGTTTTCACCATTACGACTGTTTAATAGTTCTATAAACAGTTCAATGAGCAAATACAATAATATTAGGTCACTCACATTTTTGGCGGAACCACAGCGCATCTCAAAGCAACCATCTGATTCATTGCTGAATGATTCAGTGTTTTGAACGAATCGGTTGAGTCAAAGTTACATTAGCCCATGCATAAACATCTGATGATGCAGCAGTTTGAACGAATCGTTTGAATGAACGACTCAATGACTCACTCATTAAACGCTCACTACTGGCACCTGGCGTTTTAATTTCGTTGAAAAGTATAATTTCCACCATCATTTCTTGTTTGTATATTCAATAAAAAAATTTTTTAAAGAATCTAATCATTTAATGTAGTTGTAGTTTTCAGTATAAATGATTTAATTTGATAACGTATAGATAATAACAATCACATTATTATAATTGAATTTATAGATCAAATGTAAGAATTTGAAATGAAAGTTAATGAGATTAGTAGGAAAATGGCCGCTATAAAAGTAAAAAAAAAAATAGATAGATAGATTCTTTCGCTTTTTCCGTGCAGCTTTCAGCGGGTGGGACTGTAAGCGTTATTAATAAAGGAATGTGAATGAATGAGACAGTAATGTGCGGGACCCTTTTGATAAAAAAGAAAAGAAAAGAAGACTATTAAAAACTCAAAGCCGCGAAACGGAACTCAATCCGCTTCTGACTGGATGTTTCTGACTAGCATGGTGGCCTAATAAATTTGTTAAGCACTGTATATGTAATTGAAAAGAAGACATGCACTCATTGTCGCATTTCCGAAAACACCCTTTTTACACAATTTTCTAAACCATTAGAAAATGATTTAGTAAATTAATATAAATGAATGCAAAATGAGCTGAGGACAACAATACTCTAAAAAGACTCTCCCCCCCCCCCCCCCCCCCCCCCCATATAGAGATTGAAGTGATTAACAGATTGGATTATTATACCTGCAACAGTTGGCTTCATTAGTTATAAAATGTTTCAATTTGCTGCATGCAGTTCAGATTTATATCTCATTTTAGAACAGATTACACCTGTAAGAGGTGGTATCACAAGTTACTAATAATTTTATAGTATTATATACATTATATAATAATTGAATAATAATTTCAGAATACACTGTAAAAAGTGGTAACTTGATTTTGTAAGGAATTTTGTAGCCTTGTTATCAGATCAGTTTATTCATATAAAATTTTCCCAAAAAAGAAAAAGAAGAGTCTTAATCCGCCACTGGATAGATAGACAAAAAATTACAAAAACAACAAAATTAGTAACTTAAATTAAAATGATAACTCAAAATAGAAAAATAAAAACAAATTCAAAATATTAACAAAACTATAATAATCTCTTGATGATACTAGAATAACAGTGACTGGGACACCCAGTTTTATGCTCTTTCCACATACTTATTTTCCTTTATCTGGAATACACAACCTGATCCTAATCACTGACCACTGGTTTTTCTGGTTTGTAGCCAGAACACATGGTGGTTATTTTAATGATTCACAGATATAGAGCTGCAGAGGCCAGTCATAGTACAGATGCAATTGTTTTTCAATGCAAACTTATGCAAATAGCATATTTCCCACAAAACTGCATATTTGTACAGAAAAAAGGGTACTAAATAACCACTGACTGCACTGTCTGCAATGCAACTGGATCTGTATGTGTGGTTAAAAGTGTATTAAATAAAAAATATGCTGCATATGTACACACTGCATTTGTAGTTATGTATATGTGTGTGTGCGTGTGCGTTTTTGTGACATGAGGACATAAATTTGTATAATAACATAGGTATTACAAGCAAAAGGTGACTTATGAGGACATTTCCCCATGTCCCCATATTTCAAAAGGCTTATAAATAATACAGAATGAGTTTTTTTGAGAAAGTAAAAATGCACAAAGTTTCCTGTAAGCGGTAGGTTTAGGTGTAGGGTTGGTGTAGGGCGATAGAAAATACGGTTTGTACAGTATAAAACCCATTACGCCTATGGAATGTCCCCACAATTCACAAAAACAAACGTGTGTGTGTGTGTGTTTGTGTACATTACAGGTTTTAGCATGTGGTATTGTCCAGCTGGTAATGGCAGCCCCTCCACAGAAAAAGGAATGGAAAAGTCACAGTTCTGGAGTATTATGTCTGGTGCAAGATAAATCTGTGAATTCAACATTCATGAGACTCTATTGTCTTAAGGTGAGGCTAACAGATATTACAGAAAGAATCAGATTTTCTTGAAATCAGCAGTGGAAGCAGTTTCAGGAAAAATCTCAATTTAAAACATTGTTAATAGATGATTTTGTGAACATTTCTCTTTAAAATTCTACATTTATTCTACATTCTACAAATTATACATCAATACATTCAATCTGTTTTTATATATTTCACACTAAACATCATAACATTCTCACAAATGTCATACTCTCTCTCTCTCTCTCTCTCTCTCTCTCTCTCTCTGTCTTGTTAGTGGGCTTATTCACTTGCTTTATTTTTTTTATTCTGCACATTCTCAGAAATGTCTTCTACAAAGTCTATTTTTTTTTTTTTTACCTATTTCCACCACTATGTGCAATGGATCTGTTTTAGACTTTTAGGCCATGTCATGAAGTGTGAACGTGGTATTTCTCTTTCTCTTTGCAGAAAGCCAAGCTGCAATGGGAACAGGAGCTGTATACACCATTTGAATACTCAGAAACTTGTCCTTATTTCCATACCTTCCCTGGTGATGTGAGTGACAAATTCATTGCATTGCATGTATGTGTGTAAGTTTTTTTGTGCATCCATGTGTGCACGTGGATCCGCATACTCAACCAAGCATATTAAATGTCACAATTGACTAAAAAAATTTAAAAATGTTTTGTAAGGTTGAGGTTTAGGGCTTAGGGGATATAAAATATCATTAGCTCAACAAAAGAAAAGCAATAGAAGTCGATGGAAAGTCCTCATCATGATGAAAACCAAATGTGTGTGTAGGAGTGTCAGATAGGAATAAACTTTGCTGATGAAGATGAGGCCAAGCAGTTCTGCATTGCTGTGCAGAAGCAGACCAGTGACAACAAAGGTCTGACACTCTGAACTCTCCTTGCAAATCGCATTAAAATAATGAATGTTGTGCCAATGAATGTTCCTCTCTTCTCCAGCATCTTCGGGACTTGCACGCAGATACAGTGTGGGGGGTGTTTCTGACTGGAAAGAAAAACTTGACAATTGTCTTAGAGGAAATGAATTGCACAAGAGGTGAGAAGCAAAACAGACACAGATAGGTAACCAGGGCAACCAAATAAAATTATGCATTTTAATGTTTTACAGATACTATTTCAATTGACAAATTTGATGCTTAATTCAATGTATTAGTTTCTGTTTATTTGTAATTGTAAGATTTATTGCAATTTCTGAGTGAAAATGTTGAAAAGTAAATCCCACGGTAGTATTTTTCTTCCAGTCTATGCTAGTTGGGTTCTGATTATTTTGGTTTTTTTGTGGGTTTAATTCTGGCCGTAGGCTTTCTCTCAGAAGTTCACCCAGAGTTCCACACCGTCTTGATTCAGAAGCAGCACTTCCAGAGAGCAAACCCACAGTTGCTAGCACAACGTCCAACCAATCACATGACTCAGCACAGACTCTCTCCAGTCTTAATGAAGAGTCTATATCGCTTGCTCAGAGGAAAGGGCCCCTCCCACCTATTCCCATTCATGCCAGGATAGCCACGTTGAAGTTGAATTGCAATGCTAGCGTGCAAAACTTTGACTCCACAGTTCCTATTCCATCATGGGTGCCACCCCCTCCATCTTACCAGGCCCCCACGGTCCCTCCAAGTTCAGTTGTAAGTATGTGCTCATATTTTGTAGCCTATGATATAAATGTTTGTAAATACCTGTTTAATGTAATTATATCTCAATTAGATTAAAGATCCCTACTCTGCTGGAATGAAGCACAATTTTCATTATAATGGTAAGTCCTCTGTCTAAATGTAATTCAACTCAGTTTTCTCTTTAAGAAATATGTCAGACATGTTTCTATATTTGCAGCTGGCATCGAGGATAAATCTAGCTATGATGACTACCTTTAAAACCACCATCCTCTCCATCATTTTGGACTTTATGGTTCAGCAACAGTGCGATGTGTCCCACACAAGCACTTACACTTGGAATATATATCTTTATTAATTATATTTCTGCAGAACAACTATAGATTTTTTAAAGAATGATTAATCAAAACTAATAAAAACATAACAGTGGCTCATAACAGTTTCTTAAACAAAATATCAAACCATATAATGCTAAACTTCTACTCCAGACTAATTTCACTTGTTCTTAGCTCTTACAACCAAGTGTTCAAATACTTTGTCTTAATTTTGAACAGTGTATCTATTGTTTTAGAATTTAAAACCTGAATAAATTTTTGTGAAACTTTTTGCTTGAAAGTGTACTTGTGACTTATGTTGTAAATGGATATTCCTCCCAAAAATGAAAATTCTGGGATCATTTACACTGTCATTCCAAAACTGCATGACTTTCTTTTATGGAACATAAATATTTTGAGAAATGGTGTTCCGGTGTCGTTTGGTTCCCAACATTGTTCAAAATATATTATGTTCTGCAGAAGAAACAAAGTCGAACAGTTTTGGATTAGAACAACCTGAGGGGGAGTAAATGATGACAGAATTTTGGGTGGAGTATTCCTTTAAAAATAAATGTTAGTTGGTTTTATACACTAACACTCACACAGTTTAGGTGAGATTTAACTATCCAAACACTTTTTAGATACTATTTATCATAGTGACTTTACCCCATTTACGTATACAACAAATCAAGTGTTTTATTAGATGTTTGATGACAGTGTTAGTCAATGATAGCACAAAATGTATTATGTTCTGCATGATAGTGACTGATAAATCAACAGCTCTCAGAATTTTGTCTGTCCCTCACTGATAGATGATAACAAAAATGTTAGCATTATAATCACATTCTGCCCTTGATTTTCAGTTGACCCATTGAGTGTGCATTACTGTTAATGAATGTACATTTACAAGATAAACAGTATGTACAGTACAGTTACTGTAAGTGGATTAGACAAGTGGGTGTATAAGAGAGAGAGACATGTTGGCACTGTACTTCTTCATTATCCACAGCACATTTGAATTAATCTACCCTTTAAAAGCAACTCGTCTGGCATTACATAATGAGAGTGAGTGTCATAGGCGTTACTCTGCCCTCAATCTGTTTCTCTGAAGTCAAGGACTCCCATGTGGCTGTTTTTAGACGCATGTCTGTTATCTAAACACGCACGCAAATCCTGTATATAAAACGCCTTCTATACAATGTTTCCACGAACCAACGGGGACATGCACAAGCTCTTCCACGCAGTCCGCTCCTGAACACGTCAGCTCTTTATTAGAACCCGGATAATGAGGAACACTAGCCGCTTTCGAGACGGACAAGACCGCGACGGGACAGGTAAGACACGGCATCTCCACTTCTCCTTCAGCAACCGTGTTTCTTTGCGGTCAGTTGTATTTGTCACGACCATATGAAACTGTAAACGGTGTGTGCCCGCAGAGAATATGCTAGGTAAACAAATAGTTATGATTCATGAAATATAAAAATATTTCTAATAACCAAAGCACTCACATAATTGTATCTCTAACAATGGAAAAAAACATTGTTACGTGAATATTGGATTTTGTCAGTGATTTGTTGGCAACTGACAAAAATAAGACAACTAATGATTGTAAACACTCACGATGTAGCCTTCGAGTAGCCTAGTGTAAATTCAGTAGCTGAAAGCATGAATGTTATTCTGCTATTCACTTTATTGATTTGTTGTTGTAATCCATGGGACAAGAATATATTGTCAGGACAAAGATATTAATTTCAAACAAACTAAACATTCATTGAATGTTTCAGAAAATGAAAGGGAAATGGAATGATTACACAAACTAATTTATTTTGTTTTTACATTGCCAAAACATATGCATTTTGTCTCATGCTGAAGTAACTTTATATTATATTCACATATAGTAGCAACATGGGTTAAATCAAAATGTGCAATCATGAAATGCAGACACTCCTAGTCTTATAAGACAGCTGGCATGAGCATGCAAGACAAATCAGAGTGATGGATGTTAGAATGGGTCATGAGAAATTTTGGGAAGCTTTTTTTTGTTTGTTTTTTTGTGGGTGTATGTGTGTCTTAGATCAAATTGCATGGTATGCCTGCTTGGCTTAGTCAGAGTTGCAGCTGCACTGTCACCCGAAATAAAACTAAACCTTGATACAGATGTTACTTTGTACTGTGCATAAAACCCCGTTAATATATTCGGTTTTAGTTTAGTTTGAGATAAAGGGGTGGACATGGGTTTTCAAGCAGATTTGATTAGGGTGTGTCAGTAATGACCCAATTGGTGGGTGGGTTACTATGGTAACACACCCTGGCAAAATATTTCAGGCCTTTGTGTATGTGCTAATAAATCTTTCTGTGCTCTGTGACCCATGCTCTTAATCTCTTTCTGTGTTTATCTGTGCTTCCCTGAGATATCTGCGTCTTCCTTCTATTTGTTCTCTCTTTCCTTCAGTGTATATCCACAGAGAGTTGTTCCTCTTGTGGTTTCTCTTTTTCCTCCTCATGTTGTTTATTTCTTGCACATGTGTGGCACGCTCTCCATCCCTGTCTTGCTCTCTCTCCCTCTCTGGTTATCTGTGTGAAAGTTCAGCTCTATTCCTCCAATCCCATTTAAGGATTCAGGTCTGGTATACTGACATTTTATCCTACCCATCAGATTTTCCTACGAGGGCTTACTGCGAATGCGCACATCAATATTGTGTCCTTTTTCTCATGCTTAACAACAGTAATTAATGTATCTCCATTACTGCATTGGTAGGTTTAGGGTTGGGGTAGGTGTAGACGTTATTAAAACACAATCTAATAGGTAGAAAAAAATATTTATTTTTGGTTAGCTGTATCCACAATTGCGAATATAATACATAATTACTGTATTTGCATTACTGTAAGGGTAGGTTTAGGGTTGTGGTAGGTGTAGACATTAATAAATCATAATTTGACAGGTAGCATTTTTCGTTGTCGAATTGTATTACCTACCGTTTTAATGGGAGGTAGCAAAATCTGACAGGGTAGCACAAATCGACAGAACACCGGCTCTGTTTTACGTCTGCATTGTGTATATGAGTTTATGTGTCATATCTAATGAAATAGTATGTTGTATGTGCAAAGTCATTGATGTGCTGCATCATTAACTGCATACTTGATGCATTTTCAGCACATGCAGTTTAAAAGGCTGTGATGTCACAGGCTGCTGTGTGGGCAGTTGACATCTAGGGGAAAGGGAAAAAATGTATTTTTGAAAATCACGATGCTTGATATTACTCAGAAAAGCATATTATTTTGTTCATAACTGAACTCTTTGTTATTTTAAACAAATAGCTTTTTCTGGGATAAAGAGTCATGCAGTGTGCCAAAATGTTTTCTATAAAAATTTAAGGAAACATTAATTTGGTCAAACTAAAGAGAATTTAATAGTGACATCTTTTCCAAAATGTGCATATTAAAAACCATTAGATCATAATATTCAGAAAACAGCACTGCTTATTTTACTGTAGATTATTAATCATTCTATTCTGTTTATGTTCCGGTTATTTCCCAGAGGATGTTGTTAAGAGACTTGTTCCTCCTGAACTTGATAATGTTATCTCTATTATGCTAACAATTAAGACTGAACTGAGATAGACCCCCCCCCCCCCCCAAATATTTCCAATATTCCAATATTTCATAACATTAGGAACAATCATATTGACATACATAGTATAAATACAACAATTTAGCTGGGAGTTATTCTTGTTGAGATGCATTATGAAGGGCAGGTGGAGAACTGTAAAATTATATAAAGTATAATTATTACATAATTAAATTATGTTTAAGTTTCTAACCAAATTCTAATCAAAGTTATTATTACCCAAAAATGTATTTTAATATGTGGGATCCCAGATTGGCTGACAGCCTGAGTGCTGGTTCTCTGGTTAGTTAATGAGATTACAAACTCCTTGCCTATATTTCTTTATCTTTTTCATTCATATCTAAGTGGACCTGATTGCTAATTCATTCTAAAAGATCTTTAATTATCACACCGGTGTAAAAATGTTGTGGTTGAGTACCTGAGCAGCTTGCTGTTGTCCCACCTGTCTAAGGAGATTAGTCCTCCTGACCCGCTGACTGGACACTCTCACCTTTTTTTTCCCATTTCTCTTCATCACCTATTTTATTTCTTTGCGATCTAGTTAAAAAAATAAAAAAGGACTGTGGTTAGTGATTTTTAAGGGTAATTAAGACATATATTTGACAAATATCTTGATTTCACTTTAAGGTTTACTACAAGGCTTACTATGTACACACAATATGATTCATTATTCAACCACAAGATGGCCCTATTTGCCCTACTTGTCATGTTGAACCATTATCTGTTGAGGATTTCCGGGATGAGCCAGGATATCCCTTGTCCCTGCAGCATCTGCAAAAAATTAAATAAAAAACACCTGCTACCTTAGGCTTGGACACAACTGACCTTTCGATCTATAGGCTTATATTTGCGATTGAAACTGTTTTGTGAACAAATAAATTGTGGATATGAATGATAACTTTTTTTTTAGGTTGACCCATTGGACTGGAAAATGAAGGAAAAGTAGCACAGAACAAGAACACTGCAAAAAATGCTTTTCTTACTTAGATTTTTTTGTCTTGTTTCCAACCAAAATATCTACAAATTCTTAAATGAAGAAGGATTTTCTAGACAAATAAAAATTGTCTTGTTTTCAGCAAAAACAAGTCAAAATTAAGTGAGTTTTTGCTCGAAACACGCAAAATAATCTGCCAATGGGGTAAGCAAAATAATCTTGTTTTCTGTTTGAAGTAAGATTATTTTTCTTACCCCATTTTTTTTTTTGCGGTGAAAGGACAGCAATTGATGATAAGAACATATGGGTAGCATATGTTAAAAAGACAAATCTTTTTAAAAAAGCAAAATTGACTGGCTAAAATAAAATATTTTCCCATATTTTAATTTGTGTTGCTGCATTATTTTAAAGACTTATACTTTTATATTTACTCTTATTTTAACATGTGAAAAATTCAATTAAAAAAATGGTGTAGAACAATTTTAAAATCATAGTAAATTTCACAAATAATTACAAAGAAACAGCAAGTAACATTGAATTAAATGTGAAATTTTGAAGTAGAAAGACCGACATAGTATTATCTTGTAAAACCTACTCCAATAAGAAAAAAAAAAAAAAATTCCAGTGTAGTAATAAAAAAATATAGGTGTGTCCAGACTTTGGTAGTATACATTTGCTAGTTTCATTGTATTATAAATTCTTATACATATTAGCAGTATGTATTATTATGCCTATAGTAAACTTTTTCTCTCTTTTTTTAACACACATACTTATTAAATTTCAAATTTGCACCTAACATACCTGTACATACTAAATTGTCTATTTTGTAATTGACTAAATTCAAAGTTCTTAGTAATATTATTATATATTTATAGGGCTTAGTAATATTATTATATATTTATAGGGCAAAGTTCTTAGTAATATTATTATATATTTATAGGGCAAAGTTCTTAGTAGTATTATTAAGGTGTTTGGTGGCTAAAAAGAACAGAACGTTCAAGTCCTAAGATGTTTACCTCTCTGTGCCCCTCTCAGCGCACGCCTCCTCGTGCAGTCTCTCTTCCATTCTATTGGTCGATTCCTCACGTTCGAGGGGCTTTGATTGGACAGAGATATATCAACATTCACGACCCATGTGCACTTCACGTGAACAGTAGCAGTTGTTTTTCTCAAACTTCTGCAATCATTTCGGAACTTTTTTTTGCACCCTTCCTCATGTTTTTTTTTTTTTTTTTTTTTTCAGTTTGGCCACATCACTGAGTAGTTTTACGGTTTAACATATTCGGAGTTATTAAGGTTTTTGTATATGCATTGAACCACGGTGAATGTATGCATTAATGTGCAGATTATAGTCATAGTCATAGTAAAGTGCTGAAAGATGTGCTTACAATGTGGAACAATTAAGAAAGATATTGCGCGTTTTATGCTGGTATTACGGTACAGTCGATCATTGATATTGCTCAGCAGATATGACATACCAGGCTCAGTATCAGAGAACAGGCGATCAGCTCTGAAGAACCGGGTCATGATAATACACCCAGGATGAGCTCCACCGAAGATGATATAATGGCGATTCCCAGAGAGCTCACACAAAACCCACTGCGAAAAATATGGATGCCATGCAAGAACGGGCTACCGGAAAAACACATTTCTCAGAAAAGAGGTAACGTTATGTTTGCTTTCTGCTAGCCAGCTTTTCACAACTACAAATGATCAGAGACAATGTGGTTAATGTTATATCAATTTATTGGGTTCGTTTTGGTTGAAGTTGTCCCAAACGCTCTCACTTTTATAAATACCCGCGTAATCTTTTATTTAACAGAATTTGTGTGTATTGTATCTTTTAGGTTTCCTAAAGTCACCATCTGGAGTTGAGTAATTTAATAAAATGCTCTCGGGCGCGGAAGTAATGGTGCATGTTCAGTATTTAGGAAGATTTTCACCATATGTGCTTTTTTTGTTGTCTCATCGATTGATTTATCATGAAATTTCTAAGACAAATATTCATAGGAATTACATGATCAGTGCTTTGTAGGCTTGCATCTAGTTCAAGCACTAATGTAAGTGAACCCGGTGAACCCGGGCAGAGTAGGCGCAGCGTATTAAGACGGGAATGATGCAAGCAGGATGCACCGAAACCTGCTCAGCCTCAGATGTTAGGTACAATAAGCTACATTGAAGCTCTAATCTAAACTCTGTAGTATTTAACAACAGTATATTTTCTCCCAGTGTCTCTTAAGCTTTGCTTAGGAAAAACTGCCAAGAGTGTATATGAATAGCATGTGTCCGTTTGCGTATTTACTTATTTTAGCAGTAACGACTCAGCATCTCGAGCATATCAAATGAATAATTTTATACCAGCATGTTTTCAGCACCGGTACAGTAGCCGCGTGCGTTGTGTTGCGTAGCTGATGTCCTATTGGCTGAGCCCTGGGCTGTAGACTATCTCTGATTGGTCAATGGTGCATCAACATTCGCTGCCCATGTGTGCAGCATGCTCTTAGCTTATGTTGATCAGCTCATTGTCACCCTGATGATAAACATCATGACAGAGAATGTGACCTAGTGTTTGTCATTTAGCTCCTGTTTTGATAAACAAAATGATACCGTTCATTACAGTATGCTAGTTTATTGATTATATTATTTCCACACTAAAAATCTCGGAAGCAAATTATATGTTATTTACATACAATGCATTGATAATTATCCTTTTTGAGGTAATTTTGGAAATATTACGTAGTGGAAAAGTGCAGCCTGTTTTTCTGCTGTTTTGTTTTGAATTAAAGATGTTTAATGTGTTTTCCTCTACGATGCCAAGTTATTCTATCCTATTTTGGTGAAAGTGGTGTACCTTTGTGGTTGTATTCCCTCTGTGAAGTGAAGTGGTGTGGGTGAGATATCAGGGTTGTGGTCTGACTTTAGGGATGTCCTTTAAATTCCTTTGGGCCTGTTGCATTCAAATGGGCAAAAAGTAACTGTGCAACAGTTGAGGGCTTTTCCAGATCTCCGTGGCCCCAAAGCTGCTGTCATACAGGATTTTCAGATGAAGTTAATAGCCTTTTAAAGAGCAGGTTTGCTGAGCAAGGCCGTTTCTCAAAGACTCTCTACACGTGTAGGGATGTACTTAATTATATGCTGATTTTTGTGTAATTGGCAGACTCGTTTTGAACTCCGTGAACCTGACACTGAATGAGCTGTACTTGCAGCAAAAACTGATGCTGTACAGTCTCAGCAGTCTCAGTATTTAATTAGTCAGCAGAGAATTGACTGCATTCGGGTGCACCGTGCACATGGTCTCTCAGAATCTGAGGATCCAGATTGATGAGGAGTCAGCAGACATTGAGAAGAGCTTGATAACCAGGAATAACGAGTTTAATTTGGTGAAATGCAGAAAACAAAAACATCTTATAATTTGAGTAATATGCACACACTTCTCCGGGTGTGAGTTCACGGTGTGTTTGTTCACTACTGTGTGTGCGAACTTGGATGGGTTAAATGCTGAGCACAAATTCTGAGTATGGCTAACCATACCAGGTAGGGCTCGCTGCATCCTGCGGTGGACATCCAACCCCGCCCACATCCAAGTGTGACAGCATACGCCACGCCCATACCCAATACAGCCACGCCCACGTCAAAGCGTTACGTCAGAAACCACGCCCTTATCATACATGTCACCTCTTGTGATTCCCCATCCCTGTACTGGGGAAACCCGGAAGTAATGTTATGTCTAAGCTATTTACAGCCGTTTCGTTTTACTAATACACGTTTTCTTATTTCTTTAAAGGATGTCTAGGCTAAAATGGCACAACTTAAATCTAATATATTTAATATGTCTAATGTTTTGCTGATTTTGTCATCACAACAGCCGGAAAACACTTGCATTGGTTGATTTAAATGAGGCTAATTGTAATAAAAAAAAACTCTACACCTTACCTTGTTCATGTATGTAATGAGATAAATTCTCATTTATTACGATCGATTTTAAAACTACCTTTTAGATTTATCAAATTTAAAGGGGACAATTAGATTTTGTTATTGTAAAAGTCATAACACATTTTTATAATTTGTCATTTAATTTTCTAAAGATGTGTTCCACTTATCGTAAATGGTTAACATTTGAATGATAGGATTGACAGTTCTCCATATGCAGTAGGTCAAGTCAATGTTATTTGTATAGCGCTTTTAATAATGCAAATTGTGGCAAAGCAGCTTTTCATCGGCTTGATAAAAAGCTGGGTGGCTTTATATCAGCTTTACAGTATTTAGACGGGGAAATAGTTTGTCGAAATAGTGTCATTCTCCTCTGGCCAGACAAAATCAGCCGTTTAAATCTAGGCTAAAGCAGAATCAGATTGTGCAAAGGACTCATCTAGTTCCTGTGGTCTTGTCCCGATGGCCGTCTTGGAGACAGGGTCTTCACTGGGGATCAGTCTCTGGGGCTCATCTAGGTGTCCTGGCTGTAGAGGTCATCTCTAGGTGCTGATCCACCATCTGATCTGGATACAGTCTGG
This sequence comes from Barbus barbus, assembly GCF_936440315.1. Classification (NCBI taxonomy): domain Eukaryota; kingdom Metazoa; phylum Chordata; class Actinopteri; order Cypriniformes; family Cyprinidae; genus Barbus; species Barbus barbus. The sequence continues at coordinate 22,841,293 of NC_136741.1, read as the reverse complement.
ATCTGGGTAGCTACGGTGACCTCGGAATTAGAAAGTAACAGACTAATATTAGCGTAGATGCCATTCTTCTAACAATGTAACATTGGCGCCGGCCCTGCATATTTACTGTGTTTTATAGGAAATGAACAGAGACATATAAGCCTAATAAGTGCTGTAACAGACCCAAATCATCACTGCTGCATAGTTGCATTTTTCCAGTTGCCAAATATGTTAATGTAGTGATTTCTGGCGCTATGGCAATTCTGCGCGGTGTCTGAGATGTTAGCATGTCTTTAATAAGATCAGTCACAAACATGATCCCTGCACGAACTAATGTGTAGTGTCTTATTAACTCACTGTCATGCATTGTGTGCAACACATTTCTTCTCCCTCTTCATTTTCGTCCATTTTCTCCGCTGTTAAAGAAACTCTTAAGCCCCTTAAAAGTCCTCGTCCGTACTCCTAACAAGTTTGACCTTAAGACCTCTTTTAAGGGTTAAGATGCTTTCTGAATTACTTTTTTCTTTACTAGGATTTTTTCTTTAATTTTAAGAGTAAACGCCCACATTTCTAAGAATTTTCTTAGAATTTTGTCACTAGGAGCTACTTTTTGCATTAAAATTCTTCATGAATACGGGCCCAGGTGTTTTGGGAAGTGTTCCTGGTTCCGGTTGACCTAATTAATGCAGCCTAACAATCATTTAACGGATTTGAATGATAGAAATGCGATAGTGTATTATGTGTAAACCAGGTTAAAGAGATGGGTCTTTAATCTAGATTTAAACTGACAGAGTGTGTCTGCTTCCCGAACAGTGTTAGGTAGATTGTTTCAGAGTTTGGGCGCTAAATAGGAAAACGATCTCCCGCCTGCAGTTGATTTTGATATTATAGGTATTATCAAATGGCCAGAGTTTTCAGATCTCAGTCGCTGGGGTATATTTGTAGCAATAGCCAAAAATACACTGCATGGGTCAAAATTATCGATTTTTCTTTTATGCCAAAAATCATTAGGATATTAAGAAAAGATCATGTTCCATGAAGATATTTAGTAAATTTCTTACCATAAATATATCAAAACTTCATTTTTGATAAGTAATATGCATTAAGAACTTAATTTGGACAACTTTAAAGGCGATTTTCTCAATATTTAGATTTTTTTTGCACGCTCAGATTCCAGATATTCAAATAGTTGTATCCTAACAAACCATACATCAATGGAAAGCTTATTTATTCAGTTTTCAGATGATGTACAAATCTCAATTTCGAAAAATTGACACTTAAGACTGGTTTTGTGGTCCAAGGTCACATATCTATAATAAATACAAGTATGGATAATTGGGTATTGCACATGTTTTATTGCACAGTGAGGAGAATATTTAACTGTTTGTGAGGTAGATGGCCTGAGGGAAGCAACTGTTTCTGTGTCTGGTCATTCTGGTGCTCAGTGCTCTGTAGCGTCGACCAGACGGCACCATTTCAAAGAGGTTGTGTGCTGGATGTGAGGTGTCCAGAGTGATTTTGCCAGCTCTTTTGCTCACTCTGGATAAGTACAGTTCTTGGAGAGTGGGGAGGGTTGTACCAATGATTCGCTCAGCAGTCCGGACTACCTTCTGTAGTCTTCTGAGGTCAGATTTGGTAGCTGAGCTGAACCAGACAGTTATTGAAGTGCAGAGGACGGATTCAATGATGGCAGAGTAGAACTGTTTCAGCAGCTGACGAAGGAAGTACAACCTCTGCTGGGCCTTTTTAACAATGGAGTCAATGTGAGTGTCCCACTTCAGGTCCTGAGAGATGAATAAAAAGACATCTCTTGCTTCATCCGATTCGACCCCAGGTAGTCTTTCATGGCGTTCTGTTGATTTTTACTGTCCATCTGGAGTAAGGCAGGCCCTTTCACCTCCCCATAGAATAGGCAAGGCAAGGCAAGTTTATTTATATAGCACATTTCATACACAGTGGTAATTCAAAGTGCTTTACATAAAAGAAAGTGAAATAGACATTAAAATCAATAAAAACATGGAAATAAAAATAATAAAAACAAGGAATTTTAAAATGATAAAGAAAATGATTTAAAATAAATTTAAAGAAAATGATTATACATAAAATGTATTGCAGTCAGAATAACTCACGGTGACTCTGTATCCAGCACAACACTGGGCCAATGTCTCTTACAAACTTCCACTTTATGTCCTCTTGGCACTCCTGTTAAAAATACAGAATATGTGTGTGTTGGTCCACTAAATATTTGTCATACTAAATAGTATTTACCTCATCATTTACCATCCTTAACCACAAAAATCAGTCAATACAGTATCTAGAGAAATGCTCCCACCATACCTCCATGCACCACTGCATGGCTTATGTTGTCCTCCAAGTGAACTGTAACAAGTCATTTTCTTTACTGGTGAAACTGCAGCAGGGACTCCTCATCCCGGCAGAACTGCTCTGCATCAGCACCAAATGTGATAAAACATGACAAACACACATTGACAATCATTATGTGATCTTTCCATTAATATAGAATGATACAAAGATAATTTGTCACAAACACAGAGTTATCCAGCAATTCGTAGTGAAATGATGTGGTTGCTCAACGAAGTTACTGTGCAAGGGTACTGTGATCAGTGTATATCATAAAAATATCATATGTATGTGAGTGAGTGTTTTGTGTGTGTGGGGGGGGGGGGGGTACATATGTGTGAGAGGGATGAATTGTGTGTGTATGAGTCAGTGAGATGAGTGTTATAAACAAATTACACATTCAGTTAGCATTCATTTTATGTTGTAAGAATCAGTGCACTAATAAATATATAGACTGATAAATACTAATAAATATATGACTGAATGTGCAATTTTTTTAATAACCCTTTTTTTTTATAATACATAACATTCTTACCTACTCATATACACACGTTATCCCACATATATCCTCACATATGTATTTACCTCTCCCCAGACACATATTTTTAATGACACTGATCACAGAACCCTTGCACAGTATCTTGGTTGAGGAACCGCATAATGTCTTGCTCGAAAAAACACACACACACACATGCATATTTATGTTACCGATAAAGCTGATGAAATCAGAGTTTCCAAAGACTATTTCACAATATCCAGAATACATTTATTCTCATCAAAGTAGGAAAAGTTACAATTCCCTCAGAGGCTGTAGAGACGCTGCATGCATGTTCCCCTGACCAACAATAGTCTGCATGGTGTGCTCTGCCAAATTATTCATACCAACTGAAAACGAAACAAAGAGAGTATTCACTGTCTTTTCTGCTGTTCACAGAAAAGCTGATATTTACAGATGCATTTTTATTCTCTTTCTCTCTGTGTCTTGGCAGTTTGCATGACCAACTGTCCCACTCTCATTGTGACTGTGGGCCTGCCAGCGAGAGGCAAAACCTACATTTCTAAAAAACTCACACGCTACCTCAACTGGATTGGTGTACCAACAAAAGGTACAGTAAAATGCACTCATAGTCCAAAACATTTATAAATCCAGTATACAGTGACTAAATCAGTGTATTTTTTGCAGAATTCAATGTGGGACAGTATCGGAGAGAATGTGTGAAAATCTACAAAAGCTTTGAATTCTTTCGCCCTGATAATGAGGAAGGGCTGAAGATAAGAAAGTAAGATTCAGTATGTTTTCCATTTGTGGAGGGTTGTTTTCATGTTTTTGCTGTTGTTGTGCATTTTGTGTTGTCATGGTTTATTTCATTATTTATTTTTATTCTGTTTTCAGGCAATGTGCTCTGACAGCACTCAATGACGTCAGACAGTACCTCAGTGTTGAGGGCGGCCAGGTTGCTGTAAGTGGTTTTGCATTTTCATAAATTTTATGGTACAAGATAATGCTATTTAAATCAATGTGATAAACGAGTTAAATCAAAAGTAATCTAAAAGTAATCTGATGATATTACCTAAAATGTGTAATGTAACAAATTATGTTACTGACTAAAACTTTTGTCATGTAATCTAGAATCAGTAACAGATTCATTGTAAGTAATCTACCCAGCTGCTGATTTTTTTAATTTATATATTAACTTTCATAAAAGCATGCATACATTACATTGATCAAAAGTGACAGTAACCAAATTTATATAATTCCAAAAGATTTCTATTGCAAATAAATGCAGCTCTTTTTATCAGCTCCTTTTTATTTTCTATTCAATAAAAATATTAAGCAGCACAATTTTTTTTTCAACATTGATCCTGCTAAGAAATGTTTCTTAAGCATCATTAGAATGATTTCGGAAGGATCATGTGACACTGAAGACTGGAAGAATTATGCTGAAAATTCAGCTTTGCCATCACAGGAGTAAATTACATTTTAAAATGCATTAAAATAGAAAACAGATATTCTAAATTGTAGTAATATTTCACAATACAGCTTTTACTGTTTTTGCTAGAATAAATAAAGCCTTGGTGAGCGCAGAGACTTTATTATTTATTTATTTATTTTCAAAAACATTGAATATTATTCAGGAATGTTTGATTTTTTTTTTTTTTTTTTTTTTTTTTCTCAGGTGTTTGATGCCACGAACACAACCAGGGAACGGAGGGCCACCATCATGAGATTTGCAGAACAAAATGGCTATAAGGTAAAACACAACGTTCATAAAAATTGTGTAGTTAAGTGTTTCTTCATTATTTTACTTTTCTTTTTATCCTACTATCCTCAAGTCTTTGTTTCTTTTTAATTAGGTGTTTTTTGTGGAGTCTGTCTGTGAAGACCCCAATGTTATTGCAGAGAACATTGTGGTAAGGCGATGTTTAAATATTGTCGAGTGATTCAAATTTGAAGTACTCCAGTGATTTCTAAAGCTTTCTAATATGTGAAGCATTTTTCTTCAGTACATTAATAATTATTTATTAAAGTATCCCAGCATTAATTTCTTCTTTTTGTGTGTGTCGGAGAGCAGCAGGTGAAGCTGGGTAGTCCTGACTACACTGACCGCAACACTGAAGAAGCCATCCAGGACTTTATGAAGAGGATCAAATGCTATGAGAACAGTTACCAGCCACTGGATGAAAACCTAGACAGGTCAGAAATCCAATTTCATTTCTTTCCTTTCTTATAATGTATTTTATTCATGCATTTTGTGTGTAGTTGCTTTAATGCTGTATGCTTTGTCTTACAGAGAATTGTCATACATTAAAATAATGGATGTGGGTCAGCGGTATCTGGTGAACCGTGTACTCGACCACATCCAGAGCAGAATAGTTTATTATCTGATGAACATCCACATCACACCGCGCTCCATCTACCTCTGTCGACATGGAGAGAGCGACCTTAATGTCAGAGGTCGCATCGGAGGGGATACAGGCCTGTCGCCCCGCGGTAAAGAGGTACGTTATGCTTTGTGTGTCTGTGAAAGAGTGTCTACAGCATTGGTCATTTGGATTTCATTATCTCTTTCTTTTCTTGTATGTCTCAGTTTGCTAAGTGTCTAGGGAGGTTTATACAGGATCAGAATATAAAGGATCTCAAGGTGTGGACGAGTCAGATGAAGCGGACCATTCAGACCGCTGAGGCGCTGGGTGTGCCATACGAACAATGGAAAGCCCTCAATGAGATTGATGCTGTAAGTATTAAATGACAGTGTTTTCTTTGTAATTCCATTTAAAAGTGCCAGTTGAGTGACTCTCCGCATGTGTGCAGGGTGTTTGTGAGGAGATGATGTATGAGGAGATCCAGGAACATTATCCTCTGGAGTTCGCCCTCAGAGACCAGGACAAATATCGCTACCGTTACCCTAAAGGAGAGGTATGTTGAAAAACTATATTTACAACCAACTAGAAAGGAACCTCATTAAATAGGAGAAAATTGAACGTTCCCGCTCTTTACAGTCTTATGAGGATCTTGTCCAGCGATTGGAGCCAGTCATTATGGAGCTTGAACGGCAGGAAAATGTATTGGTTATTTGTCACCAGGCTGTTATGCGCTGTCTGCTTGCTTACTTCCTGGACAAGAGTGCAGGTGTGTAGATGGGGACATGTCGTGGTTAATAAAATATTTGCATATTGTTATCTTTAACCTTTCGTTTGCCCTCCAGAAGAGCTGCCGTACCTGAAATGCCCTCTACACACAGTCCTGAAGCTTACTCCTGTGGCCTATGGTGAGAAACTCTACTCATTTAAGAAGCATGTGTACAGCATTATAGTTGGTACTTCAACCAAAAATGAAATTTAACATCATTGATCACATGCAGATGAGATGTCAGGGGCAAAACACAAGGTATTTTGGCTACAAATTCTTATTATTAAATAAATAATTATAATATATGGTCATATTATTCAATTATTATTATTATTAATTTTTTTCCCTTTTTTACAAGAGTAGTGACAAATTGTTCTGCATTGTCCTGTTCTGTGTGAAACAACAGCACTGACAGTAAAAACTATTGAGCAATTCAACAAGAAAAAAAAAAGGAGTGTCGACCTTAAGTAGTTTCATAGAGCCAAAAATGAATCAGAGATGTTTTTTATTGTTACAGCAGTGTTTTATGAAACAAGTTTAAAGACTCAGTGAGAAATTCCTTGTGAAAGCTTCCCATTCCCCCCCGGCGTTTTATCTGTTGAAGAGCTCATTTAATTACCTGGAAACATGAACTCTTGAAATGTATTTGAATGTAACCTAGATTGTGTCCTGCATTAGGCTGCAAGGTGGAGTCGATCTATCTTAATGTGGAGGCGGTGAACACTCACAGAGACAAACCTGAGGTGAGAAAACCAGTCGTTTTACATATATAAATATTCATTCTAATGGGATTTGGAAAAATATATTTGTTTTTCTTCCTGTGACAGAATGTAGACGTTTCCCGTCTGCCAGAGGAGGCTCTTCTCACTGTTCCAGCCCATTACTGACCTATGACCTCATCCTGTACATCAACATCACTCCATCTGGCTGTTCCATCCTTTTTATGTGACTCCTCTCGTTGGTTTCTGAGTGTTTGGAAATGCTGGGCAGAAAGTCAGTTATGAGTCCTGAAGATGAGCAACTTTAGGCCTCATATTTGTATTATTCTCTCTTCTCAATTGCCACATAGGTGACTGGAATCCAGTTATTAATTAATAACCCTAGTGTTGGGGTGCGAGTGGGTGTGCGAGTGTTCGCACGTGCAGGTCTGTGCTTGCAATCAAGGCTGGCGCAGAGCGGATTTGAAGGCGATTCAAGTTTTCCGTCTATAATTTTCTACTGAAAATCTTTGCTGGAATCATTAACGTTTTGTATGTGAGAATAAATGATCAGTGCTGGTGTGTCTTTTCCACATACTGGCTATTTAATTTTTTTTTGCTTCCTGTCTTCACATTTTAAGCAATATTTTACATCTCAATCATTCACACACTAGAATTTAAATTAAGTGCTTTGGCTGTCATCTAACACTAAATGCAATTCACAAAAACAACACATGACTTGGGTTAAAAAAAAGCATAATTGCAGATAAATCAGTGCACATGACCTTTACTTTCGTACAGTGTTGAAACCACCTAGATATTGCAGCTCCTGTCACAATTGTGACAGATGTTTAAAAACAATTAGGACGCTCAAAATGTGGTAAGGAATTTTCAAATATATTACCTGTTACATTTCCAGAAAAAGCCAAATTCAATGTTTACATTTTATAAAGCCTTGTTACAACAGTAGGCTGTTTTTTTTTTGCACGTTAAGCATACTTGTACTTTTCTTTTAATAACTTATCTTTTTTTGCACAAAGAGTGTACTTTCCTTAATCTCAACTATAGATTTGAAATGCATCTGTGATATATATATTTTTTTACTCTAGTCAATAAGCCTGTGATTGTGGAGATAAAGTGAGTGAAATGTTTTCATCTCAATTACTCTTGTTTATTATAAGGACTGTTTTTTTTTTTTTTTTTTTTGAAGAGCACTTCTGAGAACCGAATATGAAGATCTCTGTGAATCTGTGATTTAATCTGTCCTGTGAGTCTCTGTGATCGGTAGGACTATGATAATGTGTGTGAAGCTTGTGGTTCTCAAATTTGACGCACAATGTCACACATTTTCTGGAAGTACTGTCATTAAAACATTCATCAATCGAGTTCTGAATTATTTATATATATATTGGCGTCTTTATAGCAGAGGTGTTCCTATAAAGCAAACCCATCTTTTAAAGGCAATTTAGTCTCATTCACTGTTAGTTCTAGAAACGTGTCAGTGTAGGTGTTTATTAAACCTTCCATATGGAGCAATAGAAATTAAAAATAAATATGCACAGAAAAATACAAATTCACACATTATATTAATAATCTCGAACGCAATCCATTCTGATAAAAGGTGCAAAGAAATCCAGAGGGACATAATTCTAAGAACCACTCTGAAGGCATCCTATAATACTACACATACACAGTGCAAAGATTCTTTCTGAAGTCATCACGTCAGTGCTTTAAAAAAAATATTATAGCACATCATACAGCAATGAGGCTCAAAATGTCATGATTGGAGTCCTTGAGTGAGTGTACATGTCCAAGTATGACCAGACATGACCTCATTACTATGTAAGAGTCCATATTAAGATGAAAGTTTTAAGGCTGTGATGGTTTGACTGCATTTATGCTTGAGTGAGGCCCCATTATGTCAGTCAGGCCTCAGGCCCCACCTCTCATGCCGGCTGCTGTGGGTTGATGTTGAAGTGGCCGGGGTTTCCCAGCAGACCAATCCGCTGCTTGTGTTTCCTCTGCTCAGTCATCTGAAGATTGACAACAGGGATGAGTTCAGACAAATACCGTTAACTTAGAAATTCATACCTTATACCACAAATTGCCAGCTTATGACACATCTGCAATTTAGGTGTAGTAAAAGCATTCCGTTTGTTATTAAAAATAATTTGGCAGCCTGTGTATACATGCACCTTTATCAAACTAGTCAAACACGCACCTGCTCTTTGAGCTCTGTGAGCTGATTGGTCAGGTTGGAGACCAGCCTCATTGTCGACTCTAGTTTCTCCTGCAAACTGCGCAGTTCATTTTGTTCACCCTCACCATCACTGCTGACCAGTGACATGGCCCTCATACGTGGAAACCAGTCCAGATTGTGTTCCTGCATGGGGGTAAAAGAGGTCACGTTACTGATAAATAACATGAACAGGATAAACCATGATTTTATTAAAGCTGCCTTGTGAAGAAAAGGTGCAGTGCATTATTTATTTATTTGGGAATAAAGAGCATGATTCTTGCTTAATTTTCTGTCCTCATTCTAATTGTTGTAATGTGAATAAATGTTATCCTCATTGTAATGTAATATGTTTACAATAATTTGTCATTGATCATTAAAGGTAATTAAAATCATAGTGTTTAAATATAGCGATTCTGTAATTAACATCAGTGTAAAATTAAAATACAACAAAATTTAATGTAAAACAAACACAAGCACAATCCTTGAGCCGAAAACTCATCACCAAACACCAATGACTTGTATATAGGTCCAGTCATTTTAGACACTTTCAAAACTGTTGCAACAGAGATGGAAATACAGTTTTTAAATACGTGAATTATGCTTCCATCTTTGTTGCCACAGTTTTGGAAGTGCCTTCTTCTGTTCTAAAGAAGGGGGTGTCCCAATACTTTTGTCCATATAGTGTATGTAGAAATCATTGGTGTTTGGTGATGAGTTTTCGGCTCAAGGTCTGCATTTAAAGTCACACCGGAGGTGTTCAGCTGAGATTAGGACTTTCCTTTATGCAGACCAGTCAAGTTCTTCCACACTGACTGAATCAATCATGTCTTTTTGAACCTTGCCTTATACACAGAGGCACTGTCATGTTAGAACAGAAAAGGTCCCTGTCCAAACTGTTGCAATAAAATTAGAAGCACAAAATTCCCTAGAATATCATTATATCCTTATACATTAAGATTTGTTCTCATGGAAATACCTTGATCATCTGAGCAACGTAGCTCTCAGGGCCTGTGTATTCAGTGGAGTCCTTGACCCGCACCAGCACAATGAAGTACAGGTAATGCCACAGGTTGTGCTCTTCCTTGATGTGCTCCTCAAACGTCACTGTTTTATTATCAAACTTATCTCTCTCCAGACCTGGGTGAACAAGGAAGCAACCCAAAAAATAAATCCCCAATCACATGTAAAGGCACATATCTGTTTGAGCATAACTGTGCAACTTCATCTCACCGCAGATGAAACATGTGGTCTTGAGGATCTCCTCTTTCCGCTGCTTCTCACTTCTCAGATCAGCAAACGTGTCAATGATGACACCAAAGATCAGATTCAACACGATGATTATCACCAGGAAGAAGAACAGAAGGTCATACACGACCCGTGCGGCGAACAGACGCTCCTGCAAACACACATACAGGTTTTGCATCAGGTTGTTATGTAAAAAAATTAACTATTATTGTAAAGGTATGCATGTATGTACCTCTTTGGATGGCTTACGCAGAACATCTCCAACTCCGCCACCACTCCTGAGACCGTGACTAAGTACAGTGATCATACACATCCACAGAGAATCACACGCTCGCTCTACATCATCTGTAAACACACAATGCAGAAGCTCTATTTCCAGTCCCTTCCAGTGTACAACTAAATGTCAGATTACAAAATATTGCCAAAAAAGAGTCACATAATATTGAAATAATTGGATAACATGACTGAAATAATTGGATTACGGCTGTCCATTTTAAGTGTCATTTTAGTATTAATAAATTAATTAATAGGAAGTAATAATTAACAATAATTTTAGTGTTATTGTAGTACATTAATCAATTAATATTGTTAATAATATAATAATCATTTAATAAAAGCAGATTTAGCCTAATCATGCTATTAGTAACAATTTTTTTTACAAAATTATTTTTTACTAAAAACAAATATGCAGTGTTTTACTTGTACATAGACATATGCCAATTATCCTCATGATAATTTCATTTGGGGAAAATTTATGATTATTCTGACTAATTATTCAACATATCATGCAGTAGTTTGAATTAATTTTACTGCTCACCCTCCTCAACATTCGCAATCAGACAGGACCCATTTTGCCCATTGCAGACCCCCTCAGACAGGAAACCAGAAGCCAAATTTACTCCCTCCTCTGACGCACACATATTCAAATACAAGAAAAATTATTTTCACACCTACTAGTATGAACATTACTTTGTGATTTGCTTTGATATGTCTGTATGAATGTGTGTTACCCAGAGTGCTGTTGGGGATGTGGTTCACCTCCAGGATGAAGTCATCCTTAAAGAACATATATCCAACAATGGAGAAGAGGTAGACCAGGATCAGGCCCAGAACAGCCGTCAGGACAATAGAGCGGCCATTTCGAGTCACACTCTTGATAACGTTCAAAAGAGTCTCTTCCCTGTTCACCAGGTCAAACAACTACAAACACACAAATTAACAATTAGTTAACATTAATGGTCTAAATATTTGCACTGAATTTTTTTCTTTCTTTCTTTGATTCTATATTAAATGATTGAATGCAACATGAAATTAGGTAAATTTTTTTTATTTAATTCTCTCTCTCTACATACACACACATTTAGACACTAATTTCTGTTTAGGCATATGTTAGTAAAAATGTGTTAGTGTAAGGTTTTCAAACAGACCAGTAGACTGTAAAAGAAGACGTGTCCAAAAAGGCCCAGAGTGCAGATGAGAAGATACAGCAGATGAAACAGGAACTCCCTATCCATCACCCAGTAACCACGGGTAAACGTCCCGCGGTTACCCACAAAGCTCAGCATGAACACTATCTTATTACAAACCTGCACAGACACCAAACAAGGTCAGATTGTCATTACACACTCCAAATAAGATTATTAATAAAGAGACTGTGTGCACAATGGTATGACTGCATGTGAACTTGAATACATTCAAAATCTAACCCTCCCATGTGTGTCCGTGTGAGTGTGATCTTACATTAAAAGCTCCCAGGAGTGTCAGCATATGCTGCAACCCCACTGAGAAGCCCAGCTGCAGAACACAGGAGATGACCAGCACTCGCACTGCGTTCGGCCTCGGTGACATCAACACAAACCCCAACGAGCCCAACAAACACACCCACAGCAACAGAGAAAGAGAAGGATCTAGTGAACCTGAAACACACACAGACCACATATAAGGCATAAATGTTCACACAGGTCAGGGACATTGTGGAAAGAAAGGCAGACATGTCAAGACAATACAGAAGGGAACTCACTTTCACTCATTCCATCCAGAGGGTAAAAGAATGCCACCAACAGATTAATGAGAACAGCCAGGTTAAAAGACACATTACTCCAGAACGACATGTTCCGGCTACACCAGTACAACACTGGCTGTGCTGAAAACAGAATAAGAGGGATACAGTTCAGAAATTATGATGAATAAAGTTGTACAATTCAACTGATTTCAAATGAATAATTTTCAAACACTAGAGAATGAAAACACATTTACCTCTTAGTTTTTTCTGCCACCTCATTTCATTGAAGAGGTCGTCTGCATGCAGGAAGAAGTCATTTATTTTACTACCCTGTTCATCTCTCTCTGTACCATAGTACACACGCACCTTGGACTCATTTGTGAGAAAAGAGCAGATATTTGGTACGGGAAACACGATCTGTTCCATAGTGCGGTCCTGCCGGACTATCTATTTATAAACACACACATACAAGAGCATAAGATGGGATTTTAAAGACAAATAAGAAAAAAACATGTTTTAAGATTTGTTAAAAGTGTCTGTATGTGTTACCTCTATCTGTGCGGTGTGTTCAGTGTAATACTCCAGGGCCTGGTCCTCCCCACCTGGTTTCAGTAGTATTTGCAACTCCTTATTGTGACGTGACAGCTGAAATAACAGGTTAAATCAGATCACACTACTAATATAATGAATTGCTCTTAGATAAAGTGAGGTACATTTGTTATTGTGGTTGACTATAAAAGTTGGCCACAGTCTAAATAAACTGTTCTTATACAAGGCCCAAAACTGCCAACTTCCAAAATTAAAAACTGTCTTTGATAACTAAATAAAATGTTAATAAATATGTTTATCAGCCAGTAACAGAAAATGGTAATCTAACTCTTGCTGACGGAAGTGGTGGGCGTAATTCAAACTATACATCTGTCGTGACTTGCTTCTTTTGCCACAGTGTAAAATTTACTGGAAATTTATTGCAAATGAAACCATTTATGAACGACAAATGTTCTCCTTATACCCTACACTTACAGATGTGGCAAAAGTTGTACAGGAGTGTGTGTGTGTGTGTGTGTGTGTACCTGATGTGCAAGGATATAGATGTTGTGTCCAACATTGCGAGGTGAGGCAGCATGGTCCTCTCCATTCTCCTGTTCCTCTTCCTCAAACTCTGCCTCCCCCTGCTGGTAGGCCATTTTCATCACCTCCACCTTGAACATGAACACACAGCTGGGGTTGTGCAGATGTTGTAGCCAAATAATTTTTATGGTTTATTATCTGTCTACACTGAATGACTCCAAGATACAGTTAAAGAAATGACAGAACCAGGATGTACTGGGATAATAACTAACATACTCACTAGTTCTTTTGGTCTCATGTTGTACAGGATTCTTTCTGCGTTCTCACTGTCATGACGGCTCTCCATGATGGCCAGAAGTAGCTTAGATGCATTATTCTAAGGAAAAAAGACAAATAATGCTACATGAAATTTAATTGGCCATTAAATAAAACTACTCAAATGATCGTCAGTCGCTGACATCAATTTGCAACTAAACAAAAAAAATGACTGAGTGAGCATCATGATTACATTTTCACTTAGTTTTCGCTCTGTCCTACTTCAAATGAACTTAAATATAACATTACCATATTCACATAACATAACATGTTCTGTAGAATTTATAGCAGTGGTTTTTAACAGGGAGCAGCAAGATGTGTTCAAATATTTAAAATAAGATAAAAAAGCTAAAACAGCTACAAAATAAATATGTAAGCTGATATCCTATTTCTTATTTTAATTAACTATATAAGAGAATATGAGAGCGATTCCTAGTTTTGAAGTCATGGAAATCACTAAAATCGTAAAAAGCATGGAAATTCTTATAACAAATACAAATTTCTCTAGTTATGTGAAGCTCAAAAATCTTTTAGTGGGTAGAAGTGGCTATTTGTGAGTAAAAAGTAATTAAAAAAATCCTGTAACTACAAATGACTAGAAAAGTCATTGTTAATCAACTTCTAACCCTATTATAGTTTTTGTAAATAAAAAAAAGTTTAAAAATGACCAACTTCACAGAAGTCATCACAGCAGAAGTACCAGAAGCCAATAAGGTTGAGAACTGCTTTATAGGACTCGAGGCCTGACCACTTTGCATAGTCAAATTTGATGTTACTATGAAATGAGAAGGTTGTTACTTTGTCAAATAAGAGTCAAGTGATGTACCTTTAGTTCTAGAACCAAATCCATTCTCTTTCTGCCCAGCGGATTAATATCATTTAGAATCAATGCAATGATGATGTCAATGCCATTAGACTCATGGGTGGCAATGCAATTCTGCAAAAACAAGCATAACAGAGCACATTCAATATGGGAAGTATGTTTATGAGCGATTGAAAGATTATAATTGCAAAATAGAGGAAAAAAAAGATCAAAAACTTGATTGTGTTAGTGTTTGTGTACTTGCCTGGTTATCATGGCAGGGCCCTTGACAGTATTCAGTGAGACTCTCTACAGTCTGATTAATGAGAGCCACATTATGCTGGTTAATATACAGCCCTAACAGCCCCAGGCCTCCTGTTGTACTTCCACAGATGCAGTCCAGGAACTGCAGGGTTTCACACACCAGGTTATAGTTGTTCTTGTTGTTCTGACAGCGCAGAAAATTCTGCAGGAGAAAAAAAAAGAAGAGAAAGTTCTAAAAATACATGATGTATAAAACCAGTCCTAACCAGTAACATACACAAGACAAGACTGACACAATACTGAAGAAACGACACAATACTGATACTGTCAAAGTTTGACACCCAACCTAAAATCGAACCCAAAAACAGTTGATTTCTTTCAGGCTCGGGTTAGATAGTGAACCTCTAATCCGGATAGAATAACAAAAAAAAGCTATAAATGTGACAGATGGAGAGGCAGACAATCACACACACACCTGCAAGTCTCGATTATGGTTCTCACACAGCAGTTGTAGGAAGCGCAGGATTGGCTGCATGATGAGAATGACAGGGCTCATCTCGCCCTGCTCTGCTCCTTTATCTCCTCCCCCTTTGTCTCCATCAGTAGTGCCATAAGCCTCCTCAGGATCAGCATCTCGTCGATACGAACCGTAGGCCTTCTTAGTCACAGCAGATGCCTCCAACAGCTGCTCACGGGTATCATCAGTCACCACAACACCTGAATTTTTTTCTGGAGAGGAAGAAAAAGATGATTTCTTATTTGAAATCTCATAGTGACATATCTTCTCATAAAATTACATATTAAACTTGATAACATTATGCAGTGCTCTCAACAAGTATCCCCAACCTCTCCGGTGTTGTGGGGTATCTTTGTCTGGAGTGTTGTCATCACGCCGCTTGTTGCCCAAGTCACTGGTGTTGACGGTAACCGTGGCTTTGATCTCCAACTGAGCAGCTTTCATTCTATCATAAAACACCCTGAAAAACTTTTCTGAATTTTTGTCTTCTGTTAAACGTTTGAAGAAGGAGTGCTGCAAAGAGATAAGAATACAAACATAAATTGATCATTATGTTTATATGTTATGTTCTATGCTTGCCAAGGTGCATTTGATCAAAAATAAAGTAAACCAGTAACTTTGTGATATATTATTAAAATGTAAATTAAGTGATTTGTGGTTTAATAAAATTTAAAAAGTTATTTATTCCTGTGATGACAAAGCTGAATTTTCTTCAGCATTACATGATCCTAATATGCCGATTTGTGCTTAAGAAACATTTCTTATTATAAATGTTGAAAACAATTGTACTGTTCAATATTTTTGTGGATATCATGATTATTTTTTTTAGGATTCATTGACAAATAAGTTCAAAAGAACAGAATTGATTTGAAATAGAATATCTTTTGTAACACCATAATAGTATTTTCTGTCACTTTTGATCAATTTAATGCATCCTTGTTGAATAAACATATTAATTTCTTTAAAAAAAAAGTCTTACTGATCCCATCTTTTAAACTGTAGTGAATATTAAATCATTTAATACCACAACGTTAAATTCTATTGCTTAATCATTTCACTGACAGGCCTTTCTGACCTGTATGATGGTGTTCCCACCCTCCAACAGTGCAATGGCCAATAGGATGCTTTCGTGGAAGACACGGTCACTAGTAGCATTCATAATAAGATCAATGACAAGGTCAGACGCTCCTTCACGGTCCAGATGGCACTGCACCTCCATCAATGACATCTCAGCCCTGCTCAAACGCCCTGAGGTCATATAAACGCAAAAACTAACGTTAAATTATATCACAAATGTTCGAAAAAGCTACAATGAAAAATGAACCCACCTGGCTGGCTCTTGATTGGTCCAACAGGTGCCAGGGTGGAGTTACTGAAGGAGGTCAGACTTTCTCTCCGCCCACCACTCTTGAAGCCATAGTAACGGTTAACGAGCAGCTGCCGAAGGGCCTCCCCCTGTGATGAGTATGAGAATGTGTGTTTCAATGTGCATCTTATTTTTGAAAGATATTTTCCTTGCCACTTGGCTGTAAAGCAATATTCTTTCGAGCAATATGTATCATACATGGACCTAAATATTGAATGAATAGTTATAGGCTGTGTCCAAATTCAGGGTCTGCATCCTCCTTAGGATCCTTCCTACCCGGTTGAAGGAGGAGGGATCCTCCGACGTCCGCAAAACCCGGAAGTCGGTGTTTGTGAATTTGGACAGCCTACCCTTCTTTCAGTTCCCTCCCTTACCCGTTGCTCATATCCTGTCGCCTAGCAACCGCGACAGCGCCAAGCAAGAAGCGGGAAAATGGACAAACAAAGAGTTATTCTCCTCATTTTAATTCTTTTGGAAGAAATAAAGCAATTAAATAAATTAAATACTTTCTTTGCTCGTTGTCGGAGAGTTTTTTATATCAGACTACAAGACAGTCACATCCAGGTAAGCCATTATAGCCTATTTGTATTTGTTTTTAAGTATTCTACTAATTTCTCCTACAAATTCATTGAGCCGAAGCATAAACTTTAGCTTGTTTTGTCAGAGAAACTCCTCTCCCACTCCGCTACCGCTCGCTTCGTCCGCCATTACGCTCTGCCGAAAAGAATTATGGGATAGGTAGAACGGGAAAGGATCCACCACACCCATCCTTCCAATTCGGGGAAAAGGAGGACGTATTTGTGGGCCGCATTTGAAGGACCCTACGAATTTGGACAGCCTTCGTCGCGGCGCTGTGACGTAACATCCTTCAAATGAGTACTCCGAAGGATGCAGACCCTGAATTTGGACACAGCCATAGTTGAACCTGGGCAGCTGAGAGGTACAGATATGTGGTTGGAGAGCAGAGTTAGGTGAAGTTAGTGACCTACCCTCCTTCGGTCCTCCAGCTGTTTTGGTGGCAGACTCAAATCCACCACCTGAGTGAGCAGAGTTAGTAGAGTATTATCATGCAATTATCCCCAGCTCTATCCTAGCAGCATGCTTGGTGTTATAATAACATCAGTGGACAAAAATTATGCATTTAGCTCATAGTAAACTAGTTAGTTATGCTCTGGAAGTGAGTTATGTAAATGAATCCTTATATACAATAGGATTAAACAGAAAAGAATGTAAAACAGTGTAGAAAAGTGGACAGATTAAGTACAAAATCAGAACGTAATGGTCAGAATAAAAGGTCTGTAACATAGCAGTTAATATCCAAACTGTCCAAATATTCAGTTTTTACCCAAATGATCTGTAAATATTAAGATACACTCAATCTTTAATTTTACTATAACCTCATACTGTATTAGAAGCACTAAAGCACCACAAAATGGTTTGAAGAACACAATTTCTTGTGGATTTCTTATTGAAACAGGACTTTAAAGTAGGGCATACACATTGAATGGCTTGCGCCTTTTATAAATATTTTTTTCTTTCTCACCACAGATTGGCAAAATCATGATTTGCTGCTTTTTAGTGGTAAAAAGTTGTTTTAGGGGAAACACCAAACCACAACAGATCAACATTTATCTAACAAAATGTGTGTACTACGTGTACTCAAAGTTCCTTTTCTGATTCTCAAGGATGGAAGAAGAAAGTAGAGAAAAAGAAGATAAATAAACAAGGGGAAGATGGGATGAATGACAAAAAGAGGACAACCTCAGTGACATCCATCTCATCATCAAATCCCAGTAGCTGAAAAAGAGGAGTGAAGGACGGGGTTAATGAAATGGACATACTTCAAATTAAGCCAGTAAGTAACTATTAGTGACATGAATGTTAACAGGAAGACATAACAGAGGAAATGTGATCAACTCTTGTGTGCTCTTACACAACTTGCATTTGTGATTAAGGTCACACATGCAGACACTACAAATGAAGACAGTATGTTTAGAGGACAATACCATCAACCTCTCACAACACGATCACATCTGTATTCTAACTTAAGAAAACATTGTTTTGTTTTTTTTTGTAAGAACAGCTGATTTCCGTTAGTCCTTTTATTAATAGTTTTGTGGTAAATACCTTCTCTCCATATCCTCTGTCTTTGGTCATCATTTCTCTGAGTGTCTGCAGAACTTTGATACAAAGCCTTTCCTCATTTTCCTCTAGAAGTTGCTTGGTATGTTTTATCAATCTGTACAAAAAGCAGATAAAATATGCTAGTGTAATTCAAACATATAAGCAATGACAGCATAATATTGTATCATTAATAAGTATTAAGCTATAATAAGTAATACTGTATTTTTGTAACATCTGCTTATGATCCTTGATGGTCATTGGGACTTCATGTCTTAAGAGACCCTTTTAGCCTTTTTACATTTGCATATAATTCACAGCCTGGCCCCACATTCTACCTTTATATGGGTGTTAAATTGCCAATGGTTGCCCCCCCCACTGTCAAAAAGACGTTAGACAGACTAGTATCTGTTCTCTCCATCGGACTTCAAACACATTCCAGAGAACTAAATGACCCTTGGTACCAGGCCTGGCTGACCAGTGGACTACCCCCCCCCCACGATTACAAGATACATAACACACACATAGAGACATTGTCTTTATTTAGACCATAATTAATCAGTTACAAATGTATCTCGTATATGCATGTGTTGTTTGCATATTATATTAGCCTAGTTACCACTCGTTATTTGTATTAATAAGCTGTAAACACTAATTTTCAAGTGTATGAATGGATCTCCGGTTTAATATATGTTAGATGTCTCTTTCTTGATATCAAAATGATCTGCTCTTTATTTCTCAAACAATGATGTATTCTATGTGAACCTGAAATACATCATAAGATTTTTACTGTACTGTGGGAAGAATTACACCGATTGAGCAGAACAGTCATAAAACATGCAAATGAGATGTCAAGTGGAACAAAGAAACACTTTCCCGCTGAAACTATGTGCCTTGTTATTGGTCAAACTAACCAAAATGGGTGTTACAGGGAAACCAGATAAAACTTCTCCCATATCCAAAAGGCGAGTTCTTCTCTTTACTTTCGGTGCCCTGGAGACATATCACTGTGGAAACTTCGCGACTCCCCTTTCAGGGGAGACACTTTACTCAGCACCAACAAAACCAATATGCAAGTAACCACTTGTTAACTATTTAGATGGGCTTCTAGGCTTCGACCCCTTTTGATTAAGGTGATGTAATTCTTCGATGGTTCTAACAGGTTGTGTTTAGCTGATGTGCAAATTATGCTCTCTCTTGCGTGCGAGAGCTCTCTCTCTCTCCCTCTCTCTCTCCACGCCTTCCTTCCGTTGGCATCTTTGTTTAATGTGTGTATGTTTGTGTCTAGTTCAATGTTACATGTTCCCCTGTAGTGTAGTTTAATAAACATCCATATGTATTCACACTTGGTTGTCTGTGGCTCACAGAAGGTCACTTTAACATTCCGGTTTTGCTACATGCTCTATGAGCGATGTATTAGTGAGGAAATTAATTTTTCATGGCCAGAGAAATAATTTTCCTTAGAGTCAATAGACGATTAAAACTGTCCGTACTGCGGACGAACAAATCATTTTATTGTACTATTAATGCTACAGTTAATTCCTGAAGCTGAATATATAATTGATAACAACCCGTTATGATTACACTACATTTTATTATGGTGTTCTATATATTATTATATTGAAGATACTGCAGGGACAATAAGAGTTCATCATACTTGCAGATGAAGCCTCCACTCTCACACTTGCGATGGGCTTCAGTGTGCTCTGGGAACAGCAGTTCTGGACGATGGAGAACATCCACCAATACAGACAGCTCAGCCTGAACCAGAGGCCTCAACCGCTCTTCCAGCGCAGACACTATATCCTACAGACACGCACACACACACACACACACAAACACATGCAAAAGCACACATTCACCACATACACTGTGGTGAATGTGTGCCACAGTGACACTGACATGACATCAGCTCTCTTATAAAACCTAGTGAGCTGCCTTGCTGCCTACCTAGGCAGCATCATTCTAATCTAGAGTATCATTATAACCATCACTGAACCTCACAAGTAAATAATTTAGAATGCTCTACATAGGCAATAACATAGGCAACGCCACAGAAATAGCACCTCTCCAGCTCACAATTGATTGAAAGGTGAGGTAAGCGATTTCTGGAAGCCAATGTTGATATCTGAAATCACCAAAACAAACACGCCCCAACCCCAAAAGGGTCTCACCCCTATTTTGATAGCTCCGCCTCACACATACGTGCGCAACCCAGGCAACGATTAGTTCTGTGAAACAAAGCAAAACCAATGTTACACCATGTCTACACCGGACGCGAAGCGGTGCAACAAAATACTATAGAAGTCATTATAATCAGTGATGCTGTCTACACTGGATGCTGCGCCAAAAAGACTAAAGAATACCCAAGGCGTGTCACTCGTATAGTTTTGAATGGGGAAAAATGCAACGCTCAATATGGCCGATCAATCGCAGGAAGCCCCGCCTTCTGAATGAAAGAGCCAATCCCTAGTCGGTAAAGTCACTGCAGCTGCAGCTGCCCTTAGAAGTCCCAGTTGCTATAGAAACAGTCAGCATTCTGTGACATGCGCTTAGGACTGCGCATGCGCACTGGCTGATCTAGCCTGAAAAATAAGCTTTAAAGGTATTTGGGCAAAATAAACATAATTTATGATACAGTTCACAGTTTTGGAGAATTTGATGTTTCCCCATTCAGAGACAAGAGCTGCACTTGCATGCCCGAGAGGCGTTTCAAAGATGGCCGCCGAGTGACATCAATTGTCTTAAAGAGACTTTGGCTGCGTGGTGCGAAAATCTCGACAGAAAACTGCTGCCGCATTCTATTTATGACGTGCTGACACAAATTCCAAATGATTTTCAACAGTCGCTTTATCGCGTCCAGGCAGACTTTAGCTGTTGCAGTGAGGTGTAGACACGGTGTTACTCACCTATCGAGAAGAAACAAAGCAACCTCGGGGTCCGATCGCAGGCCTTCTGCTCCTTGAGTTCTCTCCAGCACTGGAAAGCTGATCCGATATTTACACGGGACCTACTTCTTGCCTTATCGTTCCGCAGACGTTTGTTTTTTATCCGCCATCTCTATCTTTCTGTCGCTCGGCTCGGCTGTTCACTGAACGCTCTCTCCATATCATGAGTAGATACGCCCCTTATTGTTGATTGGCTACAAGTTTGTTTTGGTACTCGGCCCCGACTCAGTTTTCTAAAGCGTTTTTGAACAATTACATACCCCACCTTTAATGCACAATATGCTAATAAGCATAAAAAACACATATTTAACACATATTTAAAGAATAGGCCTACTCTATCTTTAATGGATTATTAATACATTTTGTAATAAATGTTATTTTTTATCAATAATCAAATACCTCACTGAAATGCATTCTGGAACTGCATTCTCCACACTTAAGATACATGCGATACTGCCATA
The DNA here is from genome assembly GCF_936440315.1 of Barbus barbus. Taxonomy (NCBI): domain Eukaryota; kingdom Metazoa; phylum Chordata; class Actinopteri; order Cypriniformes; family Cyprinidae; genus Barbus; species Barbus barbus. Next base: position 22,819,273 of record NC_136741.1, on the reverse strand, counting down.
GAATTTGGCTAAAATGATGCTGTTTCTGTGGGTAGCTTATTAGGTTTAGAAAACAGAAGCAATAACACTTACCTGGAGTCTTTCAATAATGTTGCGATAGTCTCGGGACGTGGTCATAACAGAATCTCTTCGTGTGGCGTTACGGACGGACTGTCTCCAGCTGAGGGCTGTTTTCTGCACTATGTTGTTGGACTTCATGAACAGATTATTCACCTGACAGTCCAGATCCACAGGAATGGCTATGGCTCTGCCTTTGGCTGCACAATAATAAAGACACATGCATTCAGGGTTATGCATTTAAATATGAATGCATGAATGCACCTCTTTTTTTATCACTAATTTTGAGATTATAATGTTATACAATACATTATGAAAATTAAAAACAGCTGGTGGAAATGATGCTCTTACCAACGTCACTCAGTACTTTGATGCAAGCTTCCACACTGCCCTTCTGACTTGGGAGCAGCCAATTGCAGTGATACACACAGAAAACTCCCTGCAGCAGCTGCACAAACACTGGCTGCCGGGTCTGAGACAGAGAGAGAGATGTCCTATCTACAGATGGTCTGAATGATGCTTAGGTGTACTGGGCTGCTGGAAGACACTGTGTGTTACCTGCAAACTTGTGCTCTGGTCTGAGAATGGTGAGCTGAAAAAGGTGGTGACAATGCTCATGATGGTCTCAGTAACGTAGCGCTCCAGAACTGTGTCAGCGTGCTTACGGTCACTCGTGTTATTGCACACCTACAGGAAGCCATGTTGAATGTCTGAACATCGAGACCGTATTGTGAGTGTATCTGTGAGTGTTTAGTCTTACTCTGCAGATGTCCACCAGGAAATCATCAAAAAGTTTCCACATGTGATTGCTGGTGTAGATCTCCTTCACCTCAACCTCCGTATCCACATAACAGTGATTCAGGAAGTTCACATAGGCCATCTTCACCTACATGTGAAGAATTATATTCACATAATAAGACGTTGCATACAAATGGCTTTTACAAATTCATAAAAGAGAAACACTTTTGGTCTTTTTTCCCTTGGCGCACACACCTCTGGTATGCAGTCCTCGTGAGTGACCACACGTACAATATCATCGAGGGGGAGCAGGGAGTTGCATTTGATCTCAGTGTAGACGTTCTTCCCTTCAGTGCACACAGCCAGCAGTTCCACTAAGTGAATATGATACCTGCAAGAGTCAGTGAAACCAAATCTAATTCCTATAACGGCAAACATTTAACAGGAAAAAGTTACACACTTACAAACTTTGTATGATTTTGTAAAACAAGAATGACAAATGCTATTTCCACCCCAGTGTAATATAACATATAATGATACATATCAGAAAAAATATAAGTATAAAGTAAATTATATATATATATATATATATATTTATTATTATATTAGTGCTGTCAATCGATTAAAAGAAATTAACTAATTAATCGTGCATTTTTTCTGAAATTAATCGCGATTAATCCCACCTAACATTAAAGTTTTTAAATATACGTTTATATTGCAATAATTTCACATTCAATCTTCAAATTAATGTACAAACAACAAAGTATATTTTTTATATTTGTTTAATGACATCTTTTTTATGAATGAAGCCCAGTATCACTGATACCAATTAATACTGATTTCCCTATAAAAATGTTTGCCCCTAATATTTAACCACTGACTATAGCCATTTAACATTACATTATAATTATGAGCTATCAACATTTATTAGACTTTAAAAATAACTTCTAATTTAAGTGAACTTAAAACAATGCCCCTCAGCAGAAATATACAGAAACTGAATAAAGTTTCAAGTATAAGTTATAAGTTATCAAACACTAAATTCTAAACTAAATACAGATGGATCCTTAAAACTATGAATGATTGATTTCCTATTTTTTCTTTTGTTCTTGATGAACAGACATCACAGCAGCTGGTTATTAGATTGTTTTGGCTTCTATTTCTTTAAGAAACTGAACATGATGCGGATCTGACATCTATTTTCTCTCAACTCTCTTTACCTTTTCTGACCCATTTCAGTCTCTTCTAATGAGCTGACGAGTTGAATCGGGTGTGTTAGATGAGAGAGACAGTGCTAGGATGCTCCAGGACAGTTTTGAAAACCATTTCAGAAACATGTTAATGTAACTCATATAGCCTATAACATATTACCTGCATGCACAGTTTTATGGCAGCTTTAATCGCCTTTTGGTAACTTCATGACTTAACTGATCACGACATTGCATGCTCGTAGTTTCTTTAGTGATTTGAAATGAAATGATACAGGCTATGCGCGCACCTGCGCCTTTGTGCGTGTAAATGAAGAGCACGCGCTGCGAGCAAAGTCCAGTTTCTGCGCTCGTTTTACTCGCGCCTGTCGCTGAAGTGAAGTTGGAGCACACGTCTGAAACGTCTCTGGTTTGATGTGGTCATAAAGACGTTCTTATTGTATATTTTTGTTTACTCACTATAACATTATCTTATTCAAAATGATAAAACATGCTTAAAAATGTAATTCATGCACTGTTCTATGCAAACATGTACTAGTCTATGCAAAAGTGTGATATCCTACTGTACTGGATGTCTGAATACTGATAAATGGTCTTAGAGTGCCATCTATTGGTCATACTGAGTATAGATGTTTTATAGGCCGTATACACCGGTCAAGGAGTACAGTAAACTTAGGATAACCTGGGGAACTTTGGGTGATTTCCAGAATATGAGGAATATGACAGATACATGTAACCAACTGTGATGTATGTCGTCTGGGATCACTGCCAACCAATGAGAGTAGAAGAAGAACTTTTACTTTTTAAAAATGACGAATACAGACGAATGCCACCATTAAAAAATAGACAAGGTGAACAAGTAATTAAATGTGGTAAATCAAACAGACATAGACAATGAGAATAACAGGAACTACCAAATATGGGCAATAAGAAACATATATATACTCTGTACCGACACTCACAGAATCAGAATCAGTCAATGGGACAGCTGCTTCTCGACTTTATTGTCTTGTTATAATAAAGTCTTTTCTTTCACATTTGAAACTCTGCTGTTTTTGAGCCTTTCTAATTGCACGACTGAGATCCAGACCATCGACGAGAGCACGTTTTCCACAACATAAAAGTGGCACCCCAGATGGGACTGGATTGAGGCACCGGTGTCCTGAAGGGCCGTTGCAGGCGAGGGACCTGGGTTAACACGCAAACAATCCGAAATTACGAGGCCTCAAGGTAAGCAAGTTTTGCTTATATATTTGGATATAAGGAGATTGTTTGCTGGTTGACTAAGGGTTGAGCCTGTGGCGGTGATTTAGGACAGGGCCTCACCAGCCAACGGACTTAAAATTATTTAAATGTAAAAATGCATATGGATTGATGAGTTTCAAGTGTTAAAGAATATGCCCATTAGTTAAAAGAGCACAGATGGTGCCAATATAAAGTAGTAGTGAAAAAGCCTAGTGAAGAAGGGCTAGAAGTGTAAAAGCATCTAGTTAAGAGGGATGCTGAATGCCGGCACACGCCTAAGTTGAGAGGCGTGGGGATCTGTGGTTACCGGCCCCGGGATAGGGGGTGACTGCTCGGACAGGTCCGTTTCTAATCGAAACAGTTAGTTTTTGTTCGTTATATGTTATATGTTATATGTAAGTGTTGGTACACTTGAGCAATATATGTTTGTCTAAAAGTAAAAGTGCACGGTTATTTGATAAAACTGCAGAGAAAAATCACGTTAAGATTTGAAAAAGATCATATTGTATTGAATGGAATATTTTAACGGATTATTGAAAATTGAAAGAACTAGAAACACCCCAAAAAATTGGTTGTGTCGTTTGTTTGGGCATTCTCCACAGTGTCGACGCTGTGATCCAAATTGTGAAACTAAATTGTTGATAAAAAGAAAAAGAATTGAAAAGGCAATCTGAGCGCCTGTCTTCCCATTGTTGCGCCAGGGAGAGAAGAGGGGACCCGCGAGGGTGGGGGCTGAGGCTTTCTGTGTGTGTGAAGTGCTCGAGCAGTGTGTGTGTGTGTGTGTGCGAAAAGGAAGGAGAGGGAGAGAGAGATTCTGTTATTCTGAGTTTGCCCATACGGAGACATGAAGCGGACAGAAAAAATAAAACACATCGATTTGAATGACCCTGACACTGAACAAGAAAATCAGTTTCAGGCAGTATTGGTACAGACACAAGGTATTCGCAATCATTTTTGGTTGGAATCCAGCTTTATTGATCTCTATGGGCATGAACAGAAATTGACAGAATACAAGAAAAATATCTTTTTCAGAAAATTGATTAAGATTACAAATTTGGGAGAAAAATCAGCTGAATGGCCAGGAATAAATTGGCAAGATGTGGTAATGAAACATATAACGATTCGGCGATTGAAATACAATTTGTTTAGACTTTGGGATGCAGCTCTTCCTTGGATGGGAGCTGAGTCAAATGCAATTGACATCCCAGTTGAACCAGTTGTAGCACCGTATATTAAAAATAGTTGGGCACCCTGGCCAGTGCTCGAAAAAGGAGCTACAATTCTAGATAACATCCATCTCAGAGTGGAAGCTGAGACGAGAGAAGTAATTTGGACGTCCAGAGTGTTGTTTGAGTCACCAGAGATAGGAAGTGCGCAGCCTCTCTTTGTGACTGGCAGAACTCTGAGGCGCCTACTAGTGACGATTGAGCAGAAGTTACAGCCTCAGTTCATACGTCACGTGAGGGTGGAGATTCACGGAGATCAGGAAAGATCGGATTCATCTCAGTGCAAATTGCTAAAAACAATACTCAATTAAATTAGAAAAAGATAAGAAAAAGAAAGGATGGCAGAGGGGGAAATAAAGGGAAAAAAGAAAAGGGGAAAAAGAGGTAGAAAAATTTTAACAATGCCGGAAAGAAGCTTATTGATTGACTATATGGAACCTCTGTATCCGATGTGGTGCACAAGAAATGAATTGAATATCAATATAATTAGGATAAAAGAATTTTGTATAGAATTAATGCCATCTCTCAATTACTCAATTTGGACAGGAGGATTGACAGCAACAGGTCGCAAATTTCATGAGAGGAGACTGTGGAGTTTTGAAGCTTTCAGCTTGGGGGAACACATCATTTGGACAAAAGCTAATCTTCGAATAAAAGAAACAAAGGGCTTTGGGTTACCTTTTAAGTTATTAACCAGAAAACACATTGTGATTATTCTAAAATATTTGAGATACACTAACCAGATTTCTTAAAAAAGGTGATAAAGTCCTCAGCCCAGTACAAGTCCAGGTGTAATCAGGGGTCGGATACTTTTAGTGATCCTCGTCTGATGAGCTTGGTGAAGAATTAGCTATTAAGTTTTAAACCACTGGGATTATAGAGGTAAAATCACCTAATAAACAGAGAAATAATTAGATAAAAACTATTTGCTAAATAAATTGATAGGGAAAAATTTTATAATGTCTAGTCCAGTAGAATTATTGGCCTCTGAAAATCCAGCATGTAAAGAAAATATAGGGGGACTCTCGAAAAAATGGGCAAAAAGAACAAAGAAATTGGCCACCAAGTGGCCGGTAGAGGGAACATTTAATGTGGCAATGTGTAGAGAGATGGAAGTGCTGATTAAAAATCACAAGACCAATGACAAATCTAGAAAACGAAATGACAAGAGGGAACAAGAATTAGGGGTGTTGAATTTATTCAAGCAATATGGGATTAAATTATGGAAATTGGAAAGGGGAAACAAAACGGGTGAAGTAAAAGAAGAAAGACCACCTCCATATGCTCCTTGCTGTGACCAGGCCGTCAATCAGATGCCAATCATACAGGGAAAAATAGATATAAAAGGACCCATAGAATTTGAGGGGTATGTACATGAAACAAGCTCAGACGAAGAGATAGAAGCGCAGAGCTGCCCAGAATCATTGTCATTAGAAAGTAGGGAGAAAGAATATGCTTGCAGGGTCGTGAAGGAGGGGCTGGAGCCACAGGAGGAAAGGCTGGAGCTACAGGAGGAGGGGCAGTGGGCATCTACACCAGCACCACGGCCGAGACGAGAGAGAGAGAGAGCAGCAATCTACAAAGAAGAGCCAAGAATTGAAGGAAGGGGGGCTGGAGCCCACAAGAAGAAAAATAAATCAGGAGCACCTCCCACACGTCATGAGCTTGAATCAATGTTAAAGGAGATGGAAGAGCGTTATAAGCGCGAAACAGCAGCAGGTGGCGGCAGTGAGAGAAGTGAGGAGAGTGAGTCAGAAAGATCATCTGAGGAAGGAGCGCCCTCTGCTGACTCAATACAGGAAGAACTGGCTGAGATGGAGGAAAGATGCAACAGGACAAGAGAGAAAATCAAGCAAGCTATTAACATGACAAGAGAAGAATATGAGCAGGTAGAGAGATCATTACAACAAGAAGCAAATGAATTATTGCATCTTCAGTCAAAGCAGCCTCATTCAAGTCTGCGTTACCCAGTTCAGCGAAAACAGTACAAACAAGTTGAAGGGATACTGACCTTACAGGACATAGAGCCACTGGAAGATCAGCATCAAGTGCAAAGGCAAAGAAATGAAGACAGATCAGCACGGACGATGAGATCTCCAGCAAGAACAACAGAAGAAGCCAAGGATGGTGAATCAAGACATCAGTGCCCAATTCTCATCAAGCAAGGGCATGCTCAATATATACCGTGGGCTAGTCAAGATTTGGACTCTCTAGTGTCCCGTCTCCCAGATATTCATGAAGGAGCTGGAAAATGGATCAAAACAGTGGAAGAAGAAACAACTGGAAAGCTGTTGGCACTAGGTGACATCAAAGCATTGCTTGTAAAGTGCCTAGGAGCCTCCAAGATGAATGACATCCTAAAGCAGTCTGGCCTTCTGCATGCAGTGGACAGACCTGAAGCAGATGGAACCTCCTTTGACAAACATCGACGTGATATTTGGAGGGTGCTGAGAGCTGAGTACCCAATGCAAACTGACCCAAGCTGCCTGAAGGGGGAGCCGATGGGAGAAATAGAAAATCCTACCACCTACATACAGAAACAACTGAGACGATGGAAAGAAGAACTGGAAAGAGATCCTGAACAAGACAGAGTACTGACAGCACTCTTCAGGACTGCAATTGTGGAAGCCATGCCTGCATCAGTAAAGCTGAAGCTGGAAGATGTGGTAGGTCTGAATTCAAAGTCACACAAAGAATTCAGAGATCATGTGGTTCATGCTGTGGAACAATACAGAAAGCAAGAACTGAAGATGAGAAATCAAGAAAAAGAACTACAAAGAAAGCTGACCCAAATGCAACTTGAAGAGCTCCTGAACAAAAAGAAAAGGATCCTTGCAGTACAAAAGGAAGACTCCTCAGCTGTTATGGCACCTGTCAACACTTCAGTGCCAGTTAATCCACCAGCACCAATGAATGTGGCTGCACCAGCAAATCAGATTGTGACAACACAGGCGCCATCTGCTGGACCAAGCAATGTACCACAAGGACAGCAACCAGTGGTAATATATCTCAAGCCAGAGCAAGCGAACAACAGGAATTGGAACAGACCACAACAAGGAGGGCGTGGTAGAGGCAGATTCAACAACAATCAACAGAGACCAGGAATATGCTGGGGATGCAATCAGCCTGGACATCTTAAAAGAGACTGTCCCTCCAATCCTTGGATGCAAGACCAACTGATGACAACAGGGGTTGGTTATGAACAACAACCAATGCAGACCCGAGTTCAAGGACCTGTCAACCCGTGGCGTGGTCCTAATCAAGGTTACTAGGGCTGCCCAGAGAATCCTGAGGGGAGGAACCAACTTCCAATGATATCTTCGGATGCCGATCAAGAACCAATGTTGCGAGTTAATATTGAAGGAAAACCAATAACTCTTATGCTTGATACAGGGGCATCATACTCGTGCTTAAATCCAAGATATGCCTCGCACCTCCCCATGTCTGGAAAATATATAAAGACAGTAGGATTCTCGGGAGTGACTCAGCTACTTCCTATGACGACCCCTGTAAGCATAAGCTTAGAAGACACAGAAATAAGATTACCAATTTTAGTTTCAGAACATACACCTGTCAACCTGTTAGGTAGGGATGCTATATGTAAATTGAAAATGCAAATATGGTGTACTCCAGATGGAATTTATATAAATGATAGAGCAGTGAGACAAATGAATTTGACAGACGTACAACAAACACAAGAGCCATGTGCTAACATGTATTGGTTAGGAGATTTGTATGAAGACGTAGAAAAAACACTTAGCAAATGGGGAAGATACATAAGAGAACAACTTTGTGAACCAAGTCTACCAAAAACTGAATTTCATTGTACTATGAAGTATGATGAAAGCAAAGAGCCAGAATTTGAAAAAAGGTGGCTAAAAGACACAAAAGAACTAACTATCCCCATGATGTCACAATATATAGTGATAGGACCAAAAGGTGCAGCTCTGCAGGTAGATAGAGAAGAATTCATTGATGAGTGGTTTGATGTGCCTAACTCAGTTCCCCATGTTACTCTGTATGTAAATAAAGACTGTGTTTCCAAAGACTTAGGCCCCATGATGAAAAAAGCAGAAAAAAGTAAGTGGGAAGTTACAGAAAATCCTCTAATATTTCAATCAACAGATGACCAGTATCTTAAGATTTTATGCGCAACTCCAATGATGGGAGTTCCTAGAATGATTGTAAATACAAAAAACAAACCAAGAGTTGAGGAACATCAAACAAAACAGACTGAATTAATAAGAGAAATGGAGAGGCAAGTGCCATCAGAATTATGGTCACAACATGAAACTGATGTAGGGCTAGTAAAGTCAGCTAACCCGGTTAGAATAATACTTAGACCTGGAGCTACAGTACCTAGGAAAAAACAATACCCCTTGAAACCAGAAGCTGTAGAAGGAATAAAAAAGACAATTGAGGGGTTAATGACAGCAGGAGTGCTAATTGAAATCAATAGTCCTAGCAACACTCCAATATTGCCAGTAGCTAAAGCAGATAAATCCAAATGGCGTCTGGTGCATGACCTGAGAGCAGTAAATGAGATTGTGGAGGACTGGCCTGCGGAAGTTCCAAATCCGCATACGCTGCTAACCAATGTTCCATCTACTGCTAATTATTACACTGTGATTGATCTGTGTTCTGCCTTTTTCAGTGTTCCCCTGTCAGAGGAAAGCAGACCATTGTTTGCGTTCACCTATCAAGGTAAAAAATTAAGTTATACTCGAATGCCCCAGGGCTTCAAGCACTCGCCCCACATTTTTAATCAGGTATTAAAAACCGATCTAGAGGACCTCAGGTTAGATAGTACCCTAATACAGTATGTAGATGATTTGCTTCTTGCTTCTGCAACTCTGGAACAGTGTCATCAGGACTCAATTAAAGTGCTTACTAAATTAGCAGAGGGGGGACATAAGGTTTCCAAAGACAAGCTCCAATATTGCCTGCCACAGGTTGAGTACTTAGGACGAACAATATCACATGGGATGAAAGCAATATCACCCAGTCAATTAGAGGGCATTAGCAAAGCACCCCAACCTCAAACAGTAGGGCAGATGATGACTTTTCTAGGAATGACAGGTTTTAGTTCAGATTGGATTGAAGACTATGCCATTAAAACAGCCCCGTTAAGAGCCTTAATGAAACAAGTGGGTCATCAAAATCTTAGGGCACCACTGACATGGACAACAGATGCATTAATAGCATTTGAATCATTAAAAAGAGAATTGCAGTCTGCACCTGCATTAGCAACACCAGCATATGACCAAGTATTTCATTTGTATGTTGCAAATAGAAAAGATGGCTATGCATCTGCAGTACTTATGCAAGAGACTTGTAGTGGAAGGAAAAAACAACCAATCGCCTACTACAGCACAAAATTAGACAGTGTGGCTGAAGGATACCCGCCATGCTATCAACAAGGATTAGCAGCAGTGTACTTTGCATATGAAAAAGCCTCTACAATAACTATGGGTTATCCAGTCATAATATATGCACATCATAAGATAGTGGAGTTGTGGGAACAGGGTAAATTCGTTCTTACCCCTTCTAGGTGTCTGGCATATTCAACATTATTGACCTTTCCAGATATAACGATAAGGAGATGCACAATAGTCAATCCAGCCAATCACATACCTTTGCAAGATGAGGGAATACCTCACGAATGTGTAGCTGACTCCTTAGCATTCACCAGATTAAGACCAGATTTAGAATCAACACCCATCTCTGAGGCACAGGTTGATTACTTTGTAGATGGATCATGCTTCAGAGACCATTTGGGTAATCACGCAGGATTTGCAATTGTTAGATGTGACAGTGATGACTTTATTCCAGTGGTGGTGCAGCATTGTGAACAACCATGCTCAGCACAACTGGCAGAGTTGAAAGCTCTTACTGAAGCCTGTAAATTAGCTAAAGGCATATCAGCAAATATTTATACTGATTCTGCGTATGCTCATGGTGTATGTCATCTTTTTGGAGCAGTTTGGAAGCAAAGGGGATTTAAGAAAAGTGATGGTACACCAGTACAACATGGTGATCAGATAATTGATCTAATAACAGCTATGATGCATCCAAAGAGATTGGCCATCGTTAAATGCCAAGCACACAAGAAGGGTAATGACTTTGTGATTAGGGGCAATAATGAAGCAGATAAATATGCTAGACAAGCATCTGGCTGCACTACAGCAATAATGGCTCCGTCCATTCTAATTCAACCTCAGCCTCAATTAGCAGATGTAGCACGGATGCAGCAACAAGCTACCCCATATGAACTCAGTGTATGGCAACAGAGAGGAGCGACAAGAGACGCAAATGGGCTTTGGCGGTCACATGAAGGACAAATGATAGCTCCCACACCATTGCTTACAATCCTGATCTCTGACGCGCATGGTTTCGACCATTGCGCGAGGGGGGAAGTGATTAGAAAGGTAAAACGCCAAGGATTTTGGTCACCTTATTTACAAGCAATGGTGGACGAGTATCTGTCTGAGTGTGACGTCTGTGCCCAAAATAATGTAAGAAAGGGAACAACCGCACCCGTAGGTCACATTCCTGTCCCAGAAGGGCCATTCAAACATTTGGTAATGGACTATGCAGATATGATAAGAACTGTCAGAGGTAAAAGATATTTACTGGTTATAATTGACAGATTTAGTAGATGGGTGGAAGCTATTCCATCAGCAGACCAAGGGGCTCAAACAGTGATTAAATTTCTGACCAGAGAAGTAATTCCCAGATTTGGAATACCATCCCAAATTAGTTCAGACAATGGATCAGCATTCATTCAAAGAACAGTAAAGGCAGTAATACAACAGTTAAGGGTAAAGCAACGTCTAGGTTGCGTCTATAGACCTCAGTCCCAAGGGATCGTGGAGAGAATTAATGGGACTCTCAAGGCAAAATTGAACAAAATTTGCGCCGATACAAAATTAAATTGGGTAGATGCACTGCCCCTGGCGTTGATGAGTTATCGTATGCAAACAAATAGGATAACAAACTTGACCCCACATGAAATGCTGACAGGTAGACCAATGCCAGTCCCATATTTGAGAGGTCCATATGAAGGACCGCCCCTTGAACAGTTGCAAATGGAGTTAAAAGCATATATGAAACAGCTGACGAAAATTCATGAAGCCATCCATACACAAGAACAGAATAGAGGTCCAAGAGAGGAAGAGGAAACACCTAGTGTTATACAACCTGGAGATCAGGTATATTTGAGGGTCTTTAGAAGGAAATGGAATGAGCCAAGAAGGGAAGGGCCATACACTGTAGAAAGAGCCACCCCAACAGCAGTACAGGTGCAAGGTAGCACAACTTGGTACCATTTAAATCATTGTACCAGAGTACCCAGATTGAGACCCAGAAGACGAGAAGAACAGATAGTAGAGCTCCCTTCAAGGGAGCACAGTCCAGAGAGAGGTGGGGAAGAAAATGAGCAAGTAGGGCCCCCTCCAAGAGAGCAGAGTCCTGAAAGTAACGGGGAGGGGGAAGAAAGTAATGCTGATGAACCTCATTTCAGGGAAACAGAGCGCGCAGAAGCCGCAGCACTGACTGAAGATGGGGTGCAGCCTCCAGAAGTGGAACGTGAAGGTCAGGGTGAAACTGATCGTGATCTTGGTGATGATATATCTGCTGCAGAGATTGCCCAAGACGCGGGGCAATCCACAAGACCATTCGAACCACAGCCATCAACTAGTGTTCAACCCAGATATCAACCTGATGAATTCCTCACGCTTGATCCAAACACCATTGCTGAATTATTCTCTTAAAATGACTGATCAGAAACCAGGTATTTATGCAAACGGACATGTTAGAAAGGGGTCAGTAAGTAGGGCTAACGATAATGAAAACAATGCTAAAACATCAGATTTAAAGAAAGAAGGACTGCTAGGTGCGGCCCATGACAATGAGTGGTTCAAATGGGCAGAATACACTGCAAAAGTAGCAGGAATGGATAGTTGTGTGTTTTGTTCTCCATCCCCTCTCGAAAAATTAACAGTAGTGCCCAGTCCCTATGATTTCATCCAATGTGGTAAACATTATGCTCAATATTGTAAAGACACTAAAGCTAAAGGGATACGTTTTCTAAATGCCACATATTGTCCAGCAGAATGCTTACTTATGCTAGGAAACAAGGGCTACTATAGAGATTTTGGCAAAATAAGAATAGGAAAAGAGTGTAATCAGATGAATATTAGAGTTGCTCGAAATAAAAGAGAGATCCCATCAGCCTATGATATTGACTACACATTAGATTATGAATGCTTCAACAGAACCAACGGAAAACAAGATGTGGGTGAATTTGGGGGCAACTGTGCGGTAATTTGGCATATGGATGTATTCATGTTTCGAAATCCACATGTAGTTAAGTTTCATAGTATAATGTATGCTACCGCAACTATAAAAACAAATATGACAATTGTGAGATTAATAGACAAATGTGCAGAAGCTACAATTCACTTTCCTTTTATTTATTATCTAATGGATCAAACAGAAGCCGTGGCAGATTATTATTGGATGTGTGGAGGAAAAAGATTGCGAACCACACTCCCAAAAGATTGGAAAGGTATTTGTACCAGAGTAAGATTGATGCAAGGAATAACAATAATTGAGGGAAACATAGATAGTGTAAAGAACCCCAAATCACAAGTAAGCAGAGCAAAGAGAGCGTATGCTCCAGACCCGAAGGTGTACTTAGATGCAATTGGCCAACCTAGAGGAATACCAGATAAATTTAAAGCAAGAAATGAGGTAAAGTCTGGCTTTGAGTCTCTACTTGTATGGATAGCCACCAACAAAAACACTGAATGGATTAATTACATTTACTATAATCAGCAGAGGTTCATTAATTACACCAATGATGCCTTAAGTGCTCTTGGAGAACAATTAGATGCAACAAGCAAAATGACATGGCAAAATAGACAAGCTTTGAATTGGCTGTTGGCGGAGAAAGGAGGAGTTTGTGTAATGTTTGGTTCTGACTGTTGTACCTATATCCCAAATAATACAGCGCCAGATGGATCGTTCACCCAAGCGATGGATAAACTGAAAAATCTGAGGGAAGAAGTGACCTTGAATGCTGGAACAGATCTGCAGATTGGAGACTGGTTAAATTCAATTTTTGGGTCTTGGAAAGGGTGGTTGATTAAGGTGGGAATTGTAATAGCTATTGCTATTGTTGTGTTTTTTGCACTGTTTTGTTGTGTTATACCTTTCATCAGATCCATGCTAGCCAGTGCTGCAGCCAAACAGATGCTAAGCATATCAGTAAGACCAACCGGAGTTGACATTGGATATGCTCACGGATACACTGTGGGCCCTGGACTGGACGAACTAGACGACTTTGACCTAGAAGAGACTATTCTGTGAAACCTTTCCTGAAAGAACAACGGAGTGGTAGGGAAGGGGTGCCTTTTAATTTTTTATATTTCTTTATTTTCACTTTTGTAGATATATTAGAGGTGTGGGATAGTGTAGGGAGAGAGATAGGGGTACTATGTATTTTCCTTTGGCATATGCCCCTTCCTGAAGTCATTTACTCCTTATATCATTTATATTTACTCCTTATATCATTTATATTGAAATTAATTTACTAATCTTGTATAATGTGATTAATGAAAGAAAAAGGGAACGATAAGGGTATGAAGCAGGTCATTGTCCATGTTATGAGGCATTGCAACCAGAAAAAGGGAATGAAACAGAAGGATTAATTGAAATCTGAAAGGTGATTGAGGGTCTGACCCAAGTCAGGAGTGCAATAACAGTGTTTATTCATTTAGCCCAGCCTTCAGAGATCAATATGTATTTTTTCTATACTTATTTTTTATGCTATTACACTAACATTCCATTAGTTACTATAACAATGATTGCTGTATACACTGGAACATGTCGTCAGAAAGGAAGAAGGAAGGATCGACGAGCACCTCAGTGCTTAGCAACACGAGTAGATTCAACTGGGGTTTAAAAACCCACCATCTACTCCAACACCAGATAGGGCTAGAGGAAGCTCCTCTGGCAACGAAGGATAACAACACCAGATAGCGCTCAAGGCTACCGGAAATGCCTAGAGTTCCTCTGGCTGCGTGGGACAAACCAGTGTTTTAAATCTATTTTCTAGATGTGTTTATTAATCACTCATATATTCTACATGACCATGACAACCATGGGCAAGGCTTGAACATTTTGTGCACATGCTTACACACATTAATGATTGAATTATTAATCCCGAAAAGTATGGTTGGATAGGAAGACAGATTCTTTTACTCTTCTCTAGTCAAAGGTGAGGAGAGATGTTTGGGTCTGGCTTCCTCTGGAGTGCGGTATCATGAAGAAACAATCTGACAAGAGGTTATGAGAGGCCGCACGCTGGCTGAAAGAGGGTATAAACTGAGGGGTGGACTCATGGAACTGTACTCTAGGTAATGAACATGATTGTGAGACTTAGTAAAGTCTCAAAGAGAGGAATATATTGTATATTTTTGTTTACTCACTATAACATTATCTTATTCAAAATGATAAAACATGCTTAAAAATGTAATTCATGCACTGTTCTATGCAAACATGTACTAGTCTATGCAAAAGTGTGATATCCTACTGTACTGGATGTCTGAATACTGATAAATGGTCTTAGAGTGCCATCTATTGGTCATACTGAGTATAGATGTTTTATAGGCCGTATACACCGGTCAAGGAGTACAGTAAACTTAGGATAACCTGGGGAACTTTGGGTGATTTCCAGAATATGAGGAATATGACAGATACATGTAACCAACTGTGATGTATGTCGTCTGGGATCACTGCCAACCAATGAGAGTAGAAGAAGAACTTTTACTTTTTAAAAATGACGAATACAGACGAATGCCACCATTAAAAAATAGACAAGGTGAACAAGTAATTAAATGTGGTAAATCAAACAGACATAGACAATGAGAATAACAGGAACTACCAAATATGGGCAATAAGAAACATATATATACTCTGTACCGACACTCACAGAATCAGAATCAGTCAATGGGACAGCTGCTTCTCGACTTTATTGTCTTGTTATAATAAAGTCTTTTCTTTCACATTTGAAACTCTGCTGTTTTTGAGCCTTTCTAATTGCACGACTGAGATCCAGACCATCGACGAGAGCACGTTTTCCACAACATTCTGCGACTGAATAAATGCATTTCTTGTCAAGAAAAAAGAGACAGAATTAGCAGTTATGAGTGGGGTGGCCAAACCTGTGTTAACGGCATTAAATATTTTTAACGCGTTAAACTGAAAAAAATTAATCGTCTGTGTTAACGCGCTAATTTATACCACTAATATATATATATATATATATATATATATATATATATATATATATATATATATACACAGTCATGGCCAAAAATATCGGCACCCTTGGTAAATATGATCAAAGAAGGCTGTGAAAATGTATCTGCATTATTAATCCTTTTGATCTTTTATTTAAAAACATTCACAAAAATGTAACATTTCATTGGATAATAAGAATTTAAAATGGGGGGAAATATCATTATGAAATAAATGTTTTTCTCAAATACACATTGGACACAATTATTGGCACCCCTAGAAATTCTTATGAGTAAAATATATCTGAAATATATTCCCATTCATATTCACAATGAGCACTCCAGGGTGATTATGAACATGAAATTATCCAGCCATGGCTTCCTGTTTTACAGAAATATAAATAGGAGGGAAAACAAAGCCCAAATTCCCTTAATCATCCATCACAATGAGAAAAACCAAAGAATATTTTTCTGATGTGCAGCAAAATATAATTGAGATTCACAAATTAGTGAAGTGGCTTTACGAAAAGAGCTAGAGCAGTGAAAATTCCCATTTACACCATCAGGGCAATAATTAAGAATTTCCAATCAACATAAAATGTTACGAAACTGCCTGGAAGAGGACGTATGTCTATATAGTCCTAATGCACGATGAGAGGGAAAGTTTGAGTGGCTAAAGACTCTCCAAGGACCACAGCTGGAGAATTGTAGAAAATAGTTGAGTCTCGGGGTCAGAAAAGTTTAACAAAAAATTGTCAAACAGCACCTACATCACCACATGTTGTTTGGGAGGGTTTCAAGAAAATTCTCCTAGCTCATCCAAAAAAAAAACTCCAGCATATTCAGTTATCAGACACGCCTGGAACTTCAAATGGGACTGGCTTCTATGGTCAGATGAAACTAAAAAATGAGCTTTTTAGCAGCAAACACTCAAGATGGGTTCGGTGAACACAGGGATAAAAGGCACCCCATGTGTACAATGAAATATACTGCTTTTTGATGTTGTGGGCCTATATTTCTGCTGGAGGTCCTGGACATCTTGTTCAGACACATGGCATCATGGATTCTATCAAATACCAACAGATAAAAAATCAAAAAGTGACTGACTCGGTTAGAAATCTTATAATGGGCCATGTTTGGATCTTCCAACCGTACAATAATCCAAACACAAACCTCAAAAACAACACAAAAATGGGTCACTGAGCACAAACCAAGCTTGTACTTTGGCCATTCCAGTCCTCTGGCCTGAACCCTGTAGAAAATGAGTGAGGTGAACTGAAGAGGAGAAGCACCAACATGGAGCTGTGAATCTAAAGGGTCTGGAGTGATTCTGGATGAAGGAATGGTCTCTGATCTCTTGTCAGGTGTTCTCTAACCTCATCAGGCATTATAGCAGAAAATTTAGAGCTGTTAAACTGGCAAATGGAGGTTTCAAAAAGCATTGAATAAAAGGGTGCCGTTAATTGTGGCCAATGTGTATTAGAGAAAAACATGTATTTCATAATGATATTTCCCCCCATTTTAAATTCTTATTATCCAATGAAAGGTTAAATTTTTGTGATTTTTTTTAAATAAAAGATCAAAAGGATTAACAATGCAGATTCATTTTCACAGCCTTCTTTGATCATGTTTACCAAGGGTGCTGACATTTTTGGCCATGACTGTTCATATTTTTTTATGTAATTATGTATATTGAATAATTTCACTACATAAAATGCTAATTATTTATATTATGTTATTTTACAGTATATTATATTCTATTTGTATTTTTGTAGTATTTGCATTTTTAAAATAGCGTTTATATTTAAAAGTATTAATAGAGTGGAGACAGGGCCAATAAACCTCTATACCTGAGTGCACTGCTCTCATCAAGTCGTTCCCTCTCAAAACGCATCATTTGAACCAATGACTGAAAAGATGCCCGGTCATTGTAGAAAACCAGCACATCCTCACCCGCTGTCACCAACTAAATACACATAAATAATATCAATAAAAACAGTCTTCACAAGAAAATTGGACAGAGAAGTAGCAATCTGGGCCTTGTAGTTAAACACACTAATTGTTTGTCTGGCCTACAGACCTCAGCCATGACAATGTCTTGGCATTTCTTGATGAACTTGTTCTCAGCCTTGACGATGGTTTGGAGGAACTTGAGGTAGTGGACACTTCGTCCATGCGTCTCGATGCAGTGCACAAAGTGCTGCACTACCCGCTCGTTAATCTCACTACACAACTGGAAATTATTCATGAAAATATGCTGCATGGTCACCGCCTCTAGAATCTAAAACAGAAAGCCAGGGACAGAGGATTTAACAATCAACAGTTGAAATGCACAGATAAAAATGTGTGAGTGTTTATATATTGATGCTCTCACCCCAGGGTTGAGGAACAGATTAATGTGTTTGTGTAGAAGTGCCTGGTTCTGTTGATTTCCAGCACAAAAGTTCTGAAGGAACTGATGAGCTAAAGTCATAATCTCTTGCATCTGAACGTCCTCCCCCTAAAATGTAACAAACACACATGTAGACACATAAATCAGTGATGAACATTAATCTTTTCAGTTACGCAAAGGCTCACACACACCTTCTCATATGGGATCTGCAACAGTTCCAGGACCACACTGTGAGCTCCCATGTTCCTGAGGAGCCGCTGCTGCTGTTTCTTATTCTTCTTGCCAGAGATGCCCTCCAAAACACACAATTTGCTCAACCTCAGAAGGATCTACACACACAAATATAACAACAAACGTAAGATATTCTTCACAGAACATCCTACTTGCCTGTCAAAACCTACAAATTCCATGAAACATAAACACCAGTATTTCCCCTGCCATTATATTAGAAGGTCAAGTTCATTTTTATTTAATACATTTTTTTATATAGTGCTAGATCACAACAGAAGTCATTTAAGGTTGTTTTTACGATAGAACAGGTCTATACCTTGTTCTTTTATTTAAACAAACTAAATAGCCTTATGTTATTTATCTTTTTTACACGACGGCATGTCATTTCTGTCTCTACATGGTCGCGCGTTTACAATTCTTCTCTGCTTTCTGTTTCGAACACAAACACACGTGTGCGCACACACAGGTAGGGCCCTATGATTTCAAGAAAACGTGCAGAACCTCTCCTCTTTCATGATTTTATTTAATTAGACATGGTTTTTGATCAATAACATTTAATTTAACCATTAAAAAGGAGTCCAGAAAAAAATAAAACAGATAAAACCGGAATCCAGAAAAATTTAAATGGAATTTGGAAAAAAATAAAATGGATTTCATAGGGCCCTACATAGGTGAGCACACTCCCACGAGTGGACAGAGAGCGTGCGTCGGAAAATATGGCCCCCCGAACAACACTGAACAAACTCCACCTCTTTCACGACCCTGTAGTTTGAGCTGCTGGTACTCTCCACTTTGGGTTTGTCTGATCTCCTTGAGTTGATGACACCCTGTTAGAGCAGACAAATACATTATAATAATATAATATGCAATATACAATCATAATATAATTCACTATATTTCTGAAAAGAGCGTATGTTGCTTCTTAGACTTTCAAAGGTTTTTATTAAGGTAATTATGGACAAATAATAACAAGAGTGCATCCAGACCTTGTGGTGAGCTTCATTTGCAACCTCTCCAGCGTCTAGCCCTGAGTCTGACCCCTGTCTCTTATACACCCACAGCTCTGATTTCTCTACTATAGACCTCAGCTGGTCCAAATCTGACTTGATCTGCTTGTAATTTTCCACATCCTGACTGGTCACCAGGAGCTGAACCTAAAATAAATAAAATTCCATTTACTATTATTGGAAAGAGGAGCATGTGAACATGACACTATTCAAGTACAAAATATACATTTAAAAAAACAATATATATGAAATATATGGTAAAAGATTCATAAATACATGTGTATATGAACACAAGGGCCCTATTATAACAATCTAAGTGCATGGTGTAAAGCGCAAGGCGCAGGTGCTCTTAGGGCGTGTCCGAATCCACTTTTGCTAGTTTAACGACGGGAAAAACGGTCGACGCACCCGGCGCATGGTCTAAAAGGGTTTTCCCTATTCTCTTAATGAGTAATGGGTGTGTTTTGGGCATAACCTGCAATAAACCAATCAGAGTCTCATCTCCCATTCCCTTTAAGAGCCAGTTGCACTCGCGCCATGGCAGATTTGGTATCTTTTCATGTGACAACACGGAAGAAATGACACTTTGCTAAAATGTAAAGTAGTGAGTGTACTTGTGGTATAACAGTGTAAATTTGCTGTCCCTTCAAAATAACTCAACACACAGCCATTAATTAAAGATGTCCGAGTTCCGCTCGCCGTGTAACTGATACTCGACTGCTTTTCGAGGGGAGGGACTTACCGATAGGTCAATTATTACTCAATATTGCATCATCCAAGTGGATGCTGCACACTTGTGGGGGGTTGATTGTAAAATGCAGTAGTACATAGTAAAACGATATATAAATGCCTCATTCATTCATTAAAAAGTTTGTTCACAAAAGCTTTTTTTTATTTTGTCATCAATAAGACAATTAATTATTTAAATATTTTTTCAATGAATACAATTATTACAATTTTAAAATAATAAACCACAATAACCCAAACACAATCTAAATTAGATTAATGATATAATTTAATTTTAAATAAAGTGCTATTTTAATTAACTAAAATTGCATGCCATTTTAGCCAGAGTAAAACTGACTAAAATTGACATTACAAGACAATTTGGTCCATCTTTATATTAGTTGGCCTTAACTACTATGTGCTTAGATAAAAAAATAAGTACAATGTACTTATTGTGTTCATATTGTATTACAAAAGACTTTTTGCTGCTATTGAGGTAGGGTACGGCCAAGGTTAGGGACAGGTTAGGTGGTATGGGTGGGTTTAAGGGTGGGTTAAGGTGTAAGGGATGGGTCAACAGTGTAATTATAAATGTAATTCCAGAAATTCTTTACAGATGTAATTACATGCAGGTATTTTTTAAATATAAGTACAATGTAAAAATATGTATGTACAAAATAAATGCATTGTATCAAATGATTAATTTAAAGGGGTCATATGATGCAATTTCTTGTTTTCCTTTTCTTTGGTGTGTTATGTAGCTGTTTGTGCATGTATACGATCTGCAGAGTTACAAAGCTCAAAGTCTCCCACAAAAGGATTTATTCTATCTAAAAGAGAAGGCTGATCCAGACTGGGCTAAAACACGCCCCCACATGTCTATGTCACGATGTGAAAATATTTGTGTAATGCTGCCCAAATGTTCACGCAAAGAAAGAAGGCGTGGTTTCAGTAACCGCAGTAGTGTTGATGCAGCCATTTCTATGTGAAAGCAAATGCGCAGTGTAGAGTAACAAGTTGTGTGTGTGTGTGTGTGTGTGAGAGAGACAGGGTCTCTCACCCAACATCACTTCAGACAGGCATTAAAACTGGCTGCCCATGAAGAGCAATTCATTTCATAATTGCCATTAACCAATGGTTAAAGTGGATGTGTCAATGTACTCCCCCTGGCGTGATATTTCCTATCCCAGTACAGGGCTATGCAGATGATGTCCAGATGGCCTTCAGAGAAGAGAGTGCAATTAAAAACATGCTGGACAGAACCAATGCTTTTCTGGAATGGTCAGGTCTGCAGATTAAGGACACAAAATGTGCTGTTCTGTATGAGAGGAGGAGTGGAGGGAACAGGTGGTATCGTTCAAAATCTGATGAATGTCAAATATTTACAGTAGCATCAAAACCCATACAGGTATATTCTCTTCATGAGACATACAATTATCTTGGACATAAAATTAATATTGCAGGAGAACAGAGAGAGCAAGTAAACATCATCTTGTCAGAGTTTACATCCAAGCTGGACTTGATTGATAAATGTCCACTGCCACTGACTATGAAGCTGGAGGCTATTAGACAGGTGGCACTGTCTAAAGTACAACATCTGTTCTCCAATATTCATATCCAACAGAAAGTGCTGAGCGAAATGGACAACAAAACAGTGAGCTTAGTGCGAAAGTGGTTTGGACTTAATACACAGCACTCGTGATGTTATTTTTCATCCCCAATGGGAAGGAGGGTTGGGGGTACCAAACGTGATATGGATTTATGCCAGCATGCGGATTTCCCATCTTCTGAACATTCTGAACAATGATGATAAAGACGTTAGGGAGTTGGCTCGATCCTCCCTGTTCTTGGATCTAAGGAGACGCAAAGTGCCGCTGACCAGGGAGTCAGAGCCTCACTTCCTTGGCTTCAAAATGAAACCCAGCGGGAAACTGGACACTAATTCTGCTGGTTTTGGTGTCTGGCCAGATTGATCGGACCTGAATGACCTCTGTGTTCGAACTGGAGTATCACTGGAGTGGGTGAGGTCTAACTCTGAGAGTGTGAGAGTCTCGGAGGATATCATCACTGACCCCCTGACCTATGTCAAGGCAACAACCACATATGGTGATTATAGCCACCCGCTAACATCTGCAGGTGCCCGGCGAACTCTATTGGAATTAAATCAATGTCAACAAAAACAACACTGGACTGGACTGAAACTTCAGGGAAAACTTGCATGTCTTCCCTCTGCTGATCATTCTGTTTCACATTCATTTCTATAGAATACTGCACTCAGTGAGGACATTGTTAATTTCACAGTAAAAGCCAGATTACAAGTTCTCCCTACTAGACTCAACCTTTCTATCTGGTTTCCTACAACTCAGGTTCCTCATTGTTTGCATCACACTACAGAACAGATCACTGAAACACTGCCACATATCTTGAATTGCTGCCATGCTTACAAGCGAATGTACATAGCACGGCACGATAGAATAGTGGACCTGATAGTGAAAGACATATCAAATCATTTATCACCTTTAGTAAGAATATACAAACATTCTTGTGTAAAACCATCTTATGTTTCAGTATCTCAATAATAATTCAGAATTATTTTCTCATCTGTCTGCTAATACACCAGATGTTGCTGTGATTAATGAGGGGTGTAGAGAGGTGTTTGTATTGGAGGTGGCATGCACCTTTGACTCTAGTATGAAGGAAGCTTTTATGACCAAAGTCATTTAATACCAACCACTCCTAAATATTATTTCAGAGATTATTTGTTTTCATATTTGGCAGTTTAGGACACACATGGGCTGGTTGTAAGAGGGCTTCAACAACTTGGTATGCCCAAAAAGAGGGCTAAATGTTAGCAAAGTACTGTGCTTTGTCTGCTATCATAGGTAGCCATCATATATGACGGAGACGTTGTTATTTATACCCATAACAACGGAGTGATATGCTTAATATTGTGAAGATCTATTTATATGCCATTGGTCCATGATTTTTGTACATGTATTTAACTGCATCTTTAATATTTATGTCCCTGTAGAGTATTTCTTTTAAGTGGATTTAAATAAATTGTTAAAGTGTGTGTGAGAAAGAGAGACAGGGTCACATCACAGTGGAGTCAACTGTCTTAACCACGGCTTGTGTACTGCAAAAACATACAAGCATCATTGTGTCTGTCACTCGACTTTGTTCCCCTATCAGGCTTGAACTGATGGTAAAACTAACGAAATTATTAACTGTCTTTATATTTACTTTGAAAGCTGAAGCTCGCGATTATGGTAAGGGGCGTTACATTTCCGACGCATGCTTGTGGTGTTCGGCCAATCACAATGCACTGTGTCAACTGAACAATCAGAGCAGACTGCGCTTGTCGGAAGGAGGGGCTTTGTAGAAAACGACAAGTTTGAGAGAGGCGGGGAATAGAGGAACTACAATAATGTACAGTATTTGAAAAATAATGTTTTTTGAACATTAAAGCATGTCAACATATTCTGTTACACCAAATACACGAAATAATGATCTTTAAAAAGCATCATATGACCCCTTTAAATGTAAATACATAGTTGTTCAGGGCACCTAATAAAAATGGGACACAATTTTTTTTTTTGTCAGAAGACAAAAACTACTACAAAACAAGAAAATACTGTGTAAAACTGAATGGATGAATGAATGAATACCTGCTTAAAGGCCTGTAAGACCTCCTGCCGCTGACTGAAGTGTCGGAAGAGGAGGTGAAGGGCTCGTGACACCAGTGGAGGATAGTCATGCATGGTCAGATGCAGTAAGACCCTCAGAAATGTCCGGCCACCGTGATCATCAAGATCCAGTGGGGTGTTTTCTTCACTAGATATACAAACACACACAGATTCACACACATAAAACACACAAACATGAGACAAATTAATTAGAGCACAACCTTCTTACCTTCCTCCAAAAATCCCCTCCGCTTGCTCTTCAATGTGCTCAAAGTCCAGAGCTCCTAACAAAGACAATGGTTATTCAGACAACATTTACCCATACCACCTATACTGAAACAAACACACACTTGCTCTTTTCACCTTGAACACTGGCAGGAGAGTCCTGGTTTACAGACGGCTCTGTTTGAGAGTTGCTCTCATCAAACTCTTTTTTAAAGATACAGAGCAGGCAGGAGATCCTGTAGTCCAACCGGACATTTAGAATGAACTACATAAAAATGAGACAGTCCGTAAAGTTTTTTTAACTTATACACAACAAGTTTGGCATATCCTGGGCTAGGGGTGGGTGATATGGAAAAAATATCATATCACAATTTATTTTTAGAAATATCACGATTCTTTGTTATGTAGGTTTTACTATTTTGGTTTTACAAGTTGTCTCAGCATTACAGCCAAACTAGAAAGACAAAGCCTTTCAAGGTAACAAAAAAAAAAAAAAAAAAAAAAAAAAAAAGACATGGCAGATATTTAGGCCAAAGTTATTTTATCTTTCTTATTAAAAAATAAGAACAAAGATACACATTACAAATACAAATAAAACAAACAGTGCTTTATTTTCAGGTACAATAGGTGTATTTAGCAGGAGTGTTCAATGAAATTGAATGAACAAATATAAAAATAAAACACTACATAGACTGATTCCTAAAGCAACTGTATTAAAGTTTTTCAGTCAAGAATAGTGAGTGATTTTTCTCTTTGCGTTTTGTTGTTTTGTTAACGTTAAATGAATAGTTCCCCCAAAAATAAATATTCTGTCATCTGTCTGTCAATTCTGTCAAAATGTTTTATTTTTATATTTTATATTTACATAATTTACTCAAAAGTTGTTTTAAACCTGAATCTGCTGAACATAAATGCTATTTTGAAGAAGGTGGAAATCCAAACAGTTGCTGGTCCACAGTGACTTCCATAGGATTTTTTTTCCTACTATCAAATTCAATGTGGACCAGCAACTGTTTGGTTACCCTCATTCGTCAAAATATCTTATTTTGGGTTTAGCACAAGAAATTAATAGAGGTTTGGGACAACATATGAGTGAGAAATTAAATTTTAGGGTGAACTATGCCTTTAATGACAGTCGACAGCATGTTTAGTGTCCTGTCCCTTTAAGAGCTGCACGCATCTGTTTCTCTCTCAACTATTTACTTTCATTTTAGAGATAACCAACTCAGTCTGTATGTAAACCTTGTGTGTTTTGACAGTATTAGCGCAAAATATAACTTAGTTGAGTAATCAGGCGCTGTTAGACAGGCTTTTTAGTGCGTGTGCTTCAGGTGTATGCGCTCAGAAAAAGCGCACATCAGACCAGCGCGTGAATTAAATATTTAACCAGCAAGCCTTGTATGCAAATAATGTACTTTTGCAATCACAAATAAGTGCAGTGTCCTGTCAGAGTAACTCTACTGCTGTATGTCGTGTTGTACAGTACATAGAGACGGAGGCACCAGAACTGTATTTGAAGATACTACGATATTTCTTCAAAAGCAGATCGTGGACACATTTTTATCGTCCACGATCAAAAATCGTCATATCGCACACCTCTATCCTGGGCATTCAGGACATGAATTTCTCAAACAATGACTTAAACGGAACATTACAATCCAATTACAGACTAGGATGTGTTTAACACCTGTAGGATCTCAATGATCTTGAGTTTGGTGTCCATCACCAGTATGTCTTGTTTGTGAGGTTCACTCTGGGCTTTGACTTCATCTCTGTTGGGAGGGTTGTGGCTGATGGCTGGCAGGAATCCCCCACCCCTTAACACCACCTGTGTCATCAGCTCTCCCACCCCATGGATGGACCGCATCACATTACTTCCTATAGAGATGGTCACAAAAAGATGTGAGAGCACTTTCACATAAGCAAATTTTCAGCAAAACAGTTTGATGTATTTACTTGAAGTGAAAGCTATTTTTTGAACTCTGATTAACTTTATAATCTAGACTGTAAAAAGAGGTAACCTGCAATTGTTACCTTAAAAGTTATTTCTACCTATCTAATCCTTTATTTATTTATTTTTTCTCACTTTATTTTGATTTTCTCCAATTCTAATCCTTTATTATTCCTAGGGCTTGGTTTTGAGACAAATTTCATGATTCGGTTTTATTCTGACTCACAAGCTTGCATTTCGATTTGATTTCCGATTTGCATCGATTCGATATCTAATATTTTGGATATATTACAGGTACAGTACATGCCAAATTTTCAAGGGAAAAAAAAACAACTAATGCTGTAAAATACACACGAGAATCAGTTGGTACTACATTACTATAAACTTGAAGATTAAACTAAACTGATTTGTATACAAATGCTTAAATTACACTTAAAAGGTGCAATAGGAGATTTCGGAAAATGCTAACTTTAGCCTGATAGCACTGAACGCGAACGTCCCACCCTCCCTGCAATCACGTCCAAAGCCACGCCCCCTGAACGCACATATGCTCAAAGAGCAGAATACCAGAGACAACATTAAATTACTACAATAGGCTACATCAACGTTTCCAATTACAGTCCTTGCGCCCTCCCCGCTCTGCACATTTCATATGTATATCTTATCACATCCGACGTTTGCTCTATTCGACCGTAATAAGTGCCCTGCGAAGTGGACATCACCAGATATTCTGCCATGATTCCAGTTCAAAGCGAGTGTATATGTTCCATACAAAGGGCATTAAAGTGTGTGAGACGTGAATTTAAATTGTATTTATTTACAGAGGTATATTATGTCACACTTCATACTACTCTAGTAAGTTTCGTCTGTGTGTGAAGATGCTGCGCAGCGCAAATCCGTGAGTGAATGTTCCGAAGTGAAATAAACTTCAACGGATTTTCCCTGCTCAGGGAATAGGGAGCAATGAACACTGTGTAGGAACCATGTCAATGGAAACACAGTTCATGCACGTAGCTCTCTTCTAACGAGCTGGTTATCTGAATCAGGTGTGTTAACTAAGCGAGACATGCAAAATATGCCGAGTTTGAAAAGTTTGAAAACCCCTGCTTTAGAGTCCATAACTAGTGGTGTTTCTGACCTTTGCCACGTTCTCCAGGCAGCTTGATGGGGAAAGGAGTGCTGAAATGAACGCAGTCCAGGATGGCCAGCAGGATTTTGGTCAACCTTAACAGGTCACTGAAGTTATAGAAACCAAAATAGATCAGGTTCCTTGCAAGGTTCACCACCTATAGAACAGACAGTGGAAATGGGAGTGTTGAAAAAAACAATAGCAAAACTCACATTGCATTGTTAATTGTACCAGACAAATATTGATGCTTTTTTATACGGTCCAATCTATAATGAGCCTAATGTACACACAATAGTGAATAAGATGCAAGGATGTAACTTTCATGAGGTGACACACCTCAAAAGTGAGTTTGTTTTTCTCCTTGTCTGAAAACGGGAAACTCTGGCACACAACATCTCTTAGATAATTCTCCACAAACTCCATCGTCTGAGAGAAGCGCTCCTTCACTTCATCACGTGATGTCCCATCATCATCATAACTAGTCAGAAACAGAAAAATGACTGGTTAATGAACAGACAACTCACTAAAAGGGCCTTTCACTGGTCAATGTTTCTAAAGTGAACCACTTACTCATCAATGGCAATTTGTGAAGGGATTTCAGACCACAGCCGAGCATATTTGACAGGGGTAACCTGCTCCTGAGGGTCACGGTCTACATGCATGTGCAGCATCATGCGGCAGAATGAGGCTCTGAGGTCAAAGGGCAAGTCTTCATCTGACATGCAGCGCAGGATCAGATCCACATCCAGTTGTGCTGATATCTTGTTAATGGCCAGGTATTGCCGATCCAGACACATCCGTGCAAACAAGTTCAGTTGATACCTGACAGATAGATGTTATTATTACATTTCTGCATAATTTTCCTCACACTGCATGTAAGTGTAGGTGTGTGTGGATACCTGTAATAATTGATAACTTCCTGGTCCTCTGTGTGTGCATCTTTGGCATCCTGTGCAAGCTCTCTGATGCTCTTACTCTTCATCTGTCCTCTACTGTCCTTCCAGAACAACCAAACCTCCTCCTCATCCTCCTCTTCCTCCTCCGCACTCTCGCCAAGCACTGTTCCTGCCACCTCAAACCGTGATAACACAAGCCTGACACAAACACACACACATTCACTCAATTATACACTCACAGATGTCCAGACATGGGCTTACTATTTTTACCTCTTCATGCATTTCATCACACTTTCTGGCTTGAATCAGTGGTGATGGGATGTTTTCATTTTCCCTCAATCAT
This sequence comes from Barbus barbus, assembly GCF_936440315.1. NCBI lineage: Eukaryota > Metazoa > Chordata > Actinopteri > Cypriniformes > Cyprinidae > Barbus > Barbus barbus. The sequence continues at coordinate 22,790,910 of NC_136741.1, read as the reverse complement.
GTAACTGCCTGTTCGATATTGTGCTTGCTGAATTATATTAATTATATATTATATAAATATTTTTTAACTGTTCTGCTACACTACCTTTCAAAAGTTTGCAGTCAATAAGATTTTTCAATGTTTGTATTTTTTATATAAGTAATTTTATTCTATATATATTTTCAATGTTTGTATTTTTTATATAAGTAATTTTATTCTATATATATTGTAAAATTTTATTCTTTTTTATTTTATTTTTAATTTATATTTATATTGTAATGGATTTTAAAACGTAATTTATTCCTGTGATAGATGTATTTGTGTTATTCCTGTCATTACTCCAGTCTTCAGCGTCACATAATCCTTCAAATATCATTCTAATATACTGATTTGCTACTCAAAAAACATTTCTTATTATTAATAAACATTGAAAACAGTGGTGTTGTTGGTGGAAACGGTGATAAATGTTTTTCAGGATTCTTTGATGAATAAAAAGTACAGCATTTATTTAAAATACCGTTTTGTAGTAATGTCTTTATTATCATTATTTAATCAATTAAACGCATCCTTGTTAAATAAAAGTATTTAAAAAAAAACACTCCAAACGGTAGTGTATTGTATATTGCTCTAAATATGTACATAGCATAATAGTCAGTGTAGGGGCTGTACTTGGTTTCGATGAGGATGTCTGCATTGGCTGGGTCCAGCACAGCATTACAAATGAGTTCTTGTGTGACCGGGATGGATTTATTCATAGACACACACAAATCTGACAAGTAGTCCAGAAATCTAGAGTAACATAGACAAAGAAAACTCAATCATTCAGGATAAGACACAAAACTATTACAAATTTAGTCAAAACATTCAATTATCGAAAAACATCTGAAGATTCAACTTAATACACTTCTACTGTACTAAAATCTTACTTTAAAACATATTTTAACTGCCGTTTAATCTCACCAGCATCTCTCTACTAGTTTGTACTTAAGATGAATCACTTTCATTCGAACATTTGTCTTTTGTTTGTTGCTTTAGATGAAAGGGTCTGCTAAATGAATGAATGTAAATGTCCAAGAACATTTCTGCAGATATATTTTCACACACCTGGGCTCTCTGTTCTTGCGGACCAGGCTGACGAAGGTGTCTATCTCAGCTGCAGTGATGTGTTTCTCTAGAAGCTTCCTGTTGTTGTGGAGCAAGGCTGTAATAGTGTCTTCAGCAAGCACATCATATCCTATCTGCTTCTGCATGAAGCGGAACTGCTTTGCTATGTACTCCTAGAGACAAAAAGTCAGAGAATGAGAGAATATTGCACATAGTGCATGTACTATAAGGGGTTGTGACTGTATTTTGTAGTACCAATAGCTTTACAAATGGGTTGCACTGCATTCATTTTAGTAGTTTAGTTTACCTGATTTTTGCGATAGTCCTGTTGTGAGTGGCGTAGGACTCTGTAGCAGAGCCGACAGATGTGACGAAAGGGTGCATGACGTTGGTCTGCGAGCTCTTCCAGACGCAACATAGGACCATCCCCACTATCTGTGAATGGGGCCTGCAACAGCTTGAATATCTGGTCAATCGTAACACAAGATAAATTAAAATGTCATTTAAATGTCAGTGACATGTTTTAAAATAAACCTAAGATGTGACATAAAATAAGTGCCTGTTTGAGTATGTTCTGCTCTCTCATGAGTTTCTGCCGCTCTCTGTTAGGTTTGTTGACTGTGATCTCCAGCACATCCTGAGCACTGCTGGGAATGTCCACCACAAAATACACCAGATCCTCCAGCAGCTTTGTCACTGACCTTGTGAAAGAGAGTGATGGTGAGATGCATGTTTTTGTAAGTGTGAGAAGAATTAAACAATTATCATAAAGATGGACTGGTTAAAAGCATATTAAAAGGCAGAAATGGAAGGAAATCAAAGAATAACAAAAATAAATCACAGGTGAACCAACGATGGATGGATAGATGGGTGAAAGGTCAAAAGAAAAGTGGACAAATGGACAGATGAATGAACAGACAAATGATGGAAGGAAGGTCAGATGGGCAGGTAGATGGGTGGATTTATAGATGGACAGATGAGTGAATGAAAGGAGAAAAAAATGAAAAAATTAAAGATGGATGTGTAGATGGATGAAAAGACCAAAAAGAACAAAAGAAGTAAAGAAAGACAGGAATATGGATGTAAAAAAGGTCAAATGGATGAATAAATGAAAAGATAAATAAATGGTTGAAGACAGGATGGAAGGATAAAATACAGAGACAGATGATAGGACAGGATAGGTGGACAAATGGATAGATGGATTACCTCCTCTCATTCTGAGTGATGGTGCCCTTCTCCAGTTTGGCTGCAATGGAAGCTAAGACTTTACTTGCATCATTAGCAAAATCCAGATCGCGAACCTCAGCTGGAGAAACTGGCACTATAGCAAAAGCCTCTTTATCTTCCTTCAGAGGAGATGTTCCTATCTGAGACACAAATATAGAGTAGAGGAGACACACTTCAGAGGATCCATAAACCAAAGCTACAGTCATACTCAGACAGAAACTCACTCACTCTGAGCATGACCGGTTTCTCTTCTTCTTTATCTATTGGCTGGTTGGTGCTGTGAACCCATGTATTGGTGCAGAGATGCCTGAGTCTCACATATGAGTTTCTGACAAGCACAATTCAAAATACAGCACGGTTAATATGTACTTAATCAGAAGTAACCAGAAGTCACAATCTCACTGTACCTTGGCACAAATGAGTCTCCTCCTCTCAGGGTAGTGGGGTCAAGCTCAAAGATCGACGATATGTCATTGCCATCTGGAACGGACACCAGCGTGTACATAACCTTGTCCTGAGGGTTGCGTGCACGTGCTCGGATCACTTCCTGCTCTGAATCCAGCTGCGAGAGAAACAGCTGATCAACGGCTCAGTCAAGATGACAGTCTGCTTCAGCTAAACTAATGTGTGTTGAAACGAGAGCAACAAGGTAAAGAAACCCTCAAATGGCTCACACTATGAATTCAGAATAAGCTCAGATAAAAACACAGACACACAGCCACACGCGCTCTCAAACACACACTCACAGAGGAACGGGTCTCCAGGCATTCTTCTTCATAGTCTGGATTTACCTGATCACAATAAGGTGAGAACAATTAGATAAAATCAGGTTCTCTGCTCTTGCTAACATCAAGCTCTCTAAATAGACACATTCTGATGTGTTTGCATGTGCGTTTGTGTGTGAACTCTTATTCCAGGTAACATTATCAGTCTAACCTCTGCAGCGAGGTAATGGCCGGTGGCCAGATGTTTGAACCTAAAGAGACTGTTCCAGTAGCCAGCTCCGCCTCTGCAGGGATCATGCTGAACCACCTGAAAAGCATCCAAACATCTGTTTAGGTTCCCAAGCCGATAAAATCACACTCACAAAAACATCTGTTCAACTTAAAGTTAAGTCCTAAACTTACCTCAACCTCCCAGAGTGCTTTGCTACTAGTGGCGGAGGTTGCAGACTGGCGCCCGGTGGTGCGCAAAAAGACATACTGCTTTTTTCTGTGTTCGTCGCATGTCAGAAACTTCTCCTGCTCTGCATGGAACAGCCTCACCACATCACCCTGATAAAACGTATTTCATTAAAAGGCCATAAATATTAATTCTAGTGAAATGTAGGCCTTAAAAAAGTAAATGTGAAGGTCACTGTTTATGCAGTGTGGATGTGTGCAAAACATACTCCTTTCAAGACAACCTCCTGGTTGTCACTCCATTTCATGAAAAGAACAATTTTCCAACTGGTGGTGCAGTTCACTGAATTCACCTGAGAGAGAAAAATATAATGGAATAGAGCAGTGGTTCTCAAACACAACCTAAGCAGACCTCCAAAGAGAATTAAAATAGCATAAAATGAGCATTAAAATAAACTAGAACAAATAAATTTGAGAGATTTCTTTTTTTAATCTTTTTTTCAGTATGCAGCATGTATACTGCGCAGAAATAATAAAAGCTACACATAAAAAAATTACCCAGACTGCCAAGATTTAACATTTTTTTTCCTAAATTGAATTATAAATGCAAAATATTCATTTTAATTTTTAGATAACTGGATCACTGACAATGGATTGATGTGATGCTGTCAAAATATGCAGCATATACTGTACAGTATGCAATACATTAGTATTCCTTTGTTAACATAGCCATGTGTATATATGTGTATTTTACTTCATTGCATCCTGGATTATCAACAAGCTGATGGCTACTGGCATGAAGCGGCTGTCCAGCATTGACAGGGTTTAACACAACCTTATCTCCAATGACCACCTGAAAAACAAATAAACACAAAACATAACAAGTGTAACTCTAATGGGTGTTTATGTAAGTGCAAGAAGCAGGACTGCCCAATGAATCAAATTATAATTAATAATCAAGATTACAGTGGCTGTTTTGCAGATGTTGATGATATACTTACATTGTCTCCAATAGAGCGAAGCTTGTAGAAGGGTTGGATGTAGAACCATGAGCCTTCATTCCCTGCAGCATCCAGGGTTACACGCATGGCGTTCTTCTCAAGGAGAGCCGGTAAACGTTTATTTACAGTCAGATACTTATTACTCTTCACATGGAGAAGCTGCAAATGTGCGTGAGCAATTACACAATTAATTTGACAGGTAAATAGTCTGAATTTCTACATATTAAATGTTCTGTATTGCACAGGCAACTTAAATATTATCTAAAGTAATACTTGTGCTCATGTGTTTGTGAAGGATTTACCTGGATGACATTGCCATACTGAATGACTGTTCCTAAAAGCTTTTTGTTCTCTGATTCATTTTGTTTCTTCTCTAAATCAGCAGCATGCTAAAAAAGTATAAAGTGAGAAATAAAAGAATTAGATAAAAATGTAAAAATTGTGATCTTGACATGTTGCAGGGCAGGCTCAAACCTGCATTTCCCACATGAAAACCAGAACCCCATGTAAGTATGTGAAGTGACTATTACTCTTCAGAACATCTGAGGGAGCTTCAGAGAAGATGATAAATATACTGAACATGCTGAACCGTCCTCCAAAAAAGAGGCTGTTGAGTAATAAACAAACTTTGCTCTCTTTAATGACGTCTTATAACATTGCTCAGATGGCCCACAGAGCATTCTTCACAATCTGTTTCATTTACAAGCCCATCTTTTTTTAATTGTCAGCAACTTTTCTTCATTCTGTGTATATATAAGGTCATAAGCAGAGTGAACCAACTGCAGCCTGAAGCCACGAAGGAGGTTGGCTAATTTAGCCAAAAAATCACATAAATAACTTGCATGAAATAACTGAATTAAGCATGATTTGTTTTTATAAGCATGGTAGGCAACTAAAATAATAATGTGACCCTGGACCACAAAACCAGTCTTAAGTCGCTGCGGCATATTTGTACGCAATAGCCAAAAATACATTGTATGGGTCAAAATTATTATTGATTTTTCTTTTATGCCAAAAATCATTAGGACATTAAGTAAAGATCAAGATATTTTATAAATTTCCTACTGTAAATATATCAAAACTTAATTTTTGATTAGTAATATGTATTGCTAAGAACTTAATTTGGACAACACGATTTTCTGAATATTTAGATTTTTTTGCACCCTCAGATTCCAGATTTTCAAATAGTTATATCTCAGCCAAATATTGTCCTATCATAACAAACCATACATCAATGGAAAGGTTATTTATTCAGCTGTATAAATCTTAATTTTGAAAAATTGACCCTTATGACTGGTTTTGTGGTCCAGGGTCACAAATGCGTATTGATTTAAAGAGGTCTTCAGATGCCCATTTTCCACAAATTGATATGATTCTTTAGGGTATTAATGAAAAGTCTATAACATACTTTGGTTAAAATTTCATCAAAAGCACTTCAATCGCTCAAACACAATGACGGTCGGACTGTTTACAGCTCACTCAGTTCACTCAGGGCGGGTCTAAGGTAAGACGGTCTTGTCAATTAACTATCATGGGAGGGGCCTGTACAGAACGATGTCATTCTGACAGGGCTCTCAGAACAGCCTGATTTGAGAAAGAGGATTTTAAAATAGGGATTTTAAAAAAAAACATTGGGAGGATTTTTATCATTATAGGATGTGTACACACACTTCCAACACACATTTATGTTCAAACAACTCAAGCATCCGATGACCCCTTTAAATGAGGATATTGCAGAAATTAGTAAAGGAATGTTTTACATCTTGGATGATTCATACCATTCAACCATAAACAACCAAAAACTGAATTAATCTGATAAATTTTCTTTGTGCATAAATACAGCAAGCAATGTAAGATGAAGTTTCCAGTGATCTAAGGTCATTTTTTAATTTCTCAAGAGTAAATATGTTTTAGAGCTCAAGGTTTGGTAGGTTAGCAGGCCCTGTTAGCCTCTGCTGGTGGATAGATGACGATGAATCTTTCTCCATTGACAGCCATTCACAAATAGCAGTATATTCTCATGAAATAAAACACACAAATCAAAATTATTTAATGTTTACCAGTTCCTGTTCTTGGAAATTAACTTTTTCATTTTCCATGTTTGCTGCCTTTAAAGGTTTTTTTTTTGACCTCACAAACTCCTAAGCAAAATGTCATAACTTATTCTTGTGACAGACTCCAAAACAAGTACTGTCTGCTGATATATGATGGACTTCTACAATAATTTAGTCTGCTTAAAACCCACCCCTTTCTTACAATCAACTTCAAGCTCACATTCAGTTGAACAGTCTCCATCTACTCAAAAACTGATGGACAGAACCCCACCCAACATGTTTTTTCTATTTGATCATCTGTTTCATTTGGATATACATCACAATATGGAAGAAATCATCTGTCACTGCCACCAATTCATTTTGAATTTAACGTTTGCTCAGGATTGTTGTTACTAATGGGTTTGGGACTCTGTATGTTTACGGGTTGCCATCAGACAATCATTTGTGGTGTGGATACTAATTCTAGACCAGCATTACGGGCAGTGTTATTCTGAAGTAGCGAGTGGAATTCCCTATATTAATATAAACAAACCGCTCACGCTTCGGGAAAGACTAAGCTTCGCACTCACATGGAGTTTGTTGAGCAGAACAGTATCTGTGGTGCTGTTTCCTCCAGGTTTGGCAGCTTTCCAGAACTGTTTCTGTGCCGAGTATCTGTTCATGGGACACAGTCTGAACAGACAGTCTACAGAGAGAGAGAGAGAGAGAGAGAGAGAGAAAGAAAGAAAGAACATACATTTCATCCCAGCACACCTCACATACACTCATTCACTGTATTTCAGACACATAGCTTTCAAAACCTGCTGATGAGGACGTGATCATAAATGGTAAGGAAGGAAATCAGTATGAGAATCAATATGTAAACTCTGTGTCTGTGTGGTTTGAGCGTACATGTGCATAACTGTTCAAAAAGGACTAGCCTATCAGATGCAAAAAACCTTCTAACATTTTCAACAGAACTTAATTTTAAAAATTAGCGTAAATTCAGGAGGAGGTAACATGATTGAAAACACAAACTGACAATATTTTTTAAAAGTGATAAGAAAAGGGCTACAGGCATAAAAGTGAAAATGCACTTCTTCTTTCCAACAGAACTCCAGTCTTACCAAATAAGGAGAGAGGGGGGGAGTCAAAGATAGACAGACTGACAGAGAGAGAGAGAATCTGGTCTCTGTTCCAGTTTCTGGAGATTGGGCAGATAAAACACCAAAAAGCTCTGGGGTCATTGGAGGAATGTGCACACTCTCACATAAAAACAACAGTGTTTAGAAGTGTCCGATTACAAAAAAGGAAATATATTTTCAAAATTTTCCTGAGTGAAAAGTTGCTGCTACAAAGCTCACAATGTTAATACAATGGTGTTATGGGTGGTTGCCAGTGTGTTGCTTACTGTTACTGGTTTAAGTTAAAAGATTCCTCACACCAAGCCACTATGATATAGCTCAGGTCCCTCTTTCAATGCTATGTTGCTCATTTATCATCTGCCAGAAGCCAATTTTAAATTTGAACTGAATGCATACCCAAACAAAAGAAAAATACTCATGAAATAATAACAATAGAAAAAGAAACCATCACATGCTTCCATTTTGCTTTGGTGTGTGTTTATATTTGAAGGAAATAGTACGCATTCCTCTCTACTGGGGCCCACTGACCAACAGACAATTATCTCTCTTTCTTTCCCTCCCTTCACCACAGACTCAAGCACATTGTGCAGGCTGTATTTATCAGGAAGGTTGAGAAATCGAGATAAATGCATTCGATAGAGAAATAGATCAATGTTAAATGTATAGTTCCTTATGTTATTCAAAACAGAAAAACAGAAAGTAATTAATTATTAAATCAATTACATTTTAAAATATATCAAAAAAAGTTATTTTAAATTGTGATAACATCTGACCGTATTACTGTTTTTTCTGTTTTAATCAAATAAATGCAGCCTGATGAGCATATTAGACTTATATTCGTATATTAGACTTATACTCAACGAATATTCAAGTGCATTTCATGATGTGAGGTTTGTATATGCACAACTCGGTATAAAATTTAAGAGAGCTGTGATAAGAGAGGATGATTAGCAATTAATACTGACTTTAATTTCTGTCTTTTCCTCCAAAAAAAAAAAAAAATGTATTAACCTTATTTTTCCCACAAAAGCGGGTGCGACAAAACACTCCGGTTACTCACGTAACCTCGGTTCCCTGAGATAATGGAACGAGCATTACGTCGTCATTTTTCATTGACGACTGTTAATGGGGGAAACTCCTGTTTACTCTGTTACTGAAGCCAGTTTGGTTAACGTTTGTGTACTGCACAAACTAATGGCACTTGAGCCCGCCAAAGTGTGTGTGTGTGTGTGTGTGTGTGGGAGGGGGGGGGTGTGACTTGCTATATACACTATATTGCCAAAAGTATTGGGTCACCCCCTTCTAATGAACAGGTTTGACTACTTTAGTAATTTCCATGAGTACAAATCTTAATGTTTAAGCATATAATGATATTCTAGGGAATTGTGTGCTTCTAATTTTATTGCAACAGTTTGGACAGGGCCCTTTTCTATTTCTATATGACAGTGCCTCTGTGTATAAGGCAAGGTTCATCACTCATCATGGTGTTTGGTGATTAGTTTTCGGCTCAAGGTCTGCATCTAAAGTCACACCAGAGGTGTTCAGCTGAGATTAGGACTTTCCTTTATGCAGACCAGTCAAGTTCTTCCACACTGACTGAATCAATCATTTATTTTTGAACCTTGCCTTATACACAGAGGCACTGTCATGTTAGAATAGAAAAGGGCGTGAGTAACTGGAGCGTTCCCTATTGAAAGAGAACTCCCATTGCGTCGTCATTTTTCATTGACGACTGCTAATGGGGAACGCATCCAGTAGCGCCGTGCTATAAGCAGAAGCAAAACTAAGCCTGCTCCGCTACCTCAGCTCAGGCACACTCAGAGTGGGCCTCATGAGCCCAAGCTATAAGAGACCCGAGAAGTATCTAGGGTCTGCTTGTCATAAGCCTTGTCCGCCCGAAGGGAGAAAGAGCACTAAGCAGATAACACCCGTGCCTGCAGGGCAGGGACGTTCAAACTGTAGAATCTGATAAAGGTCGACGGCGACGACCATCCGGCGGTCACACAAATCTCCCCAATAGAGATTCCGTTGGACCACGCTCAGGAGTTTCCACGGCCCCCTTTGCAAGCATGGTGCATATCTCGGCTCGAAGAACATGAGATTCGTTGTCCTGCACGAAGGTCTGCACCACGCCGCAGAATGCTGGTGGCCTGCGAGCGAACTGGAGCGAGTAGCCTCGTTCTATGGTCTTTAGAACCCAACTCGACACACCTGGGATGGCCTTCCAAGCCGATAGCCGGGAGGCGAGAGGTTCTATTTTTATTAATGACAAATCAAATTAATGAGTGCATCGCATGTCGTGGGCAACGCCCAGACATGCGATGCACTCGTCGTGCCCGTCCGCGTCACTACACGAGCTACACTCGCGAAGCGACATTTGTAACAACGCGCTTGGAATTTGCTCCGAAATTTGCTCTTTTCCTCGCCAGATGGCCACAGGGAGATGAGAGACAAAGAGATGGTCTCATCGCTGAAGGAGAAGATTCAGACGAAATGGCGCTTTGGGCCGACTTATATAGCAAGTCGCCCCCCCCCCCCCTTTGGCGGGCTCAAACGCCATTGGTTTGTGCAGTACACAAACGTTAACCAATCTGGCTTCACTAACAGAGTAAACAGGAGTTTCCCCCATTAGCAATCGTCAATGAAAAATGACGACGCAACGGGAGTTCCCTTTCGATAGGGAACAGCTTGTTTTGCTTCTTGATATTGCAAACTGGTGTGTCTTACCATAATATTTTAATGTATTATCTTAATACAGTTTTAGTTTACTGCACCTTGTTATTCTTCTCAATATTTCCCTACAGCTAATGAACCGGAAGTCTCGCCCATTCACAGAAAACGGCTAACTTCCGCATTGAAAAATAAGGTGGATAGCTTAAGAGGACTTGGAATATAGCGTAAAATCTAGTACTTTGATAGTTTTAGTTTAGTGTAGTATGGAAAAGAGCAGTGTGAACTTCCAAAGGTCCCATAGAAGAAATAAAATCATGTGTTTTGAGCAACTTGAGGATGAGTGATTTATCACAGGATTTTCATTATGGGACAAACTATTCCTTTAATATTCAGTAGCCAACTATTGATGAAAACCAGCATACACCGATGTATAAATGTACTCACTCACACACCTACTTTTGATGCAGCTTTTCAGTGTCACCAGCAGATGCATTTTGAGTGATGCAGGGAGTTTAGAGGGCAGTCAGCCTCAACCACACACAATCTTGTGAGCAGCCTTTGAAGTACAATCGTTTTTCAAGTCCTTTAACTAAGCAGATCTGCACTTTCTGTGTTGGTAACAATTTCCACAGCAAAGTAAACGTCCGTAGAAATGAGATCAGACTGTTTGACACTGATTTATGCCTTCTTTCATTTCATACAGTACAAGCTTTGGACTACAATGGTAAATTAATTCCAAAGAATGAAGGATGACTTGCTAAATTAAGTTGTTTTCATGGAAATTATAAACTTTTCTCTAGGGTATGTGTGACCTTTGACTTCAAAGCCCAGTTTAAGTAACTGAACATCCTGCCTTAACTGAAAATAAACCAGCGTAACATCCACACACACACACACACACACACACACACAAACTGCTCACCCCTGAACTTCTTGGGTGGGTTGTTCAGGTCCCCTGCATCTGGTTGGACAACACATCGGTCATCAACCAACCTGATTGAAAGAAACAAACAAGAGTGTTACTCTATAGATGTTTGTACTTTTGGTTTGTCTGTGCATCTGCACATTTCAGTGAGTAAATAATGGTGTGCACTTGTGAGTGTGCGCCTGTATTTAGCCTTTTTTGGCCCAAAGCAGCAGCTTACAGCTACCAAATTCCACGACCAGTCAGCCAAAAACACAGACACACACACAAATACACAGGGTTAAACTGCTGACAGCTGGTTATTCTTGTCTACACATCAAAGATTAGCATTCAACCACAGCAAACTTTATGTCGTCTAATCTTCAAGGGGTTATATCACCCAAATATTAAAAATCTGTGAAAATGTATTTATCCTCTTGCTGTCCCAAACCTGAATTACTTTGGTTTGTGGTTGAGGAACACAACAGGAGAAATTTTTGTACTTGTTTTTTTTTTGTTTTTTTTTACAATAAATGAAAACTGATGCTCAATATGACTTGTACACTATATCAAAAGTCTGATGAAGGGGGTCAAAACTACGTAGTTTTCCACTGAAAGTCTTGCTTTAAAATCTTAAGACACTCTGCTAAACATCTCCTTTTGTGTTCCATGAAAGAAAGAAAATCATACAAGTTTCCAAAAACACAAGGGTGAGTAAATGATGCCAATTTTTTTGGGGTGAAGTATTCCTTTAAGATTTTTATCAGCAGAAAACAGAGGGGGGTTAATGTTGAGGAATTAATGGAAAAAAAGAGTATGTGGACCTCTAACAAAATGAGCTGGTTCTGCTTGTTAATAATATATTTGTTGTAATAATCACTCTTGGAACAAATTCATTTGAAATGTCCTGCTCATAATATCCGCTAATCCGCTTTCAATTAAAGTTTATGAACATGCTATTTCAAAGCATTATATCATAACAGGGAGTGTCAATCAACTCACCCCAGAGTACTTATGAAGCCACTGGTAGAGCCTTCAGCATAAAGGGAGCAAACATCCCCAATGTGCAGGAAACTTGACATTTTATCCACCATGGCAACCACTCCACCACCTGCAGAGGTCAGAGGTCATGTCAAGGTCTGTGTGCAGGTTTATCATTCAACAAACAAGCCTAACAGCAGCTCTAACCATAAGTAGACCTATAGATATACTAAAGTAAAGCAACATATATGTATGATGTGTGGTTAGAAGAAGTGTCATTCACTATAGCACATAATACAAAAACAGACCTTTTTCAAATAGAACATATATAAATAAAATCTCTGCAGAGCTTTTTAAACAGAATGATTTCACAAAAACAAAGGAAGAATATTCATGTCTAAACCAATTTGATGTCTTCAAAGACCGCATAATTGGCTTAAAACCACAAGTGGCCCAATGCATGAACTAAATAACAACATGTGATATCAAATATCAAATATTCAATCATTGGTAACCCATGATGTGAAGAAAGACAAACAAGTTGAGGACTCTAAAACTGACTGCTGCATCTTCATTCTATTATTATTATAGTTTAAGCTGAATCCATCCTAAATTTATATTATTACTTTTCAAATTCTCAATTCCATTTCAGTTTAACCCAAAAACTCATTCCTCCACTGAGTTTTGATAACCAGAAGCTGGCAAATTACAAGTTGGTAAGTTATTTATTAACTTAACTGGCTGGACACTCATTCCAAGTCCAGTGCATTGGAATACCATACTAAAAATAAACATTCAGTGTTTCAGTGTCAAATTTGCAGCTGACATACTGTACCAACATACTAAAATAAATTTGAATGCTTATAAAATAAAAAATACATAAATACAAAAATGGATTCCATTTAAAATAACTCAAAACAGCCAACTCCTTTGAAGCGAAGTGCTAAATAATAATGCAAATATGAATTTGTTATCTAAAATTACTTATTCTGTTTTAATAAAGTAATATTTCGAAAATAAATACTCTCGTAGTATTTCTGTAAGTATCACACACATTTTCAAACTTAAATACTACTAGCCCAATCATCCCTCTGTTCACTTTAAAAATTGTGGTTTATCCAAAAAATTAAGACATGAAGACATGGAAATGTACTGATAAGACACATCTGATAAGAAATAGGTTTGCTGTATGACATTAAGAAAGAGGATTTGTGAGCATACTGTACTGTCAGTTCCATGTAATTCCATTGTCGACTGTATTATCATCACAGATTCTTCCTGTTACTACTAGATTTGATTAACAAATGATTAGTCAACCAAACCGTTAATACGCAGAGAGAGAGAGAGAGAGGGAGAGAGAGAGAGAGAGAGAGAGAGAGAGAGAGAGAGAGAGAGAGAGAGAGAGAGAGAGATGTGCGGAGGAGGGATTTGCATGTGAATTTCTTTCTACCTACAAAGCAAGCATACAAAAACTGTTCTTTGTTATTACATGAAAATGAAAAAAAAAAAAATATATATATATATATATACTGATTGCAGCTTCATCTGATGCTGTTGCAAGCGTAATGCAGATTCTGTCCCATCTTATCTGCTGAACATCAGCAGATCGTCCGTCTTGACAATAGAAACTAATTCAATTTTCTACCTTTGTCAACAATGTCAAAACGAAAAAGACCAGGCATGTACACACTAACTTTATCCTGCAAACGAGTCATTTTATGAACTGCGTGACCTAAATGCGATTAAACTAACGGAACTCTTCTTGACTTCATCTTAACATTGTTGTGGATTATTGGGTTAAACAATATAAAACATCAGCATTGAGTTTGTATATTTTTTCTCCTTCTATATGCGAGTATCTCATGGCAGTCTAGGGGCGGGTTCAGCAGGGCGCGCGATGCTCTCCCGCAAATAAGACAAATATTTAATTAACCATAATTCATGAACAAAACTCTTAGTAGTCCATCTTGTGTAGTCTCTCTCTCACCTCTCTCCGACGAAGTTGGAGCAAAAGTGTCCGCGGTAGTTTCCCAAACGTTTCGTCCTCAGTTTGAGAAAGTTATTACCCCGACTCCTCATAAGTCCAGCAGCGGTCCATCGCCCCGATGTTCGTCTCTTTTCGGCTCTCCGAGTGACTCTGTCAACAGTGCAGTACGACGGGATTCTGGGAAACTGTGTTTCCTTTGTGCTACGCCACGGTTATTTCAATATTTAAGAACTACAAGACCCAGAATTTCCCTTACATTTGACTAAATTATTTTGTTCTTCTTGTGAAGGGTCTATAGAGACTATAAAGAGAAACTGTGTTTATTTATAGACAAAATATGCAAAAATCTGTAAGTAGGGGTGACAAGCAAGTGATGTAACAAATTTTGACCCTGGACCACAAAACCAGTCATAAAGGTCAATTTTTTAAATTGAGATTTGTATATCACCTGAAAGCTGAATAAATAATCTTTCCATTGATGTATGGTTTGTTAGGACAATATTTGACAGAGATACAACTATTTGAAAATCTGGAATCTGAGGCGGGTGCAAAAAAATTGAAATATTGAGAAATTTGCCTTTAAAGTTGTCCAAATTCCAAAGTTGTCCAAAGTCCTTAGCAATGCATATTGCTAATCAAAAATGAAGTTCTGTTACAACCCGAATTCCAGAAATGTTGGGACGTTTTTTAAATTTGAATAAAATTAAAACTAAAAGACTTCAAATCACATGAGCCCACATTTTATTCACCATAGAACATAGAGAACATAAACGTTTAAACGGAGAAATTGTACACTTTTATTCACTAAATGAGCTCATTTCAAATTTGAAAAAAGAATCAGCTGGGAGAACATCTAGCAACTAATTAAGTTAATTGACATCAGGTCTGTAACATGATTAGCTATAAAAAGGGATGTCTTAGAGAGGCAGAGTCTCTCAGAAGTAAAAATGGGCAGAAGCTCTCCAATCTGTGAAAGAGTGCATAAAAAGATTGTGGAATACTTTAAAAACAATGTTCCTCAACATCAGATTGCAAAGGCTTTGCAAATCTCATCATCTACAGTGCATAACATCATCAAAAGATTCAGAGTATCTGGAGAAATCTCTGTGCGTAAGGGACAAGGCAGAAGGTCTTCGGGCCCTCAGATGACACTGCATCACTCATCGGCATGATTCTGTCATTGACATTACTAAATGGGCCCAGAAATACTTCCAGAAACCACTGTCGATAAATACAATCCCGTGCCATCTACAGATGCCAACTAAAGCTCCATCATGCAAAAAGGAAGCCATATGTGAACATGGTCCACATGCACCATCATGTCCTGTGGGCCAAGGGTAATTTAAAATGGACTGTTTCAAAGTGGAAAAGTGTTCTATGGTCAGGCGAGTCCAAATTTGACATTCTTTTTGGAAATCACGGACACCATGTTCTCCGGGCTCAAGAGGAGGGAAACCTTCCAGCGTGTTATGTGTTCAGTTCAAAAGCCAGCATCTCTGATGGTATGGGTGTGCATAAGTACATAAGGTATGGGCAGCTTACATGTTTTGGAAGGTACTATGAATGCTGAAAGGTATATAAAGGTTTAAGAGCAACATATGCTCCCCTCCAGATGATGCCTGTTTCAGGGAAGGCCTTGTGTATTTCAGCAGGACAATGCAAAACCACATACAGCAACTATTACAACAGCGTGGCTGTGTAGAAGAAGAGTCCGGGTGCTGAATTGGCCCGCCTGCAGTCCAGATCTTTCACCTATAGAGAACATTTGGCACCTCATTAAATGAAAAATACATCAAAGACGACCACAAATTCCTCAGCAGCTGGAAACCTATATCAGGCAAGAATGAGACCAGAATTCGAGTTGTACATTTACGGTAGGAAATATTGTACGGTATCTTCATGGAAAATGATCTTTAAATGAATTTACTTTATATCCTAATGATTTTTGGCATAAAAGAAAAATCAATAATTTTGACCCATACAATGTAATTTTTGGCTATTGCTACAAATATGCCCGTGCGACCCCACTGCCGTTTGTAAATTTTGAGTATGTTTCATTAAAATGACTTAATGTAAACTAAATCATAAGCTACTTTAATTACCTGTATGCAAAGGTACTATATAAATTAATTCAAGTGAAAATCAGCAGAGAAATTTCAACAGTATTGGAGATGCCTTAAGGGCCCCAGTTGCTATACTTCCATGCCATTTGCAGAAAGGCAGCATCTGAAAAGCTGTGCACATTTTTATGATATATATTATATTACTCAAGCTCATTTATTAGGGCATCAGGCCAGGGAGTTTAGATATCACCAGAGTGAACTTGGATATCAATTAAAGTCATTTTGTGTAAAAACAGATTTTGATAACCTGATGTGCTGCCTTGTCAATTTGTATGGCCATTCTGTATATCTGCAACTGTTCACATCAGACCAAAATTACTTCTAAAATACAGAAGACATAAGTTTAAACATGACCAATTTGAATAACATTTAATCCATTCTGTGTGAAAAAAGAGTGGGATAAGATACTTTAGTAAGCTGTAATGCTGCTTGTCGTTTCCTGTGACCCTATAAGTCTGTTGCAGTTCACAACAGACCAAAATGATTTTTAAAATATAGAAGAAAGAAGCTTTGACATCACCAGAGTGAATTTGAATAACTTTAAATGCATTCTGTGTGAAACAGATTTCGGTAACCTGTTATGCTGGCCTTGTCGGATTTGGTGACCTCTCTGTGTGATTGTTGCTGTTCACATCAAAAATGCTTTCTAACCTATGGACCAGAGAAGTTTAGACATCGCCATAATGAATCTAAAAAAAACAACAACTTTTAAAGCCATTTGAAAAACTTCCTATTTTGTCAGATTTAATGGCCCTGCTGATTATCTGCAGCTGTCCACATCTGAGCAATCAGACCAAAACGCTATAAAAATACAAAACAGAGATGGTCAGACATAAACGGAGTTCATTTAAGAAACATAACAGACAGTCTGTCCTAAATAAAATAATTCCAGATGTAATGGACCACACGGTAAAATAATAATGATGAAATAAGAGCAAGCGACAGCACCCAGACGTGTGTCTAAAAAGATCATTTCTTTATGTAATGAACCTGTTTCTCAGCATCACTTTAAAATACTCCCCAAGATAATGTGCGTTCTCGCACAAACATTTAATGTAACTACAATCTTGTCAAAGATTTCTCGTAAGTCACCGTTTTCGCGACAGTTGGTGATTAAAGCAAATGTTACAGTAACTGAAAGTGCAACTGAGATGAATGTGAACAACAGAGCTTTGGAAACTTCAGAAAATTCCTGTGCAAGCTACACGTCAGCTGACTGATCACATGACTCTTTCCGGACATGCAGTTCACCACGAACAGAACTGATACTGGCTATGGCATCAGCACGGAGCAGTTCTGTAGTTTTAGTTCTCTGCATTTTAGCAGTGCGTAGTATTATAGGCGACACCGAGCTGGAACAGCTGTCGTCGGAGTCACAGAGCACGGGTTGTGGCTGTCAGGGACTGAAAAGGGATGTTACTGTTTATGTAAGTGATGAAAACAAACTGGAGCATCACGATGATGCAAATATATACTCCAAAACAGCAAACGAAAGTCCACACAAGACAGAACATGATATACGCAGTAAGGTAGGTTTGTTCAATTTATCACTTATGTTTGCAGCTATCATGCACCTGGCGAGTAAAGTGTTGTTTCATACTGTTTGTGAAATACAAAAGGAGAATTTAAAATCTATAAAAAAAATAGATGGCTGTCAAGTTAGTATATTGCATTTAAATTAAGTTCTCTACATGTAAAACCATATGATAGCTTTTGTGTGGAACTCATACTTGAATTTGAAATATCGCTTTCACTTTTATTATACGGACAACTTGGACATTCTGCTTTAAATATCTTTTCATAGAAGAAAGAAGGTCATATAAGTTTGAAAATATATGATGATGAATACATATTTTTATTTTTTGATAAATTATTGTTTCAAGACGTCTGAATGTGTGTGTGTGTGTGTGTGTGTGTGTGTGTGTGTGTGTGTGTGTGTGTGTGTAGCTGGTGCTGCTGCAGGGAGATTGGTTTATGATGGGAACGGATGATCCAGAAATACCACAGGATGGAGAGGGGCCACAGAGGAGAGTGAGGCTGGACCCTTTTTACATTGAAGTGCATGAAGTCACAAACCAGCAGTTCCAACACTTCACCAACCAGACAGGATACATCACAGAGGTAAATAACAACGGTTTACTGGGCCGTAAGACAAATAATCAATATACATACTCGCTCAATCAGTTACCTGTATCTACAGGCTGAGCGTTTTGGAGACTCCTTTGTTTTCGAGGGACTGCTGAGCGAGGAGGTGAAGAGCACTCTGTCACGTGCGGTGAGAAACATGTACACGTACATTTGAATTCTTCTGTTAACTATATTGTTAGTTTAGTATTGGGTATAAAATATTTACAATTCAAAGCTTGCTTTCTTTCTTTCTTTCTTTTTGCAATAATGACCAACTTGCTGCTGGCTGTAGATTTTCCCTACATATTTGTACACTACAATTTACAGTTTGAAGAGTCTTCATAAAAACAGTAGCTGTTTTGTGTTTCTTCCTTTGATTCCTTCCTTTGATTTTTAGCAGCCGTTACTTCAATCTTCAGTGTTACATGATCCTTAAGAAATTGTTCTAATGCTTAGCTGTTATTGGTGCTCATTTATTAATGCTTCCTATTATTATTAATGTTGAAAATGTTTTTTCTACCTAATTTTTTTACCAGGATTCTTTGATGAATAGAAAGTTTGAACAGGATTTATTTGAAATGGAAATCTTCTGTAACACTATATGAACACACTATATGGTGTGGAAAAAGTGTTGGCCCCCTTCCTGATTTTTATTTTTTTTGCATGTTTGTCACACTTTAATGTTTCAGATCATCAAACAAATTTAGATTTTAATCAAAGATAACACAAGTAAACACAATATGCAGTTTTTAAATGAAGGGTTTTTTTTATGAAGGGAAAACAAAATCCAAACCCACATGGCCCTGTGTGAAAAAGTGTTTCATCAAAATATCATGTTGAGATCCAAAGAAATTCAAGAACAAATGAGAAGGAAAGTAATTGAGATCTATCAGTCTGGAAAAGGTTATAAAGCCATTTCTAAAGCATTGGGACTCCAGCAAACCACAGTAAGGGCCATTATCCTCAAATGGCGAAAACATGGAACAGTGGTGAACCTTCCCAGGAGTGTCCGGCCGACCAAAATTACCCCAAGAGTGCAGCGACGACTCATCCAAGAGGTCACAAAAGACCCCAGAACAACATCTAAAGAACTGCAGGCCTCACTTGCCTCAGTTAAGGTCAGTGTTCATGACTCCACCATAAGAAAGAGACTGAGCAAAAATGGCCTGCATGGCAGAGTTCCAAGACGAAAACCGCTGCTGAGCAAAAAGAACATAAAGGCTCGTCTCAGTTTTGCCAGAAAACATCTTGATGATCCCCAAGACTTTTGGGAAAATACTCTGTGGACTGACGAGACAAAAGTTGAACATTTTGGAAGGTGTGTGTCCCATTACATCTGGTGTAAAAGTAACACAGCATTTCAGAAAAAGAACATCATACCAACAGTAAAATATGGTGGTGGTAGTGTGATGGTCTGGGGCTGTTTTACTGCTTCAGGACCTGGAAGACTTGCTGTGATAAATGGAATCATGAATTCAGCTGTCTACCAAAAAATCCTGAAGGACAATGTCCGGCCATCTGTTCGTGACCTCAAGCTGAAGCGAACTTGGGTTCTGCAGCAGGACAATGATCCAAAACACACCAGAAAATCCACATCTGAATGGCTGAAGAAAAACAAAATGAAGACTTTGGAGTGGCCTAGTCAAAGTCCTGACCTGAATCCTATTGAGATGCTGTGGCATGACCTTAAAAAGGCGGTTTATGCTCGAAAACCCTCCAATGTGGCTGAAATACAACAATTCTGCCAAGATGAGTGGGCCACAATTCCTCCACAGCGCTGTGACAGACTCATTGCAAGTTATCGCAAACGCTTGATTGCAGTTGTTGCTGCTAAGGGTGGGCCAACCAGTTATTAGGTTTAGGGGGCAAGCACTTTTTCACGCAGGGCAATGTGGGTTTGGATTTTGTTTTCCCTTCATAATAAAAACTTAATTTAAAAACTGCATGTACTTGTGTTATCTTTGATTTAATATTTAAATTTGTTTAATGATCTGAAACATTAAATTGTGACATGCAAAAAAATTAAAAATCAGGAAGGGGGCCAACACTTTTTCACACCACTGTATGTCTTTGTTGTCCCTTTTGTTCAATTTAATGCATTCATGCTGAATAAAAGTATTAATTTCTTTTTTTCTTGTCAAAAAAAGTGTTTTCAACATTGCTAATTATAAGAAATGTTTATTCAGCATATGATGATCATTTCTGAAGGATCGTGTGACATTGAAGACTGGCTGCTGAAAATCCAGCTTTGCCTTCACAGGAATAAATTACATTTTGAAATATAGAAAAAAAATCCTTTAAACTGTAATAATATTTCACAAAATGTTTTGTACTGTAATTTTGATCAAATAAATTCACCTAAATGTTGAAAAAAACGTCCTATCTGTCAATATTCACATATGTTTGTGGTTAACACTGAATTGAAATGAATTCAAGAGGGGGCCAAGGAACAGAATGCCTTGGAAAGACTGGAAATGTAAAAAATTAACTACAAATATAGTCAAGTAATGAGCCTGTCTCTTTGCGCCCGCATGAACTCAGAACTTGGAGTTATTAATTTCCAAATACTGCCAAAAATAGACAGGATGTGCTTTTATAGATAAATAAGCTGCACTTCAATTTGTCAGTGTATAATTATGGTCAGTAGGTGGCTGCAGCTCCTTGGTGGTCACCAGTGAAAGGTGCAGACTGGAGACACCCAGAAGGACCAGATTCAACCATAGAGCACAAGTAAATAAATAAATACATAAAAAATGTAATACCACATGAGCAAGTACTGAATGATTGTGATACATCACTAATAATACTGTACAATCAGATGATATGTTTTTAAGTCATACACCTGTTTAGAAGTCATAATATTAAACATAATCTCTGTTTTTATCTAGGATGAATCACCCTGTGCTGCAAGTATCATGGAGTGATGCACAGGCGTACTGTCACTGGGCCAAACGCAGACTTCCTACTGAAGCTGAGTGGGAGTTGGCCTGTAGAGGAGGACTGCAGGATAGGTGTGTGTGTGTCTGTGTTTTGTTCATTGTTTGTCCATTTTAATGTCTTTTAACATATTCTTTCTCTGTCGCTCTTGTTAGGCTGTACCCATGGGGAAATAAACTAATGCCCAGAGGGCAGCACTATGCTAACCTGTGGCAAGGAGATTTCCCTAACCACAACACAGCAGAGGACGGTTATGCTAACACATCACCGGTAACACAAAGTAGCCCTTTATCCTGATTTACATGTATACTGGGTTTTAAGTTTAGAGAGGAGAAATTACAGAACACTGACGGATTACTTGGTGTTTTGGGTAGGTGATGACCTTTCCTGCCAATGGCTTTGGGCTGTATGACATGGTGGGAAACGCATGGGAGTGGACGGCAGACTGGTGGAACGTGCATCACTCTACAGAAGACCGGCACAACCCTGTAAGATTATAATGAGTGAACTGTTCACACATCCATAAAGTAAAGGTCTTTCATTTATGCATATAAGGCTGTTCATGTTTTAAACCCTTGACTATGACTTCTTTCATAGAAAGGACCAGAAACGGGGACAGACAGAGTCAAGAAAGGAGGATCCTACATGTGCCACAAGGTAAAACATACATTAGGGTTATTGAGGGGTGGGATATTGTATGTTAGCTAACATTGTCAAAAGTTAATACTTATTTAATTTTTACTTATTTAGCAAAAAGGATTCAGTTGATCAAAACTGACAGTAGAGACATGTTACAAAAGATTTCTATTTCAATTTAATCTTTCTATTCATAAAGGAATCCTGAAAAAAGTATAATGTTTTACACAAAATTATTAAACCACAAAAATGCTTTCAACATAGAGAAGAATGAATGTTACTTGGGTAGTAAATCAGCATAATAGAATGATTTCTGAAGATCATGTGACACTGAAGACTGGAGTAATGGCTGCTGAAAATTCAGCTTTGCCATCAGAGTAAGAGATTATTTTAAAATCTATTAAAATAGAAAAAAGGTATTTGCCATATTTTTTATCAAATAAAAACAGCATTGGTGAACATAAGAGTCTTGGCAATCCCAATGTTTTGAACAGTAGTGTAAAGCTAGAATGCACTTATTATGTATATATATATATATATATATATACACGCCTAATACATATACTGCATATTTATGCACCTAAGAGGAAAATACAACCTTCATCTGTAAGCTTTTAACTTGTTTACATACGTTAACACATTTTTCTCTCTCTGTAGTCTTACTGTTACAGATACAGGTGTGCAGCCCGTAGTCAAAATACTCCGGACAGTTCTGCCTCTAATCTGGGCTTCCGCTGCGCTGCTGATGCATAACCTCAAATATCAGGTCTATCACTGTCATACACTTGAAATCTAGAAAGACTGTGTATTTTATGTTAATAAAGCCATTTGTAAGAGTTTGTTGTCATTTATTTCTGTTCTTTTATTTTTTTTATAATTACAGAATGTGATTCTATCCTGAATTATTGGAAAATGGTTCTAAATCAGATTTAAAAATATGAAGAAAAAAAACGTGATCTACAAGTTTCCTTAATAACAGACTAATAGATTGTACACTTTTGACAGTTGTAGCTAGTGAGTGTGAAAGAATATTATTATGTATCAGTAAAAATATAGACAGGAAGGGAGTTTTTCTATTCTTGTGTTTTATTTGGTCCTACATCAACCTCAAACAACCAAGACAAAAATTAAGATTATGAGTTGTTTTGGTTGCGAGTCTGTTGATACTGATGTTCAGATGACAGGAAATCATGGTGTAGCAGGGTAAGCAGAGGCAATGTACTTCTTTCCATCCCCATAACTGCTGTTGTCCCATGTATAGGTCTGAATGACCAGAGTCTGTCCTCCCAGACTCGCATAACACCTGAGAATACAGATAAACAAATGAGTATATAAATTTGATTTACTCATATAAACAAAATGAGTTTCATTTGATGAATGGGCGGATGGAGGAATAAATATGCATAGGCAGACAATAAAAACCGACAACTTCTTGCCAGAATATTAGTAAAATATTAATATAAAAAATGTACACCACTGTTCAGAAGTTTGAGTTTGGTAAGATTTAAAAGAAATTTTTTTTTTTTAAATAAGTTTCTCATGCTCACCATGGCTACATTTATTTGATCAAAAAACAGCAATATTATGGAATATTATTACAATTCAAAAGCTCTTTCCTATTTTAATATATTTTAAAATATCATTTATTCCTGTGATGGCAAAGCTGATGTTTTAGCAGACATTACTCCAGTCTTCAGTGTCACATGATCTTTCAGAAATCATTTTAATATGTGACCCTGGACCACAAAACCAGTCTTAAGTCACTGGGGTACATTTGTAGTAATAGCCAAAAATACATTGCATGTGTCAAAATTACTGGTCATTTTTCTTTTATGCCAAAAATCATTAGGATATTAAGTAAAGATCATGTTCCATGAAGATATTTTGTAAATTTCCTACTGTAAATATATATAAAAATGTAATTTTTGATTAGTAATATGCATTGCTAAAAACTTAATTTGGACAATTTTAAAGGCGATTTTTTTCAATATTTAGATTTTTTTTGCACCCACAGATTCCAGATTTTCAAATAGTTGTATCTCAGCCAAATATTGTCCTATCATAACAAACCATACATCGATGGAACGCTTATTTGTTCAGCTTTCAGATGATGTATAAATCTCAACTTCAAAAAATTGACACTTATGAGTATGACTGGTTTTGTGGTCCAGGATCACATATGCTAATTAGCTCCTCAAGAAACAGTTCTTATGATCAATGTTGAAAAAAATATATATTTGAAACATATATTTGAAACAAATCTCTAACAATATAATGTCTTTACTGTCTCTTTTGAGCAAATAATTGTATCCTTTCTAGATAAAAGTTTTAAATTTCTTTCAAAATAATACTGACCACAAACCTTTGAATGGTAATGTATATTCTTTAAATATTATTTAATAAATACTAAAATATGTAAAATATTTTTTTTTTTATCACATTGAGGTCACTTAAATTCAGAAAAAGAGTTTTGTGGTCACATATACTGTACCTTTAGAGTGGAGGAAATTGTAAAGCTCCCTGCCCACATCAGTGTTCATGGGCTGTTGGAGGAAAGTGTCCTGCTCCTGCACTTCCTGTGAGGGCACATCCTCCGCTTCCTCTGTCACCCTTCTATAATTGTCTAATAGATTCAGCAGAGCTTTATATGTGGGCTTGGAGAGCAAAGTACTTCTCACTTGCTTGAACAATCTAAGAGAGAAAGAGAGCACTGGAATAATGACATGCATGCAAATATTGTATGTGGATATCTGTGTACGGTCTGTGTCTTACGGGCGAGATGAGTGGTCATCCCTGGAGCCGGTCTCAGATGAAGAGATCAGTGTCTGAGAATCAATAACCAGCTCTGAAGCTGTGGCCCTGTTATGGTCTAACTTGTACAGCGTCTCAGACAGAGACTTGATCTCAGCATCAGAGACACTGGCTAATGCTTGGGATGGGAAAAGGATAAAGAAAGTGTTAGCGCCTGAAGTTAGCGCCTGAAGAAAAACCTGACAAAGCCTGAGTAAATGAAAGAATAAAGGATGGGGAAAAACTGAAACAGTAATTACTACGCTAGTGTGACACAATCCTGGGTGTAGTGCAGATTTGTGCTGTTGACAGCTACAACCGTAACAGCAATTAACTGAACTTACATCAGATTTATCTTACCTGTAGTAGCATTTGTAGACTGAAAATAATGTAAAATAATAATAAAAAATCATGTTTTAGGAAAATAAATAAATACATGATAGTTCCTTTTGTCTGAATAGTATTGTAAGTGTTTTTCATACAAATAATTAACATGAAACTGATTAATTACACAATAGGAAATATGGTGTTTAGCATTTTGTAATTAAAGTGTTTGAAACTATAGATGTAGACACAGCTGACTTTCATGACACTTTTGGGATCCAAGATAAACAGGACCCAGGGTCAATGAGTAACTTTACACAGATAACCCCCTAATATTTAGAACTAAATCTTTCTCCTATTTTTATGCCTGTTATAAAACAAAACGCTGACTCGACAGACCTTGAGCATTGTACTGTATTTAAGAGACAAATTCATTATTCGTTTGTGCCTTTTGTCTAATTGAACACAGACAAGGAGTATTAAACTACAAACTTCAGTCCAGCTTGACTTGAAAGAACAGCAAGATTAGTTGTACAGCTTTAACATGCAAGACCAGACCAAGGGGCTGTTTCATAAAACAAGTTTACCAAACAAGCCAGGCTTATTTCAGTTATTCTGACTTATTTTGAACCAGATCAACTGACAATAAGTCAGACTAACTGAAATAAACCTGGCATGTTGTTTTATGAAACAGGCCCCAGCTACTAAACTTTTTTTTTAAACCTATACACTCTCAGAAAAGGAACAAAACAGTTAGCCTTTATGCTGGTACCATCACATTTGACAACTTTGTACCTTTTTTTATGAGAGTGGTTTTTATTTGAATTTTTTTACAGAATCACGGATGTTGAAGCTCACCGTGACGACCACACTGCTTTTTATAGTCATCGCAGCCATTCTCATGCTGCTGGCCTTGTGAATCGCAGTGGCAGTCATTCGTAGCATCGTAGGACAAGAAAGTGAGCCTTGAAGGAGGTGAGATGATATATTTCACATGCTGACTGCTAGAGCGTCACTTAAATGTTTCATTCTGATTTTTTTTATATGAAAGAAAAGATCTACCACCCAGAAGCATGTCAGTAACCTATTATTTGTAGTAGTAGAGCTCAATAGTATGAACTCAGTTAAGAACAATTAGACATAAGGCACAGGATTTGATTAAGAAGATTTGGGTATAAATCATTAGGAAATAAAGGAAAAAGTCAGGGTAAAATTCAGTATCACAATTTTACACTTACAGAAGTCCAGAGAATCTGACAAGGAGAAGGAACACTATTTGCATTAGGATTCTAACTATGCTGTACAAGAACAAAAGGTAGCTTACATGCACATGTTCAGTTTAACTGGAAATGGAGGTATTAACTTACCACTGTAGCCCTGAGAGATCAGGGTGATGGTGAGAAGGAGGATGAGGGTGATCTTCATTATGGACTTCAGACGATCTAGATGCATAAACTACAGATTAAGACTCAGTTCGGTTTTAATACCATCTCAGATCAATAAAGCTTAGGGAACTCCTCCCATGCATCAACACATTCTGTTGTGATAATAGTGAGTGAAGTGACATACTGCCAAGTATGGTGACCCATACTCAGAATTCGTGCTCTGCATTTAACCCATTCAACGTGCACACACACAGCAGTGAGCACACACACCGTGAACACACACCCGGAGCAGTGGGCAGCCATTTATGCTACAGCGCCCGGGGAGCAGTTGGGGGTTCGGTGCCTTGCTCAAGGGCACCTCAGTCGTGGTATTGAGGGTGGAGAGAGCGCTGGACATTCACTCCCCCCAACTACAATTCCTGCCGGCCCAAGACTTGAACCCGCAACCTTTGGATTACGAGTCCGACTCTCTAACCATTAGGCCACGACTAATATTTAATAATAAAGCACTAGGTGACTCAGTTCAAACGTGTTGCTATGAGCAAAAATGCAATTTTTGGGAGTGGTGAAATGATTACAAAGAGGAAGTTTGTAATCACAAAATAAAATTAAATAAAATGAATTAATCTCTTCCTCTTTTTCAGTCAGCTGGTCCAACGGCCTGAGAACGGTTTCTGTTCTCAGGCTCCAGAAATGGTAAAGATCTGGTGAAAAAGATGAATATAGCATTTATATAGAATATACAAATTTAATACAATCTTCCATGCTTCATGGCAATTTCATGGTCTGATCCATTTGCCAAGAATGTGTTCTTCATGGAACATGATCTTTAATTCATATCCTAATGATTTTTGGCATAACAGAAAAATCAATAATTTTGACCCTTGCAATGTATTGTTGGCTATTACTACAAATATACCGCAGCGACTTAAGACTGGTTTTGTGCTCCAGGGTCACAGATGTGGTTTATAAATAAACATTGCTGTTGCTACATAGATTACCTCATTAGGACTGGGGCCTGTTTCATAAAACAAGTTTATCAAACAAGCCAGGCTTATTTCAGTTAGTCTGACTATTTTTTGAACCAAATCAGCTGACAATAAGTCAGACTAACTGAAATAAACCTGGCTTATTTTGGTAAACTTGGTTTATGAAACACCCAAACAACAAAAATAAAATACTATTTTTATTATTATTATTTGAGCAGGTTTATGCATTTTGTGTATACCATTTATACATTATTTGTATACCAGTTTCGTTAGCCATTGTTATTTTCATTTTCACAATGAATGAAACTGTTCCTTCTGTTCTTCAGTAAGCGGTAGTGTAAACTCCTGAGCAGTAGATGGCGCTATACCTGACTCCTGAATTCTCTTCTGTTTGACCTTTCTCTCTATCTGTAGAAAGCGTGCTTCAATGACATTCCAGTTACTGATGTAAGGGAGCTAGTTTTAGTCTCGAGGAGGGTATAGAAATGGCTTTATATTCTTTATTTCGATCTGTCAGGACAGAAGTAATCAAGGTGGGCTTCGTCTCATTTGTCATAATTCGCACTCTAATCTTTTAATGTTTTTGACTGGATGCTTTAGAAGTTATGATGCTCTTTACGTGACAGTCTGCTTTGATATGAATTGTTTTGGCTTGCTATTCAAATAAAGGCGTGTTTTAAATAACAGATGACAGTATTTGTATTTCGGTTTCCATATTGTAGCATCATTAAATCATGTCATATTTCTAATGTGTTGTTCATAGGGATGTCTCACGCAGCACGTTCAGTCTCTCTACACCAGCTGCCCGAGTTTAGCAGCAGATAAAGCACTTCTCCTCAAATTACGTAAATCTACGGGATACACCTTCATCAACTGCAAAAAGGCACTGGAGAAATTCAACGATGACGTTACACAGGTGCGGGCCAGTATTTTTATAAGATAACGTTAGCTGTAAAAAAAAATGGAGGATCTTATGCAAAAGATCTTATATGGGTAGTTGACAAATAAAAATTGGACTATGTCCTGTGGTGTGACGTAGAAACATGTACAAAAAAATTGACAAAATGTAGAAAAAAAAACAGCATACAAATAACATGAGAAAAATGTATCTTCATTAGAGTTACAAATAGCATGAGAGAGGTTTATCTTCAATGTTATTTTTATTTGATTTTTTTACATTTTTCCGTCACACCATGGACACGTTGATACGTCAACTACCTATATACATTTTATTTTCACTACTTGAATTTTAAAACCACTGCATTTTTTTTTTAACAAGTTTCTAACAAGTTGCAATGTATTAATTACAAGTCATCTAATTTGTCAGGCACAAATAGTAAACTCACATCTTTGTCATAGTTGTTGTCGTCTTTTTTTAATATATAATTATGTAATTTAGATGTGCGTAAAGTAAGGTTGTGCATGTACAAGCCTGTACATGGTAAGGATGAGGTCATTATGATTTGCTAAATTTGATGTTTGTAGGCAGAAAGCTGGCTGCATGAACAAGCCAAAAAAGAGGGCTGGAGCAAAGCAAGTAAACTGGAAGGTCGAAAAACCAAGGAAGGGCTGATTGGTGTCCTTTTGGGTGACAATGCAGCTGTCATGGTTGAGGTATGTTAACTTGTTAGTCTTACCACACAATGTGTAATTTGGTCGCCAAAATGATGCAGTGTGATTGAACTAAAATGTATGTTTTTCATTTCAGGTGAACTGTGAGACAGATTTTGTGGCGAGGAATGAGAAATTTCAGCAGTTGGTGAAGGATGTTGCTGTGTCTGTAATGGCTCATAATATCAGCAAAAAACAGACGGGGTATATTAAGGTACATGCCCTTCATTGGTATTTTTAGAAATGTGCATTTCTTCCACACCTTCTGTAACCTCTGACTGCTGATCTGTTCTCTGACTCAGAGTGTGCTGTCTTCTGAGGACATTAGTAAGCTCCACGTACCTGAGGG
This sequence comes from Barbus barbus, assembly GCF_936440315.1. Classification (NCBI taxonomy): domain Eukaryota; kingdom Metazoa; phylum Chordata; class Actinopteri; order Cypriniformes; family Cyprinidae; genus Barbus; species Barbus barbus. The sequence continues at coordinate 22,761,484 of NC_136741.1, read as the reverse complement.
ACCCTCACTGGCAGATCAGATAGCCTTGACTATAGGTGAGATATACCATGACATATCATGTGTGAGTTTGCCCTTTTGCATAACTTTCTAAAACAAGGTTTATCTATGATTCCTTGCTACTTAAAGTGACCCAAAAAAGTATTTGGACAATTAAGCCACGATTAAAAATGTATAAATGCAAACTAAAGTTCAGAATTTATGGGTCATTATTTTTTTAATAAGCAATTAATTTTATTCTGTAAGGATGCATTAAATTAATCCAAAATTACAATTAAGATATTTACAATATTACACACAAATCAGTTTAAAATAAATGCTGTTTTTGTTCTGTTCATCAGATAATCCCGAAAAATGTTAGAAAATATTAGGCAGCACAGCTGTTTTCGCCATTAATAGTAGTAAGAAATGTTTCTTGAGCAGCAATTCAGCATATTTGAATGATTTCTGAAGGATCATGTGCCACTAAAGACTAGACTAGAGTAATAGCTGCTGAAAATGTTGCGTTGCCATCACAGAATAAATAGAATTTTAAAATGTATTAAAACAGAAAACTGTAATTTTTATTTGTAATAATATTTCACAATAATGCTATTTTTACAGAATTTTAAATAAATGCAGCCTAGGTGAGCATAAGAGACTTCTTTTAAAAACATCAGAACATCTTACTGATCCCAAACGTTTAAAGTCTGTATTGTACATAAAACATAAACAATTACATGATGTGATTATATCTTCACAACATGAGTTACACAACATTGGTAAGCAATTTTAACACACCCTGTCTATTGTCTACCTCCTATTAATTAAATATAATGATAAAAATAATTTTCCTCATTTTAATCTCATTTCAGTATTCTGGTTTTTTTTCCCGTTCAGGACGATTAGGTGAGAATATTGGCATGCGGCGGGCCGTATCACTTGCTGTGCCCTCTGATTGGCACATTGGCTCATACGTTCATGGGGCAGTTCCTGGGCAGGTTGGCACTGAGATGGGGCGCTATGGATCGCTAGTTGTGTTTCAGGGTGGACCTAAGGACGGGACGGATGCTCTGGGAAGGAAGCTGGGGCAACATATAGTGGGCGAAGCACCTGTTTCTCTTGGCAACATGGACGATATACCATGTGGTGAATCTGAGACAAGACTTTTGCCCCAGACCTTCCTCCTAGATACCAAATATACTGTGGGACAGTACCTGACTCTACAGAACGCACGTGTGCTAGACTTCATACGCTTCCAGTGTGGAGAGAGCACCAGTCAGGACGAGTGAACAGAGCTGTTTTGAATGAGAAAATATATTTCCTTAAAGGATAAATTTGTCTCATCAGCTTGGTTGGAAATCATGTTTTCAGTATAAAATGTGTAAAATATCTATACATCTTTAATTATTTTGCCATTTTTAACCAAAAACAGGATCAGATCATATCCATGATATCTCTGCCTGCACCCCTCAACAAAAATTCTAGAAAATCAATTGTAAAATGGTCTAATAGACATTGTCGTTTTGACACTGACATGTTGCTGGTTAAAAAAAAAAAAAAGCCTCAGATGGCTGAATCTGAACTCCTATGCTGGTTCTGTGCCATCACAAAAAATAAACATTTTGCGATCTGAAATACATATGTCATTGTTTTGTCGTAGGTTTTGATTTTACCAAATACCAATGTTTATAGAGAACCTTGTTAAGCATCTGACCTGGACAAGTGTCTAATCTAGTGCTTTACTGCCACCTACTGAGTTTAATTCGCCAGAATAATTATCTGATTATTCTGTTACTCCATGACTCCTTTTATATTACACCTTTAACCCTATGAGTATTCAGGTAGGGTAAGGATAGTCAAATCTAGCCTAAACCATGAAGTATTCACTCGCCCACAGGTTGAAGTCCTTCAGGACTGATGTAGAAGACTCCCTTGTGGTTGTTCTTGTTTGAGGCTCAGTTTGTAGTAATAAGTGTAAAAATGGTAAAATATCTTATTGGTTAAATACAAAGCAGTTAATGCAAAAATAAAACTTAAAATCAGCTAAGCTACTCTAAACAGCAATATTGGAGATGCTGTTAAATGCCCCTTGATAGGGTATCAGGTGTCCTTTACGCTTAATGCAGGCAGCATCTGAAGAGTAATGTACTCCTCAGACTATTTATTATTTTTGGGTAATTAGGTTAGACGGATGTTGCAACATGCTCACTTCACCCCTGTGTATACTCTTGTTAACCTTTGTGGTTGATTACAAAGCATCAAACTCAGAAACTAACTTTCACAACTATTGCTTATTCGTCCTAACAAAGGAAGTATTTCAAGTGCCATTATTTTTATATTAAAGCATATATGGTGTGAACATAAAAACAAGCAAATACCATAACACTGAAAGAGGTAAATAGCAATATCAATATTTAAAACAGTTCTTGTATTAGATAACACCCATCCTGACTGAAACTTTACTGCCATCTAATGGAGTGCACAATGTCATGTGCATGTTTCTAATCATTTCTTTGAAGATATGTTCAGAAGATATCAGACGATATTTTAAGAGACATGCATTGTAATCAATACAAATTACATTATTGTGATTTTTTTATTTTTTATTAACCTGGTAATGATCATATAACTTATTTCATATTTTAAAGATCAGTTCTTAGATCTTTCTTTATTCTATCTTTTTTTGTCAGCTAAACCCCTTACCCTCTTACAAATAAAGGTTCTTTATTGGCATATATGGTTCACTACATTTAGCATCCATGGAACCTTTTCATGCACTAAATGTTATTTTATAGTGGAAGAAGGTTCTTTAGATTATTAAAATTTTAAACATAATGGTTCTTTTTAAGAACTGTTCACTGAAGGTTCTATGGTTCTTCTATCGCATCACTGCAAAAACACGTTTTGGATCCATATTTATTTGAAATACAAAATATTTAAATTTAATATTTTAATAATGGCACATTGGGATGTTCATGGTTCTGTATTGTCACTAGTGTTTTAGGAAATCTGTCAAACTGAATATAATAATAATAATATTAATAAACTTAATTGTGCAAAAAAATTAAGACAGAAGTATTTTACAGTTATAAATCAATTGTACTGTAAAATAAAAATGAATATTTGATGATAATTAATTTTATTTTTAAATTTAAATGTACTATAGGCCTACTAATATTTATGTATTAAATTAATCGCTTTCAAACATTCAAACCATTGTGAAATACTGGTGAGATGTTGTAAATATATGTAAAAAAAAATGTTGAAAATGTATGTGGATTGGGCGAGCAGTGTTGGGGGTAACGCCATGTATTGACCATAGACTAGCTTCAGCTGCACGCTCTTATGACCGACGGCTCTTATGTTGCCATGTTGAGAGAAATCGAGAGTAAGTGCAGAGGCGTTGTGTGCGCTGTGTGAAAATGATGGTCACTGTAGTTCTAGACTACATATGAACATGTATTTATTTACTCATCTCACCTGCACAAACACAGATTCAGTATTCCACAAAATGAATAAAACAATCAGATGCAAACTCAGAATATTATACAAATCTGCAAAAATTAAATATGAGACAAATATAATTTATATATTTAATCCCTTTTTAGACAGGGAGAGAATGAATGAATGAATGATGCATTTATATAGCGCTTTATTGTGTATTGCTGTACACCCAAAGCGCTTAACAATCATGTGGGGGGGGTCTCTCCTCAACCACCACCAGTGTGCAGCATCCACTTGGATGATGCGACAGCAGCCACGGTACAGCAGCGCCAGTGCGCTCACCACACACCAGCTACAGGTGGAGAGGAGAGAGTGATAGAGCCAATCAATTGGATGGGGATTACTAGGAGGCCATGATTGACAAGGGCCAGTAGAGGGAAATGGGGGGCGGGGATTCACAAGTGTGAATCTTGCTTCATAGTACTGGCTTAGTACTGCTGCTCCATAGTATAAACAGAGTATGTGCGATTGCGAATCTCGAAAGTTAAAGTGAAACTAAAAAAAATATCAGCATCCACATGTAGGCCTAGCCTATATAACTTACATACACAACCATGGCAACGACAATCGCGGAAACAAGCAATGACACAAAAGAATATTCAAGCAAAAGCCAACAAGGATAAGTTGTGTGAGACAAAGCAAAATCAACGTTACTCACCTATCAAAAAGAAACAACACAACCTCGGTGTCCAATTCGAGCCTGACCAACTGACCAACTCCTGCATGCGTTTGGGAAACCTACATTACGGTATTTAAAGTTTCTTCTGTTGCGCACGTAATCCTGACACAGCGGTAATGACAGGAGTGGGAAACCAGCGCCCGCACAATTCGATTGGCCAATTCGGCTTGAATAGAGTTGACATGACGTCATCGCGAATATAGTGGCGTAGCAGAGAGTGTTCGCCGCCCATACTGTAATTCACGCAGCGCTCGCGCCGACGCTCCATCCTCAAACACTGCAGTCATGGTAAGTGCATTATCATAGCCAGCATGTCTCATTTTCACTATGTTGCAGGTAATGCCTATTAGTCATACACTCGGTAGGTTTACCGTTAGACATAACGTTGATACCTCAATCATCTCATAAGCCATCAAGCTCTGCTGTTAGTGCAGTATCTCATGCATTCAATATTAAAATGTGCTTTGGTTTGCACTGAGTGTTTAATTTTGTAGGATAATCTTAGTGACCTTTATTGGAATATTAAACCATTGCTGCTGCTTCTTCTTCTCTATCGCCCTCATTATCCTGGGCTGGCATGGACAGTCTGACTTCACTGAGGATCAGATTTGTGGTGAGTAATAAATGTTGACTATTTAAATGTTATGATGCTATGAATTCGTCGATTTTATATAGTTGCGTTTGTGTTGATGCAAAATAAGCGTAGGCCCGCACATCAGTTGCAGATGTGCAGTTAATGCTTATTTCTCAGAAACGCACGATATGGTATGCGCATTCTGTGCTGTACCTAATGTCCAAATGCAACGCATAAAAATAGACAGGAGGTTTCTTTTATGTGTCAGTTTCTGGTGCTGAAACGCTGAGGTTTAAGTGCAGGCAGTTTCCAGATGAAAACACCGGAAGCTGTTGCAGTGGAATGTGTAGCTAGAAGGAGGACATTAAAAGAACATGAAAATCGTTTGGATGTGAATTCAAGAAAATAGTAATAGAATATGGCTTTTTTAAAATTAAAAGATTTGTTTTAAAATTAAACAAGCTGAAGTAGCGTAGTATCATGAACTGTTTTTCTTCTTATGGTAGAAGCAGCACAAGGTTTGATTCAACTCACTGACTCGAATCTTTTAAGTCGGTTCACTGAAATTATTCGTTCACTGACCTCTTTGTATTGCATTGCATTTGCTCTTTTACATTGTTATGCCGCAGATATGGTACAACTATTATCTATGGTATTTCTACTAGTTCGTGGCGATATCTTTTGTGTTATGAGTGAGTCATTAAGTCATTCACTCAACCGATTCCTAAACATCTTTACCATAGGATAGAGTTACAGTATTTTGATTATGAATAAATAAATAAATGAATGCATGAATCCTCCACAATAAGATCCCTTACATTTACTAAATTGATTTAATTTTATTCACGAGTCGTTCATAAGCAAAGCAAGTCATATTGCACTTTATTAAAATGTTTGTGTTTATAAATCTACTAATCAATTAATAGACTTCAGAAATAGTGTTTAGGCATCATTCCTCCTCAAAAATAACACATCCGATTTATCACTCCTCTGTTATGATCCGCTGTGCATGAATTTTATCAGGCTAATAAAAACAACAATAACAACAAAGATGTTCAATTACATTTTTACATAGAACTTGTCTATGTTCTTTGGTCTTTTTAACACATCTCTAATTCTTTTGATTGTCTGTTATGTAGTATTGCTCCTTGTTTATGAAAAAAAACTCACACTAGACAGTAGAGTACATAATATTCCTATTGATGTAGTGCTTGTTCTCTCTTCTGCCCATATATGGTTAATCACAGTAAGTGTGTGTGTGTGAAGTTTGACTCAGGGTGGCCCCGGGAAGCGTTGCATTCCTGTAAGCTGCTCTGCCAAGCACTATGATAGTGATCTCAAGGCCTCAAGCAATAACTAGAACCTTAATGATTTTAGATCAAAATGTGCTTGTTGCTTTATTTTAAATCACATGAATTATTTTCTCATTGCCATTTTCAGTCCACATAACTACAAATCATTTTCTGCATCACCTGCCTAAAGCATTTCCTCACTAACAGAGTTTAAGGAGGCCTTCCTCCTGTTTGACCGAACAGGAGATGGGAAGATCATGTACAATCAGTGTGGGGATGTGATGCGTGCTCTGGGGCAAAACCCTGTCAATGCTGAGGTCCTCAAAGTCCTGGGCAACCCCAGTAATGAAGGTCAGGCCTTTCTTTTGCTGTTATGATTCAAGCATGCCTTCCCCTGTATTATTTGCTAAAAATGTTTGAAATCTTTGTCCTCTTCATTTAAAGGGATAGTTTGTGTTGTTCCAAACCTGTATGACTCTGTCACTTGTTTACATTCTGTCAGACAAAAGCAATGTTTCTCATTTAATCAGTCTAAATGCACTCAGACCCACTTCAAAATGTCCCACTGATTTAATCTAGATATGTCTTTATCCTCCACACTTGTAATTATAAAGGGATTATTTTCTGCCTTTTATTCTCAGTGGGTTAAGATGTGGATTTGAATAGGAGTAGTGATTTTAATGTCCTTTCTCTCAGATATGAACATGAAAATGCTGGACTTCGAGCAGTTCCTGCCCATGCTGCAGGCCATCGCTAAGAACAAGGATCAGGGATCCTTTGAGGACTTTGTGGAGGGGCTGCGGGTGTTTGACAAAGAAGGAAATGGAACGGTGATGGGCGCTGAGCTTCGACATGTCCTTACTACACTGGGTAAAGAGTCACGGCCTCTTTTAGAATGATATTACAGTAAAGTACAATACTATCTTTCTTTTATTATTTTGAAGGTTTCTTCCACTTATGAAGCATCTTTGGATGTTTTTTTTTTTTTACCTTTAACTTAGAATGCTACCCTTTCTAAAGCTGCTTTAGCATACTTTTATAAAGAGTAATTATTACGGAAATATGCCTTAAAAGAATTTGCTTAAGTACAGTCTAAATGTAATGTTTTTAGACACTTAATTGGACTTTATTTAAATGAAAATGTATTCTAGTTAAAATTTATAATAAGTGCAATTAGCTGAACTTTAGAGTGCTTTATTTGACCCACTTAAGTAGGCGTTATTACTTCTATTGTATTTAAACATGGTTAAAGTGTGCTGCTGAATCTACTGACAAGCATTTATGGTAAACTAAAATATGTAATTTCTGTTGAAACATTTGTAATGATGAAGTTGCATATTAGTACATTTGAAATATATTAACTTACTACAGAATAATACTACAGTTAAAATTATGAAGTACTTTACATGTATTTTTGTATGTTAGTCAACATATCAAATAAGTATATTTCTGTAATTCTTTATTTAAAATGTATCTTGACATTATTAAAAGCATACTTAAGTGTTAAAGATTTGAAGTATACTTAAGTGGCATTTTATTTCATTAACATTATATTATCTGTAAGTACTTTTTTGTAATATATTTTTAAATGCACATTTAATACAGTTAAGCACACTTTTTGTCACTAGGGTACATGTTGCTAAAAATATACTGACTCAAATCTCTGATTCGGTGCATTTTTTGTTTAACTAACAAGTAAAATACTTATCAAATGACACTTTTTGTTGAATAAAATATCAGTCCTTTCAATCCCTAAGAGATTGACCACCAACAAAGAACTAGAAGAATCTTGCGGTTGTTTTCTTTTGAAGAATTTAATGCATCTTGCCCGTGTTTTATGATAGGTGAGAAGATGACCGAGGAAGAGGTGGAGACACTCTTGGCAGGACATGAGGACGCTAATGGCTGCATCAATTATGAAGGTACAACAATCACATATGGGTTTTTTTCCTTCTCTGAACATCAAGACTACAGTAGAGGTTTTGAAGTCTGTATTTAATCCATTTGCCTTTCCTTCTGACAGCATTTGTGCGCCACATTATGGCTGGTTGAGGAGAGGGTACGGATGGTCCTCAGTTTGTTTTTACTCATTCTTGTCTCCTGCAGCTCCCTCTCTACTGCGTCCCCTGGCTGTAGCGTAGCATGTAGCATTTCTGCATGTGCATAGGCGCGTCCTGACTCCCAATGTTGCCATGATGATGCTAAATTTGCTGGTCACCCTGATGCCAGCTTCCCCTGAAACAACCCATTACCCTTTATTCTGAAATGCAGTGTTACAACTTCAATATTGTATATTCAAATCCCCTTTGCTTGCATTAGATCTAATAGGCCACATACACACTGCAGCAAAAAACAGTTCTCAATCCACTTAATATGCTCTGTACACAGATTTTGGTCATTTACGTGAGTGATAACTAATTCATTTCTGTTTTTAGATGTGATTGTCACTCCTAAATCTCTGCAGTGTGTATGCAGGCACAGAATATATGGAAGCTGATGGTATTGTGAAAGAAAAATTACTGTCAGCATCATATTAAAGGTTAAAATGGTGCCAGTGTAGTAGATTCGAGCTGAGTTAAAAATACAAATTTCTCGATTTAGTCAATTTCTAATTTTGAGAATCAATCTTTTAGTCTATGCTGTTTTTAGTTGATGTGTGAACATATCATCTACTGTGGAAAGATATCAATTAAACAGCAAATTTAATTTAGTCAAGACTGTTGTTAAATCAAATTGCAAGCTTGTGAGTCATAATCGTAATCAAATCGTGGAAATTGTGTAAACACCCAGCCCTATCCTTTATTTTTGAAATCCTGCTGTTACCTTAGGAGGCTTTGTAAAGAGGTGTATTGTTAATTCTAGTTTCCAGTCCTGTCACATTGCTGTTCCTGCTTTCTGTCTCTTTTGTACTTGTGTATTTATCTGTTCTCCCATGCCTATATATGGTATGCGAACTCATTCAAATTTCCTTTAAAAAAAAAAAAAAAGTCGTGACGTATTGTCAAGTATGGTGACCCATACTCGAAATTGGTGCTCTGCGTTTAACCCATCCAAGTGCACACACACAGCAGTGAGTAGTGAACAAATGCACACACACACACACACACCGTGAACACACACCCGGAGCAGTGGGCAGCCATGCTGCAGCGCCCGGGGAGCAGTTGGGGGTTCGGTGCCTTGCTCAAGGGCACCTCAGTCGTGGTATTGAGGGTGGAGAGAGCGCTGGACATTCACTCCCCCCACCTACAATCCCTGCCGGCCGGGGACTCGAACTCGCAACCTTTCGATTACGAGTCCGACTCTCTAACCATTAGGCCACGACTTAGGCCACGACTTTAGGCCTGGACAATCTCTTTTTCCTCCCCTTTTCCTTCAAATCAACCAAGGGCTTCTGCGTTTCGCCTCCTGTTGTTGCTGGGAAATATCACTGAACTACACATGCAGTGTGCAGTTTTATTGCGATCTGTGGCTGTTTATGGATCTGGAATTTCTAGAACTTAATGTGTTGTGTCCATGGCAACATTTGCTGATCTACTGGGTCGAATTGTCTTGGATCACTGCCTCATACTACTTTTGTTTCTCTCTTTTACAGAACTTGTAAGGATGGTCATGAGCGGTTGAAGAATTCAAACACGTTTATTTTATTTTTATCCGTCAGGCCCCCCAATTATGTGATTCTTCATTTCCATATTAGCTTTTTAAGTTAGTTAATCTTTTTTTTTTTTTTCCTTAAGTGCCTTTTATCATGTTTCTGGAAATTTAAATGCATTCCAAAAACTTCCACTGGTGTTCATAAGTTTGCTTGAATACCTTTCAGCCATTGCATTCATTCCATCAATTATTGTATTCAGCCCCTATTCGTCTTAAACTGTGAGGGACATTTTGATTGGCTCTTACTATAGTTTTTTTTTTATTAACCTATTGTCTAAATGTTTGTTAGTCATTTGACATCCCTCTTTATTGTCTGCTGTGCATCATAATAAATATTCAGAATGATCTTTGATTTAGTTGATTTGTCTTTATGTCAGAGCTGTGAGTGTGGGTGTATGTGTGGGAGAGTATGGGTTGCCTTGTAGGGCATTGTTGTACCAACCATGTCCATTTTATGGTTAACTCTCTACCAATAAACATAATACAAGACAATACCAATTTAGGAGTATGTGAAGGAGCTTGAATGTGTTGGCTGGGGAACCTGGTGCTGCCTATTTGTTTTAATGATCCTGTTTACTTTATAAGACAAGTGGCCTCACTAAACAAATCTTAAAGAAAAGCACTGTTTAAACTTCAATGGTATGTATAATAACACCTTGTGATTCTAACAATATAGTTCATCTGTCGTTATTGGTAAGGCTTGTTCATACCACACCATATTTGTGATAATATGGAAGCCTGTATCAGCCACAGAATTAAAGAGATTAAAACAGTGAAGAACTGTGAGAAAAAAGGTAGAATTGTGAGATATAAACAGAATTCTGACTTTTTTTCTCTCACAATTCTAAATTTACATTTACATTTAAAAAAAAAAAAAATTCAACGGAATTCAATTGAAATATTAATATAATATTTTTATGACTGTTTTTAAAATGGACATTTTTGTCCCGAGGGCCTTTGAGTAACTTTTTAAAATTGACACACAAGGGTTAACAATCTGAACTGAAAGATCAGTTCTGGCATGAACACTGATTACTAAAATGTGCGATATGATCTCACTAAAATGATTGATTCAACTCTATTTGAGTCTGAAAGCTAAGTATTGCCAATTAGTGAATGAATAATATACTGATTAAGATTATTTACTGATAATTCTGCTTTCTTTTTCCTCCAAGTTTAAACTGGGCGCGTTCATGATAAACTTGAGTGCTTCTTTTTGTACAACTGAAATATTTTTTCAAATTTCTAGAATGCTAAATGTTGAACTCTTCTTTTAATCAGCAATAACAGATGGGCTTTTATTCACACAGAACTCTTCACACAGCTCATATCACTGATGATGTCTTTTATTGTGCAGAACCATTCAGTATTTTTGAAACCAAAATCGATCCATTAGTCAAACAGGTGCTAGACGGCTCCTGCTACATCTCCTCAAAGGACGAACTGAACATCTTCAAACATTCACACACATCTCAATGCAATGGTTACCAGCTTTCACCATTAAAAAAAGTATAAACAAAATGTAAAAATTAAAAAAACGACAACTACTTATGCCACTACAATGTAAAAGACAAAGACCAAAGAGCTGAGCAAACTGATCGAATGACATTTTCAACACTGGATGGAAATCGTAATGGAGTCGTGCAAAACTGAGGTTGATGTGAATCTGTTCTGTTAGTAATACTGCATATGTGTGTATCCACATATATGTGTGAGGATATAAACTGCAGGGCTATCACAGCGGGAGTGTATGAGTTTGTCAATTCTGATCTTGGCAGATTTTTACATCCATCACTACTAGCATGTGTAGTCTGGAAACATGGCAAATTAATGTAAATTAAAATAAAAAACAAACATACGTACATACAAAAAGATGTGTGGCAAATCAAAGAGTGCATGCACACCACACACACACACACACACACACACACAAAGAGTCCAGCTTCATCGTATAAAGCGACTGACACTTTTACATGAACATGTCAATAATACGACAACATCCACAGTCAAAAAGAGAAGGAAACATTACAGACATGTATAATATGATAACAGCATTACATCATTCGTGTAAAGAAACATATAAAAATACAAAAATAGGACAGTTACAATATGAAGATATGAGATACACAGACCACAGCTGCAAACGTAACTTTAAAATCCCTTGTCTCTACTCAGGTAGTTGCCACTAATTTGTAAAACAAAACGGCTTTCCTTCATGTCGTAAATACTTTCTGTGGGTTTGGCCTGTTACTAAAACACCCAGATACACCCGCACACACAAACACACACACACGCATACACAACACGTTCTTTAACCCTTGTGTGTCCTTGTGTGATTTTTTTTTATCATTTAGGCTGTTTAATGCAAACAGCATAAATGCTGAAATATGTCAAAAATGTGTATTTTTATTGGAATTGTAATATTTTACCCTCATTCCCTTTCAGAAATATATTTTACTCTAGGAATAAAAATGAGTTACACTCATAAATGTCCCCATCGAAACCGATTAAAACAGCAATATTTAATCCCAGTGCCATCAAGCATAAAATTCTGGATTGTATTTTAGTTCATTTTAGTTGAGGTTTATTTGATTTCAACTGATGAAAACATCTTTCAAATGATTTTAGTTTTAGTAAACATAACAACCCTGATCCAATACTGTAATAATCAATAACATATACTTAGTAAAATATATATTTTTTCATGAACACCAATGGCATTATGTAAACAAACTAGCATTCTAAGGGTTAAAATCATGAAAATGACTACATTTTTGGTAGTTATGATCAGGACAGGTGCTGGGAAATGATCAATGTCTGTGAAAGCAGAAAAAATATTACTATAATATTTTTATGACTGTTTTTAAAATGGACATTTTTGTCCCCTGAGGGCCTCTGTGCAACTTTTTAAAATTGACACACAAGGGTTAACAATCTGAACTGAAAGATCAGTTCTGGCATGAACACTGATTATTAAAATGTGCGATATGATCTCACTAAAATGATTGATTCAACTCTATTTGAGTTAAGGAACCAATATGATTCCTTGCTGCGTTTCCCATTGTTTTTTCATTGTCGTTTAATCATACACTCCAATATTTAAGTATTCTCATAAGCATTGCAATGAGAATGAAACGGCTATGTTCACCTGTTAGAAATGTAGAGTAACTTATGATATTTTGTGGCAATGACGTGCACACATACCCAAAAGATAACATGCAAACATCAATTACTGATGACATGATTTCCAGGTTTACAGTACATGTTGTCAGAGACAAAGTAAACAGATTTAATACTAATTTGTTGTCTCTTTTATATCATGCTAAAATCTAATTATACATAAAAACAGGCCAAACCACTGAAGCGTTCACATTGTCCCAAAAGCAAAACCGACATTCACACGCACGCATACAAAGTAACAATAACAAAGTCAAGTTTCTCTTCGGACTTACTCCAAATCGAGTGCTTCTATGAGACAAATACAAAGATTAAGTGATAAAAAGAATGTTGCTAAAAGAAGACATTAAGTCAGGGCTAATTTTGACTTAATTTTGACCCTCCAAAAAGTAAGATTCAGGAAACATTCTAAAAGTGCAATTTGTTCTTGGTTTTCTTTTGTATGTTTGTTTCCATTTGAGTACCTAAAGTACATTGAGATGCTTCTGGAGTGCAGATCACAGGTATCCTGGATCCTGTAGTTTGGCTCAAAGTTAAGAGATGTTACTGAAAATGGAGGACGGACAAGGGTATATTGAGCCTTGTGCCTGGTACTTGAATGCAGGCTGTTTGGGTCAAGAGTACTTTTGTTGGGTATTAACAGGGATTTGGGTTTAAGTTTTTTTTCTTGTCAGTCCGTTTAAGGTTATCTGTGTTTAGCTTTAGCTATTTATTTTGAATCATGTCATGTTCAAGATGCTGGCAAGAATTCATTTATATCATTTTCTCCCAAAAATGATGCAAGTGACAAAAAAGAAGATGTTGCTCCCTTTATCTCTGTATCTTTTGCTTTCTATCTAATCTCCTTCCTTTTATTCTCTGGAATCATTGATCCCCTTTAAATCTCACCATTTCTTTTACTGTGTTGGAGGCACAGGGGCATTTGGATAGAGAGAATCCCCTGGTAGTGGAGTGCTGGATTCTGGAGTAAAAAAGATAAACAAAACAAATCTATTAGACAATTATACAATATTTACATTACAAGTTCATATAAATACAAATAATATAAAAATATTAATATATATAAAAAAACTGTGAATGATGTGAGTCTGATTTTAGTAAACATTTGTAAACCAAATTTTTTGAGCTATTTCAGTTCATCGCAAAATCACTGAATCACACCGAACTGTGACCAAATTTGAGATTTCATGATGATCATTCAGTAAATATTTAAATCGAATCACTGTAAGAGCAAATAGCCCACCATTCAGTCAAAGATTTTCAGTCAGCAATATATTTGAAATAAATTAATACTTTAACTGAGAAAGTAAAAAAAAAGTTTTACATAGTTTTACAGAAATATTTAAATAAATGCAATTCTTTTGAATTTTATTTTCATCAACGAATCTTAAAAAAAGTACCATAATTTCCACAAATAATTAAGCAGCCCAACTGTTTTCAACATTTATAATCAGCACCAAACAAGCATATTAAAATTATTTTTGAAGAATCATGTGACACTGAAGACTGGAGTAATGACTGATGAAAATTCAGTTTTGCTATAGCTGGAATAAATTACATAAAAAAGAGAAAAAATATACAGAGCTGGGTAGATTATTTACAAATTGTAATCAGTTACTGATTCCAAATTACATGACAAAAATTGTAGTTAGTAACATAATCCATTATATTACACATTTTAGGTAATATAATCAGACTATTTTTTGATTTTGACCTAACTTATATATCACATGGATTTAAATAGGATAATCTTGATATAAAAATGCAAAGAAAAGTGTATGAAACATTACATTATGTCAAAGTTACCCAAACTGGGGTTGGTAAAGGAACTGTACCTACTGGACAGGTACTTAGTGTGTTTACATGTGTATGTTTCTATGTCATTACCATGCGCTGATCCTGTCTGTGCGTTGGTGGGGGGAGAACTGTGAGATACAGGTGGAGGAGCTTCACTGTGGGCATTAGGGGTGCTCACGGAGGCGGGGCTTTGTGTTGGGGGCGGGGCAGAGGCGTTGGTGACGGGCTGGTGGGGTACAGATGGAGTACTGCCAGACTGATTGGCAGGCTGGTTGCTATGGTGCTGGTGTTGGATCTGCTGGAAGTGTTGCTGTCGGGCTCTCATCTCTGCATACTTCAGCTGCTCCATATGAAACGACTGACGATCAGCAAGAAGCTGCTGCCTCTGATACTCCAGCTACAAACACAATATACATATTCATTTTCAATTAAAGGAACACTTTTCCTAAAAATATTAAGATTTTTAGTGAATAATGACTTTGATTTCTGTCTGTTCCTCATGAAATATCATATTGGTTTTGGATGTGCAAAAAAATCTACGTAATCAGCTTTGTTTACATTAATGCGAAAACAAAGCGCATTCTTTATCCTGAATATAAAACTATAATTAAATGAACTTGACAAACCACTGAATGTAAATATATTGATTTCAAATAATAATTAATTCTCCATGTTGCCTTACTGCCTCTCTCTCTCTGTCCATGATGGTTTCCAGCTCTTCAAAGTGTCTGAGTTTGATCTCCAGTTTCTTCATCTGGGTCTCTACCAGCAGAGCCACCAGAGACTTGATCTTCCTTTCCTCTACTGCTGCCAAGTGCTAAATAGAAAGAATACAATGTTCAGTGTTTAATTAGCAGGAACGTTGTTTGTTTTCTCACCATGATATCACCTTTTCACACACCTTAGCTTTCACGGCAGCAGCAGCGAGTGCAGAAGCAGCGGCGGTGGCCAAGTTTCCCTCTCCTACATCTCTCTCCACCTTTGCTTTCTTCTCTCCCTCACTCTCTCCATCCCTCTGACCCTCTTCTGATCCCTCCTTCTGTTCTTTCTCCTTCTCACCATCGACTTCAGCAGAGATTGCAGAGTTCAAGTAAGTCATTTTGTAAATTTAACTGCTTATGAAAATAACACACATAGTGGCAGATGTTTTTTGTACTGCAGTTTTTACAAATAATGCATTAGTATAGCTGCATCTTTTAATATTTGCATTTAAAATTATATTATAAATAATAATAAAGGTAATATTTTTTGTGCAACACATGCATTTTATTGCTGTAACACACCCATTTCTGAGTCTGTTTTCTCCGTCTCTCTCTCTGTCTCCCCTTCTCTCACTCTCTCTTCCTCTTTCTTGCCGTTCTCTCCTTGTTTTTCTTCCTCCTCACTGGCTCCATCTTTGCTCTCCTAAAATTTCACAGACATAGTTTTGCATGTGTTACTATTAGGAAAATATCATAAATCTCAACAAAACATGAAAGAGCACAACCGTTTTCAACATTGATAATAACAAGAAATGTTTCCTGAGCACCAAATCAGCATATTACAATGATTTCTGAAGGATCGTGTGACACTGAAGACTGGAGTAATGGCTGCTGTAATTTTTTAAATTGTAATAATAATATTTAAACATATTACTAATTTTACTATTTTAATGCAGCCTTCTTCCAAAAACATTTGAACATCCAACCACATCTTTTCAATGGTAGTATATGTGTATATATATATATATATATATATATATATATATATATATATATATATATGTATATATATATATACAAAATCATAAGACATTCTATTTACTTCTCAGTTTAAATGAGATTTTAATTCCATATTTTCAATGCAATCTAGACATTTGGAGTCCACTATACATGTTTTATTTGTTATGCACAATTACCTTATTGTCTCTTTTATCTTGGCTAGATTGACCATCACTGCTCTTATTCTCTTCACTTCCATCCTCAGCTGAAACAAAAACGTACAGTTATTTCCTTCCTCACTATGCTCCAAAAAGCATCAAACAAGCAAAAAAGTTTGTTCACTTACAGGGTTTGTCAGAATCTTCAAGGCCGGTTCCTGCGATGCCGCTGCCCTCCAGGCCATAGAGAGGGTCTGGCCTCCCACTTGCTCTGGCCGCCTCCTCCACTCGACGCACATGTGCTTCCACTAACGCAGCTGGGACCTCCTCCTTCATTCGAGAAAACTCCTCTGAGAAAGAATAGAAATATGATGTTCATGTAAAAAAAACACAAAACACAAGATTGACAGCCTCCACATTTCTTACAATTTTTGTACACCGAAAAAAGAAGAAAATTTCCTACAGTTAGTCATTTTGAGAGTAATTAGATGCTGATTTTTATTTGTGTGTGAACTATCACTTTAATATCGTAACTTCTCACCAAGTGCAGATTTAGCTGCAGCGGAGGCCACTCGAGGGTCAACCACAGAGGCCAGGAATGCCACAGTACTCATGACAGGATTCCCCGCCTGACTGAACGGAACCGGCTGATAGGCCAGAGGGCCCAGGGAGGAGGAGCTGTCCTCTAGGTAGGGGTCTTCGATCGGTAGACGCAGGAAGTGGAGGATGCACTCATCCTGAGTACGGCTTCCCACGTGCTCCGATACTTTATTCCAGTCATCTTTATACATCTCTAGACCCTGAGAACAAATAGGAATCATTAAGTCAAGTTTACACTACTGTTCAAAAAGTTTGAAGTCAGTAAGACTTTTTTTTAATAATTACTTTTCAGGGAATAAAAGGATCAAAAAAGTGACATTAAAGACTTGTTATATTTCAAATAATTCTAATTCAAAACTTTCTATTTATCAAAGAATCCTAAAACATGTACCACAGTTCCACAAAAATACTTAGCTGTTGTAAATTATAAATAAATGTTTCTTGAGCACCAAATCAGCAAATTAAAATGATTTCTGAAGAATCATGAGACACTGAAGACTGGAGTAATGGCTGCTGAAATTCAGCTTTGCCATCACAGGAATAAATTACATTTTAAAATATATTAGCATAGAAACATTATTTTAAATTGTAATAATATTTTAAATTTTTATTGTATTTTTTTAATTAAATTAATGCAGCCTTGGTGAGCATAAAAGACCTCTTTTAAAAATATTGCAAAACTTACCAACCCCAAACTTTTGAACAGTAGTGAAAATAATGTTTAAAAATTGTGACAAATAAAAAAATGCAAAGATCATTTTATATGCACATTTTATATTATTGTACCTCCAGCAGTAGCAGCGTCTCCTGGTCTGTCCATTCCCGAGTGGCACTGGCAGCATTTTTAGTCTGTGGAAAGACAGAAGAGGGTCCTTAATTTCTCTCATAGCACTCAGAATTATCTTCATTCTTCAAAATATTCTCCTATTCTCTCTGCCCTATATGTGATGTGCGGCTCTTACTTTAGTTGGGCCACTCTTCTTACTGTACACATCTGTCCTCAACCCAAAGTTCTGCAAGTCAGCTGGTTTGTCCTTTACTTTGTCTGGGAATGACAGAATCTGTTGAGAGGATGAAGTCTAGAGGGAAGAACAACAAAGAGCTTAGATAACCAATAAAGTGAATATAGACAAAAATTTACTCAGAAAAAAAATAATAAGGCTGTCAATCAAATTAAATGTTTTATTTAACATTTTTCTTGGTTAATATGTTAATGTCTTCAGCTCGTGATGAAGGTATTGACTTCAAAAATCTGTGAGATCACACCTGTAGCAGGAATAGCTGCACTTTACCTGGGATGCTTTAGGCTGTAGTGGTACCAGACTTGATGGAGTATCTGCCAACACATGAAAGTGTGAGGTGGGTGGAGGCCCCATGGGAGTGGGCCGACTCTCTGAATCCACCTGATAGTTAATTAAGCCCCACTGTTCCAGGAATGCATGGACCCTTTTGACATACATAAAATTTCAAACTCAAAATGCATAAAAGTTGTAAAGAAAAATACATATATAACATCAACATATAGGCATTTTAGAGATTTCTTTTTTTTCCCAGACCTCATAATGGCACAAACATCTCCAGCCAGGTTCCTACGGCAGGCTGTGGAGGTCAAATACTCCTGTGGGTTCAGTCTGTATGTGTCGATCATGAAGTTGCGATATGCCAGATAACTGTCACACAGCAAAGTGTAAAGTAGAAACAGAGTGGATAAAGCTAATCAATAAAGGTCAGAAGACATATTTAAGTTCAAATCAGTCTTTGTGTGAATGTTCACCAACAGATATTCTTACATTTCAGGAGTCTTTGACTTGTTTTTCCCATTGAAAAACTCAGGCAGTGCTCTGCGCTCTATTGCATGGACACTAAAAGAGACAGAAACAGACTGTTACATTCAGACTGTTGTGACTCTAGATTTTTCTCTCATGAGAAAACAATCACTTCCAATTTAAATGGTTGATCTTGATCAGAATAAGTTTTAAAGTTGTGTGTAGTCACAGTACCTGTTATAGTCAAACCAAGCAGCATAGCTAGGGATAATGATATGATGGGTCTGTTCAGTGACATTATCCTCATGAAGGTCCGAACCCTTCACCGGTTCTCCTTTCACACTTGGAGAACCTTCTTCTTCTTCCTAGAAACACACAAACACATAGCTAACCATTAAAACTGCTCAGGAAATACAGTGGGATTTCACTATATTGATAATCTAGTCTTAGTCTAAATTTTCAAAATGTGAAGATTAATTTAACTATTGAAAATATTGTATTATTTTAAGGTCACCAATCAAATCATGGCATTAAATCACGAGTTAATGGCAACTTGAAATACTAAAAAATGTCTAAACATTTTTTTTATTTTTAAATTAATCTTTTCTTTCCCAATTTTTAAGATACTTTAATTTGTGTAAAAATAAAAAATAAAAATAGTTGATAATTAATTAATTAACGAATTAAATAACAACAAATTAACACATGCATTTTAATGTATTATTTAAATAAATGTAAATTTTAATTAATACATTAAAATCTCATTAAACTATTATTTGGTCTCAAATCCAGCAGTATATTTAAAACTAAACATGAAGAAATGTGAGCAGAAATACTGTGAAATGTGGTTTGTATCTTTGCTGCTATACCTTCCCTACAGTCTCCATTGATTCATCCTCTTGCTCATCTAGGTGTGATAGTAGAAAAACATAGTTATTTTGCACATATACTTATACTTTATGTTACAAGAAAAAAAAAAACAGTGTTAATTAGCACAGAAAGATGAAGTGTGCACTTTTTATGTTAAAATGCTTCCTCATATTGCTGCTCTTCTGTGCACAGACAGCTGTTTGGTGACATCCTCTATTTTTGCAATTCCACTTGGTGCACACTAGTCACTCCATCTGACTAGTAAGCTAATTCTCAAATAACTGCTATGATGGCTTTTGTTCTACTCACTTAAATGACAGAAGTACTTGCGTTAATCTATACAGACTGTGTCTGTTCCCCGAATAGCGAGGTCAAAATATAAATTTAATGCAGGATCTAGAAAAAAATCTGATCGTGATTAAACCAGAAAAACGCAAAATAAATGAACAAAAACAATTTTTAAAGCTTGGGCTCCTAAACATTAGATCACTCGCACCCAAAGCAGTTATTGTAAATGAAATGATCACAGATAATCCTTTTGATACTCTGCCTGACTGAACCTGGCTAAAACCAAATTAATATATTGGTCTAAATGAGTCTACTCCACCAAGCTACTGTTATAAACATGAGCCCTGTCAGACTGGTCGTGGCGGCGGTGTTGCAACAATATATAGTGATATTCAGAAAACAGGATACAGGAGGTTTAACTCATTTGAAATACTTCTGCTTAATGTTACACTGTTAGATATGCAAAAGAAATCTCTCCTATCTCTTGCTCTGGCTACTGTGTTAATGTTAATTAACTACTACTGTTAATGTTGATAAAGGAGATTTTCGGAGATTTTAACATTCACGTTGATAATACAAATGATGCGTTAGGACTTGCGTTTACTGACATGATAAACTCTTTTGGAGTCAAGCAAAATGTCACCGGGCCCACTCATCGTTTTAATCATACGCTTGATTTAATTATATTGCATGGAATTGATCTTACCGATATAGATATCGTACCTCAAAATGATGATGTTACTGATCATTTCCTTGTATCGTGCATGCTGCGTATTACTGATATTAGTTATATGGCTCCGCGTTATCGTCCGGGCAGAACTATTGTTCCAGCCACCAAAGACAGATTCACAAATAACCTGCCTGATTTATCTCAACTGCTCTGTGTACCCATAAATACACATGAACTAGACGAAATGACTAGCAACATGGGCACTATCTTCTCTAATATATTAGAAGCTGTTGCCCCCCTCAAACTGAAAAAGGTTAGATAAAAACGTACTGTGCCATGGTACAACAGTTATAACCATTCTCTCAAGAAAGAAACTCGTAATCTTGAGCGCAAATGGAGAAAAACTAACTTAGAAGTTTTTAGAATTGCATGGAAAAACAGTATGTCCAGCTATAGACAGGCTCTAAAAGCTGCCAGGGTAGAGCATATCCACAAACTCATAGATAATAACCAAAACAATCCAAGGTTTTTATTTAGCACAGTGGCTAGATTAACAAATAAACACACGCCACCCGATCTAAATATTCCCTCACAGTTTAATAGTAATGACTTTATGAATTTCTTCACTGATAAAATAGATAACATCAGAAATACAATAACAAATGTATATTCTACTGCGTCTAGTATTTCAGCTTCATTCATCGCACCCAAAGAAAAACTGCAGTGCTTTACAACTGTAGGACAGGAAGAGCTAAATAAACTCATCAGTACATCTAAAGCAACAACGTGTTTATTAGATCCTGTACCCACTAAACTACTGAAGGAGTTGCTACCTGTAGCAGAAGAGCCGCTTCTCAATATTATTAACTCATCGTTATCTTTAGGTCACGTCCCAAAACCATTCAAGCTGGCGGTTATTAAGCCTCTTATTAAGAAACCAAAAACTAGATCCTAGTGAACTGGCAAATTACAGACCCATTTCAAATCTTCTGTTTATGTCTAAAAGTTTTAGAAAAAGCTGTGTCTGCTCAATTGTGCTCCTTCTTGCAAAAAAATGATCTCTATGAAGAATTTCAGTCAGGTTTCAGGCCTCACCATAGCACAGAATCTGCACTTGTTAAAATTACAAATGACTTGCTTCTTGCGTCAGACCAAGGCTGCATGTATTACTTGATCTTAGTGCTGCGTTCGACACTATGACACATGACATACTCATAGATTGATTACAAAACTATACTGGTATTCAAGGGTAGGTTTTAAGATGGTTTAGATCCTAGCTGTCCGATCGCTACCACTTTGTTCATTTAAATGGGGAGTCATCTCAATTATCATCAGTAAAGTATGGAGTACCACAAGGATCTGTCCTAGGTCCTCTGCTATTTTCAATATACATGTTGCCCCTTGGTAATATTATTAGAAAATACGGGAATAATAGATTGTGTAAAAAATAAAAAAAATTGGATGACCAATAATTTCCTCCTATTAAATTCGTACTGTTATGTCCTTTAAAGTAAAAAATCTGGGTGTTATATTAGACAAAAATAGTCTTTTGAAAATCATATTTCCCATGTTACAAAAACAGCATTCTTCCATCTTAGAAACATTGCCAAGCTTCGAAACATGCTACCTGTTTCTGATGCAGAAAAGCTAGTTCATGCATTCATGACCTCTAGACTGGACTATTGTAATGCACTGCTAGGTGGTTGTCCTGCATCTTCAATAAACAAGCTACAGATAGTCCAAAATGCAGCGGCTAGAGTCCTTACCAGGTCAAGAAAATATGATCATATTACCCCAATTTTACAGTCTCTGCACTGGCTACCTATTCAGTTCCGTATCATTTACAAAATATTATTACTTGCCTTTAAGGCCCTAAATGGTTTAGCTCCTGCGTACCTAACTTGTCTTCTACCACGCTACAATCCAACCCGCTCCCTAAGGTCGCAAAACTCTGGACTTTTGGTAGTACCTAGGATAGCAAAGTCCACTAAAGGAGGTAGAGCTTTTTCACATTTGGCTCCCAAACTCTGGAATAGCCTTCCTGATAACGTTCGGGGTTCAGACACACTCTATCTGTTTAAATCTAGATTAAAGACATCTCTTTAGCCAAGCATTCACATAATGCATCTTATAATCTTGTACTGCAGTTATATCTGATCAAATGTACATTATTATTCTTTAACATTAACATCCCATGGTAACTAGGAATTACAGAAGCTTCAGTCTGGATCCAACCCTTAAATGATCTGAGATGACCGAACACCTGAGAAAAGATAATGCCAACCCCTCAGAGGACCTCAGAGGATGCCAACGCTCAGACAACATACAGAATTACCAAATTTTGCCATAAGTTAAATATATTAAGTTTCTGCAATATATAAA
The DNA here is from genome assembly GCF_936440315.1 of Barbus barbus. Lineage (NCBI taxonomy): Eukaryota > Metazoa > Chordata > Actinopteri > Cypriniformes > Cyprinidae > Barbus > Barbus barbus. Next base: position 22,738,397 of record NC_136741.1, on the reverse strand, counting down.
TATATTGTGGAAACTTAATTTCCTGTAGAGCTGCTTTGCAACGATTTGCATCGTAAAAAGCGCTATACAAATAAACTTGAACACACTTCACCTTTCGGTTAGTTTGAATGGCAGATGTGTTAGAGACAGACACTACTGTAGACACATACCCAGGTCAGTCATAGTGCCTCCTTTCACTGGAGTAGAATCTGAGTCCTTCTTAGTCACTACACACACAAATATCAAGATTACACACAGTCTAGACTAACTCGTTAGGTAAAAACAATGTGTGTGAATGTACCAGTTTTAGGTAGTGTTGCTTCCTCCACTGCAGGCACAGGTGAGGGTTCATCTAAATCTTTCGTCAAATCTTCCTGTTCTTCCTCTCTCTGTCCTCGTTTGGACTTAGTGTAGGGAGTAGTGGGCCTGAAAACACACACAGAGGTCCATACAAAGACACAGAAAGAGGTTCACATTTAAGGGGGAAGGGGGGAAAGGGAAGTTGGTGTGTGGCCAAGTATGGTGACCCATACTCGGAATTTGTGCTCTGCATTTAATCCATTAAAGTGTACACACAGTAGTGAACATACACCCAGAGCAGTTCAAGCATTTAAAGCATTTTAAAAAAAAAACTAAAAAAATAACATTAAAATAAAAATATTTCCAGAAATTCTCTGCAACAAATGCCACTGTTTCCAGTAATAAAAATACCCTTTCTTGGTGTTTTTCTTCTTGCTTTCTTGTGGTGGAGGGGTAGGAGATGGAGATGGGGAGCGCTTCCTTTTTTTGGCACTGCTGGGCTTTTTATCCCTCCTTTCATCTGGAGCGCTCACTTCATCTGTGAGGGTCTTTGCTGAAATTCTCTTCCTCCTCGGTCCTCCTTCTCCCAACTCATAGTCTTCCTCATTCATCCACTCGTTAAACTGATCTAGGTCCAGAATCCACTTGGCATGGACCTACATGTACATAAACTTACAGTCAGGTGATAAATGGCTGAATTTCTCAGATAACCATTTGCTAATTAGTGATATTGCAAAAAAACACGAAAGATGGAAAGAGCATGTGCAAGACAAAAGAGACAAAGAAGAAGAGAGGTAAAGGATCGGAGACAGATGGAGAGAGGTAAGGGGGGGGGGTTTCTAACCTTCCTGGGTTTCTCAGCAGTGGGCGGATCCTCCACAGCAGCCTCCACCTCACTGGCTGAGATCCATGTGTCATAACTGCATCGTGAACACAACACATTAATCCTGCATTCACATACACACCTGAACTCTGTGTGTTTGTGTATGTGTGTGTGCGAACTCACCTATCAGGCCAGTAGCCCCAGTGTAGCAGCATCTGTTTGTCTCTCTTCATTACAGGACGAACCCACTCTTCTGAAAAGCACACATATACCAATTACAATGCTACTACTGAAAACCTTTTTTTTTCCCTTTTTTAACAGAGGAAGCACAATTTTTACCTTTGTGTTTAGCACTCTTGTACCCTACACATGTATGTGAATATATTTTTACACTACGAAAACACAACAGAACGTACCGTCCTCCAGACTAGCAGGAATAGGCACCACTACATGAGAGCTGGACAGCTTATCTTCAGTCACAGACCCCTACAAACACACATACATTTCTAGATCCTGAGTGACTTTAAAGAAACATGGTATTACATACAAAACTGAGTGATATATAAAATATTTAATACATTTTTTACCTTATGTCAATTTAAAACAATGCAATGATTCTGATGCAAAAAAAAAAATTAAATACCGCTATAAATAAAAATAGGATTGTTTTAATACTTATCAGTAGTATAAACTATTTTGTAACTTTTATTGTATAATAACTAAATAAATATTTAAATAAATAAATAACTCTCTCTTTATATATATATATATATATGTGTGTGTCTGTGTGTGTGTACTAACTATGTAGTAACCTATGTACTGACTAAAACTAATAGTTTTGGGAAGTACCTGGTGTCGTTTGATGATGTCCTTCAGTTTTCCCAGTAGCTTGGGCTCTATCTCTGAACTCAGGTAAATTACAGGTCGGGACAAACAGTTATTCTACAAAGAGAAAAACACATCAATATTCAATATTTCTCCTCACCCATGTACATACTAATAAATACCAACCATATCATGACCACAAGTGATGTTCATCTGACTGGATAACTGTGTTTTCGCGTTAAATTGTGTGTTTGATACACACCTGTACCAAAGACTTTTCTATAGTCATGAACATTTCAACATTGCGGTCCATTCTCGAAGGATTCTGGAAGTCAAATCTCCTCCTGATGGATACAGAAGTGAACAACTAATGAGTATTAATTAGATTTTTGGTCTGTAATCACTGAATGAGTACATCACTGCTAATACACTAACTGAAAGTTAAAATGCAGCAAAAATGTCATGCAGAATGTATTCAGGAGCATAAGGACCAATTCACACCATGAGGGAGGCAAATCACGACTCTTCGGGTAAGTGTATCATAAGGTTAAATGTGATTAGCTGATTAGGCCACTCAAATGAATGGCAAATGTACATATTAAATGAATAGATACTTAAATAGTCCAGAAGAAGAAAGAATATTTTACAGTTTTTCTAGGATATTTTTGTTAACATTTTTCATGAATTTGGAGTAATAGCTTATTCACAGTACTAAAATTGTTAAAGTTATGGTAAGGCACTAATGCACTACAGAGATAACAGTATAGCATTATGTAAAGCTGCTTTGAAACGATGTGTATTGTAAAAAGCATTATACAAATCAATTTAACTTGAGATAAAAAATCAAATATATATATTTAATTTACTTGATAGATCTATCTATCTATACATATAAAACAAATTACAAATTGTATATTGTTGTACATAAAAATGACTAATATTGTTACCTTTTATTCTATTTATTCTATAATTACATTTATAGAATGTATGTTTTTATTGTGGTAATTAAATAATAAAGAGAAGTGAAAGAGGGTAAGAGAGGACCATTACCATCCTTGATCACTCTTGAACTTGTAGGCAGCAGCCAGAATATGACACAGAGCTCCTCCAGATTTGAAATCCAAAAAACACTTCATCTGAGGGTGAGAGGAGAGCTTCATCAGCACTCTACAATGCTCATCATTTTAATGCATTCAATTCAATACTATTACGAAAGAAGTCTTGTGTGAGTACCGGTAGTTTAGTGAGGGGAGGGTTGCTGACATGCCGGCCAAACACTTCCTCCTGAAACTGAAGCAGCTGAACCACCAGACTTGACAAAGATTTATTGGTGGGGGGCTCTGCTTGAATATACTAGAAAGAAACAGAGAGCATTTTAGACGCAAGACACCACAATAAAAGGAACACACACACACACATAAATATATATATAATGCATCAAGCAGGCAGGCAGATTAATCAGTCAATATTGGACCATTCTGATAATATCGGCATTAGCCAATAACATTAATGTTATTAATTAAGTGTTATTTTTGTAAATTGTGTGACCATTGCAAATCATTAAATTGAATTACATATACGGTGGTGTTTAAATTAATGTTAATTCAGCCTTTCACTCAAATTTAATGTTGATAATATAATATATGAAATTAGAAAAATGCAAATGCAAAAAACGATTTTACAAGGCAATTAATCCAAAACTTTTCATTGGCCACATTATTGCTCGACCACTAATAGGGACATGCTTGCTACACCTACAATTATCACAATCAACATCACCTGACATTTTAAAAGCTAAAATCAGTTCTTTTAAAAGACATAAAAGTGAAAGAAGGAAGGCTGTATTCTACAGCATCAGTCCTGTGTTTGTCATGACAGCACATATATTTTATGATTTAGATGAATATTTTTATTTCTAGTTTCAATTTTCATTCATTTATTTAATGTTTCTTTATTCATAACCTTTGATTTTTATATTATTTATGCAATGGTTATTCCATAAATGTAAAAACATACATTTATTAAAATTAGGATTGTTTTGAACAACATTACATAAAAACAGGTTTTATGTGCAAGGAATTTCTTTACATCAGACACGAAACACCTTGACTATTTCATGCATATGCTAATTGAGGTGTTTCATTTACGGGGAAATTGGACTTTGTTGCACGCTATCGCCGGTTCCCACACATTGTTTCAGTGTATCAAGTACTTCCCACGGGTAAATTGTTGCAACTGAAAAGAGAAAAAAATATTCTTCACATCTGACTGTGAATCTATCATCGTCTGTAACACATGGCTGTTTTTACATACACGGCGCGCGAGGCGGATTTGGCTGCACATCTGGATTCACGCGCTTGCGCTGCCAGTACCGCAGCCCCGTTACACGAGCTGGCCTTTCCTTGTATAAAAGAGAAAGGTCATTCATAAAAACCTATTAGATAAGGTCAAATGACTAGCCAGAGATGTGAAAACGACATCAGCTATTTTAGATGAAGCCAATTCTTGAGCACGTCTTAAGACTTTTCTCAAGACGCGCATGCAGCATCTTCTATTGTCTGAGACGCGTCAGACTGTGGATTTTAAACAGCTGGATTTCTCCCCATCTCCTTTCTCCCTGCCAGCCTCGAGTCTCCCATTCCCACACAAATATCTCAATGACCGTTCGCGTTGGTTACAAATAAACGAATGGTACCTTTTTATAATTCTTGCCCAGCCAAACCCGGACATTGTCGAACTGCGAGACGGTATCAGATGCTTCGAAATGTTTTACATTCGGGCCGCCGTCTTTCTTCCGTACCGCCATCTTTGTCTGCTCGAAAGTTTTGCCACCCACCGCCCTCTAGCGTTCATTTGGTTTTGCTAGAAAAGTCGAAAGTTAGTAGTCGATGGATAAGAAACAACATCCATTCTGGCTCAAATTATAGGCTTGCGCTTCCATTGCATCTTTGGAAAAACCTGAGCCAAAATGGCGGACAAAGGTGGCCAGTGTCTTCCCGGTATCCCATCCCCCTCATCAAATAGTAAAATCACGTTGAGCTGTGCACAATAGATTGCTGTAATCCTCATATTTTAGTAAACTTGAAAGCCCTCTAACAATTGCCCTCAAATTGTAAAACTGTAACGGCAGATCACCCAAACCACTTGATTTTTCAACGCTCAGCCATAATTACTCCGCGCCACCTAAAGGTAACTCATTTTAAACGGTTAGTGATAATTACAGGAGCAAAATGTGCCATTCATCATCCCATTAATGTATAACTCACGGCTGGATGCACTTGAGCATCCAGAACTCTTCAAGTTCAAGTCTAGTTTTTGCAGTAAAAAGCAATACCTAAAAGTATCCAATAGGTGGAGCTGTTGTCTAAAGTAAAGTGTTGTCAAAGCTGCGTCTGCTTAGGGCTAGTTTTTTGGTAGTCGCTATAAACACGTGGGCTTAAATGTTTATCATATGTTCTGCCCGTTCAATGGGCAGTAAACATGCTTAAGTATCCATAAGATATCTCGTAACTTTTCTTAAACTTATGTGCACTGATTAGTAACAATTGCTGCTATCTATCTATCTATCTATCTATCTATCTATCTATCTATCTATCTATCTATCTATCTATCTATCTATCTATCTATCTATCTATCTATCTATCTATCTATCTATCTATCTATCTATCTATCTATCTATCTATCTATCTCTGTCTGTCTGTCTGTCTGTCTTAAAAGTTGCACATTGTACAAAAGTATGCACTTTTCTTGTTCATGTCTATTTAGAGGATGTGTTTGAGAGAATCTTTCATCCTTTAGTGTTTTCTCAAATGACATCTTAAAGTCTGATGGTAAAGCCTTGCGTACACAAGAAATTTGAGTTGTAAAGACCTGCGATGTCAGTGTAGATTGACAAACAGTGAAACTTTCTCCTTCCTAACCTTGTTTCTGTCAGAGTTATCATACTTTTAGAGAGTGTTGGTGTTGCTGTCTAGCCAATCTCTTTGACCTTTTTTCTATTGTCCTTCAAAGGATGCCCAGCCATCTATCTCCCCTCATTACCAAGGAAATGTGTCTGCGTCTGTTTGTGTGTGTGAGGCACAGTGAATAGTAATCAACACTGTCAATGGCTTCCTGACTAATTAGTGGTGTGTTTGAGAAAAGCATAGAGAGTGTTTTTTTTTTTGTTAACAGCTAGTTTTGTTATTGATTTCAATCTATTTTAACTGTTTTTCTACCTTACATGTTCTTTTTATGGGAGTTCTGTAGCTCAGTTTCATATTGAGGGAGGCTTGTATTGATTATATGTTGGTTAGTTAAGTATATTACCTGGCCTTCATGCCTTCAGGCTGTTCAAATACACACACTTAACCAAAATAAGCCACTCAGAATATTAAATGTTCAGCTTTAATTAAAAATGGAAGGCAAGTTGAAAGAAAGATGGACGCGAACGTGTTTCTTTTTTTTTATTTACAGCATGTAGTCTTTAACATGCCAGAATAAATGTCTATAATAATGATTAATTACACAACCGCAAGACTTTACAACAGCAATCAATCTACAAGTCAAATATTTAGAAGAATTTTCTTACATTTTATATTGATATGGACACACATTTGAATCACATACATTGCTGATACATGCGCACACACACACACACACACACACACACACACATGCACACACACACACACACACATGCACACACACACACACAGGATGTTTTCAGATTACAGATGGATCAGGTCACTTTAAATGTTTAGTCCACTAACCTATCCTAAAGGATGTTTGTGGCATTATACAGAGAGGTTGATTTATAATTTCACAAGAGTCTCAATGTTCCTCCAGTATAAACACTGTGTACATACTTAGTAGACATAAAGGCTAAAACATCCAGTTTCCATGCCATGAAATGCATACAGCCTTTTCCAAGTTATGCACACACATACATATGGTGCAGAGGGAGAATGGTGATCTAGTAAAATGCAACAAGATAATTCTGGGTAATCCTTAAAGGTAGTTTTCTTTTTAGCCTAATGGATGAGCTTTGCACACAACATACTATAATGGTTTAAATTGGAAAAAAACTGACACTGTGATTCAGTGAATTTACATTAAAAATATCAACTAAATAAACATTCTTTTCACCATTGGTGGGCTCAAAAAAAAAAAGAACTACATGTTTCTCAAGGTAATTCCCTTAAAAGTAGCAAATACACCATAATCAGACCAAGATGACTGTTAGCAATACAAGTCAATACAAATACTTTAATTTGATTAAAGTCAACATGAAATCAAATTTGAATAAATTATATTACTTTGTTAATTCACACTTATAGTGTTATTGTGATAAATTAATCTGTGTACATTATTCCAAAGAAAAAAATGATGTAGTTTGTCTACATAATCTTTCTTTCAAAATGTAATAATTTGCTTCACCTCCAAAATAAGTTGTCTTTTCTTATCAAGAACCATTTTTTTGTGGTATATGTTTCATGATTTAGTTACACCGAAAAAAAAATTAATTAGTATTTTTTTTGTTTTTCAAGTTGTTAAGATTTGTTTTCAGAGAAGTTTGTTGTCTAAATACTTTGGCAGATTTTTTCACTTTAATTTAAATTTATTGAGGCTTATGCTTAAAATTAACATTTTTATGGAAGTAGACAAAATTTAGATTGTGTGCACCACTCATAGACAGACCACTTTTTACAGTCCAGTCAATTGCTAGTGAATAAAACCAAGTCTGTTGACTTTGTCACTATAATCAGAAAGTATCAGTTTTGAAGTTAATTTTACTGTTTTTTTTTTTTCTCTTGAGGTTATATCATGTTGTATCGCTTGTATCAGATGTTGTTGTCTATCAATCGGCCTGATGTGATGGTGTTAAATATGTGATAATATATTTATATTTTTGTATGTTTGTGTATTTGTTAGTCGGGGTAGATGAGAAAGCCGCTGAATGTGCTGTATTTGTTGGTGTTTCCTCCATGCACTTTTCCGCCATCCAGCTGCACGCAGACTTCATCTCCCACGTCTAAATGCAGGATCACACTGTTAGAGGCGTAGTCATAATTCTGATCTGCATCCTGAGCAATCGCACTGGCCCTCACCTGTGAGAGGGAATAAGCGAGAAAAATGGTTTTAATGTTGGTTAAAAGGAAAAACAATTCAGTATAATTAGGGGGAGAAGGAGAAGAGAACAGCTTGAATTCTTTTAAATATCATATCTGTCTGCTTCTGCCCATTTTCAGTATGCAGATGCCTTTAAATCTTTTAACCTCACTGGAACATGGCAATCTTTCTCTCTCTAACAAACAGTCTTTCCTTCATGTCTTATGATTTCTCATCTCTTCCCTAAGTAGGTTGTGGGATACACAGCACAGAGAGAACAAAAGACCAAGACAGACCAAGGTCCGAGGGAATAAGGCTTATTGATCCATCGGTGTGTTGCATGTGTGTGGTGTGTAATTCACTGGAAATGCTGTTAAACACAACGATGTACCAATGTAACAACAATGTAACAATCAAATTTGTTAAATTGTTAAACTCATAATACCATGTCTTTTGCATATATCAAGTTTTAGTGATATTAAATTACTTATTTAGGCTATTTGAAGAAAAAAACAAACAAAACGTTTTTTGAACATCGGCATTAAAATAAACACATCTGTCTTGAACAATTCAGATCAAAACACGGATTAATATCTATACAGCTTCAACCAAAGCCTAATTTTTGCACTGCTTATTAATGCATGATCTTATAGCCTATTTGTAAGAATCAAAGCATTCCAAGTCTCCATTCGCGTGATCGACATTTTCTTGAGTTGTGCTTAATTCTTCTCACATCTACTCATTAATTATCCCTGTCTTCCCCTCATCTTTCTTTTCCCAGCACTTCTTCCCCGTATCTGTTCATTCCTTGCACCATCTATCCATCTTTTTCTGCTGGAATCGTAATAAAATGCAGGTCACGCGCGTGTCTCCACTGCGCGTCTCGTGTTGGCGCGTGTCCCTGTCCAGTCTAAATCGGATTGATTAACAGAGCGAGGTGGCAGCTCCCGCGGGAGGCCTGGGGCTGCGTCGGGGCCTCGCTGACTCAGTAATTGCCCGGCGCAGTGGCTCGGCTGTTGCTCCTAATGGGGCCCACTCCTCAATAACTCCACTGTATCACAATAAACGGAGCCTCGTACCGACCACCGGTCAAATGGAGTCTCCAAGTATTAACTGTGTGTGTGCGTGTGTGAAATAGAGAGACGTAGCTAGCATGAGCATTGTGTTGTTTCCCCCCAGTGATTTCAACGACCCGTTATCAGATTAATAGCAGGTCTTCGGTTTAAACTATACAGACAGTTTCTGACAGAAACAACGTGATGATAATGCAAACATATTCGTTAAATAAATAAGAACCAAATAGCCTACGCTCAGAAAAACATCCGATTGTCAGAAGTGAAAATAATACACAGAAATACACACAAATTATTGGTGGTGAACCTAATTTATTTTATTTGGTTGTAGACATAATTTGTTTTATTTGACTTTTATGAAAGCCAATGAAATAAACTGCATGGCACAGGGCTTTCTGCTATTTTTAAATTTATTTAAACATTTTTTTTTTCAAGAGTATTTATTTTAAAATTATGTTACTTTGGATTTTTATTTGTTTGGCAATCCATAAAAGCACATAAATGTGTTTATTCCTGTGAAAAAGATCTGTGGACGTCATCTGTACTGTACATAATATTCCTAAAGTTTAATGAAAAAGTAAATTTCTTATCATCAAAAAAAAACAAAACTTTTTTTTTTAGAATGTCAGTCCTCTTGCATACACAGAAGACATGTAGCTTTACAACAGTCTGTAACCTCAAAATATATCATGTTCTCCATTGCTAAAGGTTAACACTTGTGATTTATGAATTCATGAATGAACCATTTATCTCCTGTAATTTTGTATTCATACAAATCCCCTGTTTCTGAGTAACATTTAAGAAGCTAATTGGTTATATGACTGCAGGGCTCCCTGTATGACTGATGTTACTTGAAGTAGCGCTTCACTTATCTGATGCAAGAACTTTTAATTTTACAAATATATATTGATCAGAAACAAGCTTGGAAGGAAAGAAAAGGGAACTGAGAAAGATCAGTTTTGTGACATAATAAAATATGGATATAAAGAAGCCATGCAATGTTAACTTTCTTTTCTATATTTTATAAATCCTCTCTCTCTTTAATTTTCTCTCTTTTCAATCTTTGTTGAATTGCAGAGTGAGCAAAGGTGGACAGTGAGAGCATCTTACATCAATCAGATAAAACAAGAATGAATGAAAAGAATTAAATGAATGTGCTAAATTTGCCACAAACATTTTAAACAAATTTACCAATATTTTCATATTGGCAGCATACCATAATTCTTCCTTGCTGTCAGTCTCTTTTTACAGTCCCTCCTCAAGGATAAAGGCTCCAGGCGTGCGTTTGAATTCTCAGTATGTCCTTTAACTGGTAAAATGACTATACTTGAGAATCTAAGTGCCTTTCATGTTGTAGGTTTTATACAGTATGTTCTCTCCTGAATGGGCCTCCTCACAAACACTGACGTAATCTCAGGTTTTGTATTAGATCAACCTTTTGTCCATGCAAAGGGCAGTGAAAGCGCAGGAAATGAGAGCAACTGTAGAGATACAAAAGAAAACAATATGCAGAGAAAGTGCAGATGCGTAAACAGGGAAAGGGGGTGTACAAGTATCTACTGCAACAGCTGCAAAAACCTGTCAAGGTACTGTGGGATTACCTCATTAACTATATTAATTAATTAATTGGAGGATGTAAACTCATTAGCTGCTGTGTAATTGACAGGATGTTCGAGGCTTTTCTAACAACTTCTCTGCATCACACCTTAATTAGTGCCACGTTACTTTGACGAGACCACCGAGAGGGAGAGATTTTCGAAAGCGACGGGAAGGTGAAGTGCTAAAGCTGAACCTAAAGTAAAAGCTA